>NC_086247.1:87205275-87512207 GCF_021018805.1 Prinia subflava
TTTCACTATTATTTTCCTGCCAAGTAACAGCTTTAGGCAACACGTTAGTAAGAGCAATTTAACAACCTATTTTCATAAAGCAAACAGAAAATCCTTCCCGTTCAAATTAACAAACATGAAAGCAGTTATTTACTGACATTTTGTAGAACCACAGCAGGTAAGGGTTAAATAGAGGCAGCCTAAAGTTTGTATCAGAAGTGACTGAACTGTTTTTGGCACAGCTTATTATAAATTGTGGCTCTAGGCTGCAACCGTCCCAAGACTGCCATTGTGTATTCCAGACACGTTGTTAAACTACAGCCTCAGACTTCCCTCCCTATTTTAGTTTTTCTTTTTTTTTTCACCTGTACTCCCTTTTGGCACAGTAGACTTTAATGGTAGGCTGCCCCTTTTCTGATTAATCATGGTGGCAAGAGAACACATTACAAAAAAAAGTCCTTAATTGCTATACTATGAAATTATTAGTGCTGAAACAATTCCACAGCAGCCTTGTGCTAAAATAAATCCTGGTTATTCTACATTTGCTAAAAAAATCCACCGAAAAACTTTTACATTAACTTACAGGCAGAGATTCTCTCTCAAGTAACACCGATTGTTCCTCAGTAAGGAAATTCTGCTTTGCTTGGAAACACTTGATTTATCTACACATTTGTATTTCAGCATATTGTCTTTTCTATATAACCAGTGTCACTAAGGCCAAAACTGAAAAGAGATCCAGCTTCAGCAGGAAACTGCCATATCTCTGCATCTGGTTTTAATGCTCCAATGCAGCTCTGCAAATACCCACACGTATGTGCTGACACTGCAGGGATCCTCACTAAAACCAACCTGAGAAGATGAACTTTATAACAAGACAGAAAACTTGGTTTTGGTTTTTATATGATAGAAAGCCAAGAAAGGTAAATGGAAGTTAAATATTTGTTCTCATACAGTCTTCTCACAGTTTGGGAGAACAACAAGCATCACAAGTTTCGAATTTGTTCAAAAAACAATTGAAACTCTGTGACACTTGTCATAAAAGTTTAGACAACGGGGACTCCAAGGTCCCACCACAGCTAAACCTGAAGTCAAAGCCTGGTTAGTCAATGCTTCCTCCAATCAAATTCTAAAAATCCTAAAGGGTAGACACTTTTCATGCTGTATCTGTAGAGTAACCACGACTGGAAGTTTGGATAGCATCGGCACATAGAAAGTAAGAGCAGATATGTTACAAAAAGAGAAGCAATGCAAACAAAGTCATGATTAACAAATGGAAGATATTCCTCAGATACAATGAAACCAAGTTAACTCAGATTATCTGGGGTTCAAGCAAGAGAAATGGTTTGTCGGGATTTTCACCAAGTTGGTAGGTAATGCAGCCATGATAGGCCTCAAGATCAAGAGGACTGTCAGCTCCAAGAGCAACAAAGTTTTGTTTTGTATCATTTTAAGATGCATTTTCCTTGACTTCAACTAACACAATACTGCTTCAGTTTATCTTTGATTTCTGCACACCTTACCAGTATTAGGACTCTACCAGCTTCAAGTAGCCAGCCCTGCAGCTCTCAGATTTCTAAACTCAGACTCACTGGCAGTGCTGAGCAATGTAACTCTCCACTTAAAACATACTTTTAAAACTAGAAGAAATAAACACTTCTAAAATTGATCAAATTTCACTGCTCTTTTATACACACTTTGTAAACAGTGCTTAACAGTATAAACCAAATTTCCTCTTCAAGTTGCTCCCACAAGACTGCAAAAATAGTTATTACCAGTTGCAGGGAGTAAGGAAAATGGAGTAAGTTTTGCTATCTGCACCTTGTCTCTGGCTGGTCAAACAACAAGGGGAACCCTTGAGATTCTCTTTTCTGCTTCTGTTTACAAAGAAGTAAGCAAGCTTCAGCCTACAAGAAAAGTTTAATGACAGCAGACCAAGGACTCCACACAAAGTAGCTCAACGTGAAGGACAGTTCTGTAGAGGTTCCCTCACGACTTCACTTTTCACACAATTCTGTCCAGTACCTCTTTTCAGTATCAATAAAAATTACCACATCATCAAGTATGGCTTGTATCCCATAACTGCCACATCATTAAGAATAGCTCTTAAAACAACCAGAGATGTGTTGTCCTGGAATACAACACCAACTTGCTTATAACCAAGGGTTTGTGAAGATAGTAAGAAACTGGCACCTCACACAGGCAGCTGAACAATCTCTAAACTGTGTGGAACGCCCTTCATAATTTACAGACATTGAGCTCTGCTTCATATATTTTACAGTTTTAGCTGTTTTCCTGTTTCAGGTTGTTGGGGTGTTTTTGTTAATAACAGTGAAAAGCAGCAAGAGGAATAAAACCCAGTATTTAGTGATCCTGTGAGGCCCTTAGCATTTGTTAAATTTTATTAATTGGATGGTGATACACACATTAGCACTGTAATCTTCAAGGTCTAGTCACTCCAAAATTCAGTGGCAAGGTAACTAAGTCCTCCTTACCCTCAGAATTGTTCTAGCGTCTTCCTTACTGGAGCCTCCATTCACTCGTGTCACTCTGTACTCCAGCCACTGCTGCACCACAGCCTTCTCCTCGGCGCTGCTGCCCAGGAGCTGCTCCTTCCTGGCCTGCCTCACCAGGTGGGCAGCGATGGTCATCAGCCCCGTCAGCCCGGGGCCGTTGTTGGTCTGGAGCACAGGAACCTGGAAGGGCAAACAAAAGCGTAAGACCAAACAAAGAACTGAAGAAAGCAGTCTCTGTATGAATGGTTGCTGTTTTTTATGGTCCCTCAAAAGGACCTTTGAAGCAATAGATTGGAACTTGGAAGCATTCAGGGTAAAGGTGGTGTCATCAAAACCAAGTTCACTTTTTGCTCTTTGGGGTACTTAATTTTCAATTTTTACAGAAGAACATGAACAAACCAAGACAACCTTAGCTCAAATTAAGCAAATTCTGCCAATATTAGGCAGAAATAGAATTGCTTGTTCTAACACCGGCAGAAATCTTATTAACTGACTTCTAACTCATTTCCAAATTCAGGACTCTGACTTGAGACTGTGAAGTCAGCAGCATCCAGCTTCTCTCTGCGCAAGCAGGCTGCAGGAACCACATCTCCTGAGCAGCTTAGTCCTACGTACTGCACCACTCCAAAAGGCCCTGAACAGCAGGCAGGAGCTCACTGGTACCAGCAAAGCAACACAACACACCTCCAGCTTTAGCCACGATGTCTTTGTGAGTGACAACAGCGTGTGTTCAGCTGTGGGAAAGGAAACTGAACCACCACCTCAAGAAATGAAGTGAGTGAATTGAAACTCACTGCAACAGGCTGAAGCCCATTCAGGTATTTATGCCATAAAATGAAAGAAACGGAAGAAAATGTAACACTCTTTCTTTTAAAGTATTTGACCACACAGAGCAGCCTGTTTATGTTGAGATTTATTTAATCTAAAGTGCAAGCTGAAAGCATAATATTATTTTTGTAGTTGCATCAAGAGCCTTTCACTACTATGAAGTTTTTTCCCACTGAGCATGAAGCCAGAAAAACTACACACAGACCTAGTTACTTGAATTTTTCAGCCTTATGGTAATAGCACTAAAATACCAGCTGGGCTGTAAAATAATTAAGGCAGCTTTTGCAACTGAAGAATATAGATATTCAGGACTATAACCATAAACAGTCAATTAAAAAACCTCAAAACATGAGGCAAATGCAGAGCTTCATTTCTCAACCAACCTTCTCCAGGAGGGAGGATGAAACAAAAGGCTCACAGATTTGTGACACTCCGAGCTCTACATAGTTTTTTTCATGCCTCAGGTGCCTCTTAAACAATGGAATCTCATGTTTCCATACACACTTCGAGGCATTAAGATACCTAGAACCATCGAATCATCAAAGTTGTAAGGGATCTTTAAGATCATCCAGGTCAGCACCCACCCAGCACCGCCACTGCAAGCCCTGAACCACTAAATCATCACCCAGCACCACATCCAGACATCTCTTAAACATCTCCAGAAATGGACACTCCACCACCTCCCTGGGCAACCTATTCCAATGCCTGAGTACCACAAGAGGAAAAAAAATATTTTCTAACATCTGAATCTCCCTTGTCTCAGCTTAGGCCATTTCCTCTGGTCCTCTCACTGCAGGCACAGCAGGTGGACCGGATCCCACCCCACTACAGCCTCATGTTAGCTAGGAGTACTTCAAAATAAAATATTTAGGAGCAACACATCCCCAGTACAAACATCTTCCTATTATTAAAACAGCACCTTTTTCTTCCTATGTAATTTAATCAAGACAGCACAGACATAACTGGCACAGGGACAGGAAAGTGTTTAAAGAACAAGTATAAATCAAGCCGAAATCCCTTTCATGACACAAGCAGAGGGAAGGAGTTTCCAGAACCTACAGGCTCGCAGGCAGCGAGGCCCCTACAACACCCATAACATATGTGGGTTGGTGAGGGAAAGGCTGGAGGGAGCACAGGTGAGACCCCGCTCAAGGAGACGTCGGGAGGCATCTGGGGGCCCGCAGCCACCGTCACAGCGGTGTCTGGGGGGAAACTGCCAGGGAGGCGGGAAGGAAAGCTCGGAGGGAAGCAGCCATTGGGGAAAGGAGACCAAAGCACGCCCGCCCGCCCTCGCGCGCCGCCACCGCCACCCGCCCCAGGCCCCTCCTCGCTCCCTTCACCTTCCGCTCCCCCTGGACGCCGTACTTGTTCCCGCCCGGCAGCCCCAGCAGCCGCTCCAGCAGCTCCAGCTCCTCCGCGCCCCGCACCGCTGCCGCCATCTTGCGCGGCGGGACACGCGGGACCGGGAAGGACGGCGGCAACAACCGCTCGCCCCATTGGCGGACAGCGCAACGGTCGCCCCGAAAGAAGCGCCACTGCCATTGGTTCGAAGGCGCCGGCCAGCCAATCAGCAGCCAAGGGCTGCGTCGCTGTCAGCCGTCCGGGGGGACGGAAGAATGACGGGTCAGGGACTGCGCGTGCGCAGTTACCCCTGCACGTCGCCGGCCGCATGGTGGGCTAAGCACGCGCGCGCCAAGCCGCGCCTTCAGGGCGTGGCCTCGCGGGAGGGGGCGGGGCAGCCGCGAGGGCCCGGGGAGGTGGAGCCGCCCCTTTCCCCAGCCCCGGCGGGGAGGGGGCGGCGCGGAGGCGTCCGGACTGGGCTTTCACAGAGTCAGTTTGATCGGAAAAGGCCTTAGAGATCACGGACGGCGATCTAGGACCCGACACCACCATGTCAGTTGGACCATGGCACTGACTGCCACGTCCAGTCTGTCCTTAAGCACCTCCAGAGATGGTGACTCCGCCACCTCCCCGGGCAGCCCGTTCTAATGCCCGATCACCTTTCCTGTGGAGAAATTCCTCCTGATGTCCAGCCCGAACTTCCCCTGGTACAGCTTAGGCCATTTCCTCTTCCTGCATTGCTGGTTGCCTGGGAGAAGAGGCCGACTCCCACCTGGCTGCATCCTCCTTTCAGGGAATTGTAGAGAGTGATAAGGTCCCTCCCGCGAGCCTCTTCCAGGCTCAACAACCCCAGCTCCCTCAGCCGCTTCCTATAGGACTTGTGCTCCTGATTTTCTCCAGCTTCGCTGCCCTTCTCTGGACAGCTCCAGCTCTGTCTCCGGGTCCCCACACTCCTGGTGTCCCAGCCTGCCGCCCCCTCGCTGTTCAGTTCCACGGAGGGTTCAGTGCCACACAAGGAGCTGCCCTGATGTGTTCCTGGGGAATGCCCTCAGGCTGTCCACACAGACCGTCCCTCCCTTCTCCTGGGCTTCTCGGGAACCATTGCACCGCTTCTAACCATCCATTTGCCTATCCTGCCTTCCTCCACCTGGCAAATCTTGAACTCCTTGTCCAAGTGCAGCCAAATTTGGTAGGGGAGCTGAAGTTTTGTGGAGAGCTACATCACTAGGGATCTTGTGAAATGAAAGATCAGCCAGAACCAAACTGCTACCCAAGGGCATCAAAAGGAGGAGGGATAAAAATGGGGTTAAGAAAATCATCCTAATCAACATTTTTAATAGTAGTAGTGGAGTTAAAAGATAAACTCCACAAAATCTAAACTGGCTGTGAAATAGTCTGACTTAACTGCACTTTAGTGTGTTTGAGATTTGATGGAGACTTGATTTAATCACCTTTCCAATGGAAGATACTCTGCTGCAGATATCATACTTGTCTGACCATAAATTAGGAATTAAAACAATTTTAGATTTCCAGGTTTATTTGTGCAGAGTATCAAAGCACAATTTCTGATTGAAGACTACTAAACACCAAACTAACATTTTTTACTAAAAGGAATGAGCTAGTCTTGTCCTACTACTGACATTTTCACAATACAGACTCAGGGCTATCACTGCGTTAGTCATCTCAGATAAGATGATCCTGACAAATGTCCTGTTTTTCCAGTGAAACACTTTATCTTGATACAAGGTGACATTTAGATTTGTACCTTCTGTTACAGACAAAGTCTGAAAGTGGACACTGAGCCTTCCTCTGACTGGGGAGCAAATCTGAAATTGTGAGTGGATTTTTAATCTTTATCGGGTCTTTTATATTAACATCTGCAAAATACTGGATTTTAAAAAATTGCCTTGGAAATGGCCTTGTTCTTTGCAGAGCTTTTTAAAATTAATCAGCTCCTTTCTTTAGGCAGTATTTTGAAATTATATTGTCCCAGCAGTGTTCCAGTAACATTCCAGCTCTGTGATATCAATGAATGATCTAAAATTGTACGGAAAGGCTCCCTTTTCAGTGGGAAAATTGAAATAAATGCTTGGCCACTTTTTTGAAAGCTGGTTGGTAGTTTCATTATTGAGCAATTTTACTTTTGATAATGAACCATCTATTCAATAAATATATGCCTACACTTACAGGTTATATTACATATTTATAATTTTTAGATGCTTTGGAACCTAGAAGATGCAATATACCAGTGTAATATATTAGTATTGATGTGTTGAAATATCTATCAGTTAAAATAAAAAGGTCACAATTTCAGTCAGCAGTCAGATGAAACCTGGGAGTTGTTGGGTGGTTGCTTTTTTTTTTTTTTTTTTTTTTTTTTTTTTTTTTTAATGACTTTCCTCCCTCAAACCTCAAAGTTTTAAAGACCTTGGAAAAGGCAACTTTATAAATTAGATGGAGGAGATTAACTGCTTACGGTTGTGTAGTAGTTTTCCCTTATACCAGCGTTTAGCAAAATCTCTCTCCCTTTCTTTTTCCGGGCACAGTTCTCCCTTCATTCCATTAGGTGGAGCTTTGTGATTGAGGCTGTGGAAGAAACTTGCTTCCGAGTGCAAAAATAATTCACCACGAAATGGCTGGGGGAGGAGGTGAACGAAGCCTTCTTTGCTTAGAGGTATCGTTGTCCTGTACGCAAGCCTGAGAAACAAAAATCTGAATCAAGACCCTCACATACAAGGAAAATAAATTGAAAAATCGATTCTGTCAAACAGGGCCCTGCTCTAATCTGCTGTTGTCATAGTCAAGTTCCAAATCTAAAATACCTTAGGTTATAAATTAAATGTCAAATATAATTAATTTGGCACTTGAAACATGAAGCGGATGACTGTCCTTTGGAGAAAGCCTGACAGCTTTATGTATGTCACATTGGTATCTGTTAAAACAAGCTTCACATGCCAGACGATCCTTGTGTGAATCATATTGCTGTTAGCTGTACCAGAATTTTGTCGATGGAATAAGCCTCAGAACAGTTTTCTCCTTAATTGTCTGAAGCTTTTGCAAGACAATATAAATCAAGTGTCATCTGCATCATCTGTGCAGAATAGTGGTTTTATCATACATCAGATAAGCAATTTATTTCTTATTCATCACTACAGAAGCTATTGTTGAATATTTACATACAAATCTATATTTTATACAAATGGAGAATGTTTTCTGCCCTGTGACTTGAACCCACTGCAGTTACAAATTGAATCCAGTTTTCCTTCTATCTCCTTAACTTCAGCAACAGTGGCTGTAGCCCTGCCATCCTCTTCCACAGGGAGGCCAAGGTTATAATTGAGTACCTCTCTTTCCTCAGCCCACTTCCCTGGGGCACGGAGATCCTGTTTGCACGGCTTCCTCCCCTTGCCCCAAACCAGAAGCAAAGAGGTCTTATTCACCTTTTGTGTCCTTGCTTTGCACAATGAACTATGCTCACCTTAAGGCTTATTTATTCACAGGTACCTCCAGGGAGGTGGAGTGGGCAGGTTTGCCCAATGGACACTTTTACACAGATGTTGAAACAAAAATGTCAGTATATGACGTTATTTCCCACTAACAGGACCGGTAAGACCTTCATAATCCAAACCTCCTAAGAATTCCCCGAGCGGGTGCTGCAGCAAGGTTTCACCATTAATTTTTAAATGTAGGTAACAAACTGGCTAAATATTTGTGGGTGATACTCTTTAGGCTACCTGTGTCATCAGGATATTCATTCAAAATTAAGAGGAAAAGAAAAAGGGACTGAGACCATGCTTCTCATTGAAATGAGGGTAACTTGTACAGACAAACTGAGAGATCCAGGCTTGTTTCTGGTTCCTGCAGTGGCTGAATGAAGCAAAGATGAAATTGACTTTTTTTCCCCCAAGTGCTCTTGGAAAATCAAACACACAAAAAGAATGGTTCTTGTAAAATCGAACTCTGTTCTGCTTCAGCTTCTCTTTTCTTCTACTTAACCCTGTGCTCTGTAAGAGAAACAGGAGCCCTAGGTCTGTGTTAAAATTTAGCCATTCTTGTATGTGTCAGGCAGAAAACAACTCCAAAGCAGTATTTTAAACCTAAGAGGCACAATTTTTTCTTTTGGTCTCATTTCCACTAGGCTACACTGACAAAAGGGCTGCTAGTTAGAAGTCCTTCTGCAGGCAGGGACTCAGATAGTTGCTGTCCCAGCAGCTGATTTTAGCCTAAGTGCATACTGAAGGAAACTGAGAAGGGAACATTACTGTGTGATTCCTGCTATGATAGTGCACCACCAAAAGCAGGGAAAGGGAGCCTTGTCATACTTCTGGAATACTGACCTCATGCACATGTAGGCCTTATTTTAGCAAGAGATGTGTATGTTTATATTCATTTCAGTCAGACCCAACACCAGGATTCATCACTGACCATTATAAAATTTAGAGATTTCTTTTTCACTTCTGTTCCATGGAAGACAATTGCAAGTCATGGTGCTGCCCAGGCACTGCAGTGAGTTAAGGTCATCATGTTAGCTACAAGACAGGGCCAGATCCACAGGCAGGATAGCTGCATCACTGCACTGCTGCATAAAAGCTAATTAGCCCAGGTAAGAGGAAATCAGCTCCACACCGCCATGCCTAAAGTGTTCCCAGACCTGACTCACTTGTACATAGCTCAGAGTTCCCTGAACTGTGTTACAGGCATATCTGCATTTGGATCTCAAAAGCCTTGTGACGCAAGTTTGAAATTAAACAATTGTTGAATGTAGGTGACAGCTTGTGTTTGATAATTCCAAAATAACTCTGACTGTGTCCCATGGATTTGGACACCAATCAACAGAGTGTGTATGTATTCATAAACACATATATTCATCTATAAAACTTGTCTCATTGATGTTCCTTTGGAGTATTTTTTTGAGAGAAAGGTAACTTTATTCTTCAATAAGGAAAGAGTCAACTCGTAAGCACTGATTTTATGAGGTTTACTTCCCTGAGACAAGAAAATATGGATCTACACAGAAAATTTACACAGAGTTCCATAGAGACATATTCTGCTCTAAGCTTCATCCTCTTAAGTCGAATTTACTACCCTTTATTTCTCACTTGCCTTCCAAATTTGAAGATATCGTTAAAGAAAAACAACCAATATTGCTGGGTGTATGGAAATTCAGACTTACAAAAAATGGCACAGAAGAGAACAAAATGGTGCCTGACATACCAGCCTGAATGCTAAGGTTTGGTTCAGCAGGGGAACCACTGTTTTTTTTCAGCAGTCATGTGTATCTGGCACAAGCAGTTCTGTCCCTGACAGCTAAAGAGGTGAAGAAGATGACAGATTTTAAAAATGCTATACCTAGAAAAGACACCTGGTTTGTCCTGTGTAAATATGGTACATTTGATTGTTGAAATGTAATCTGCTGCTTCTTTTACAGATAAGCAAGTGTTGGGTTTAGTCTGTTGTGTTTTGAGAACATGATCATTGTAAGTGAATTGCTGCTGTCAAGAAGCAGTTTTTAGGGGGTTTGCCCTAATTACGTACAGCAGAGTCCTGGGATGAAAAGGTTAAGCTATTTCAGTGTACTCTATCAGTAACGTGCCACTTTTGTCCAGACTAATTCTGTTCTTTGTTCTCCAGCTATGGCTGTGCTCAGCTGGAAATATGTCCTGAATATACGCTAGATGGCAGGCGGGTCAGGGGCCTGGGAGCGAGCCTTGCCCGCTCACCACAGAGCCCTCTCTCCCGCCTCCAAAAGATCAATTGGTCTTCCCCAGGCCTCTACAAAGCACACTTGGCTCGCTGTACAGGATGTGAGCATGCAGTCAGCGGACTAGAAGCTGATCTAGCCCTCTGCCCACAGGATGCTAGGCCACGTTGCTTCTGACAGATTTGCTTTTGCCTTTTAGCCGACAAGGAGAAGATGCCCGATCAGTAACAGCTCGATCAGTAGCAGCTGCTGTTGAGAATAAGGCTTGTGTTAGAGAAGTGGATGTGTTAAAGAAGTGCTGTCAGCACCTGAGGCAGGCTCTGATGGCTTGTCTTCAACAGCAGACTCCTGTATTTGCCCTGCAGGAGATGATGGCAGCTTGTCGCAAATTTTTTGTAGCAGAACATCTTTCCAATGCTCTGTGATGCCCCAGGATGAAAGATGCCCTCAACGTTGCCCTTAAAGTGGTGATCTCATTGCAATGCCAGTATGTACAGCCTTGAATACATTAGTGCTTACTGCAGGATCCTTTGGGAGCTGTCATGACACAAGGTCAAATTCAGCCCTCATGTAAACTTGTGGTGCTCGCTTGACCCACAGCTCTGTCACTGTAACAGAAATGCTGTCAGCTTTCACCTCTCCTGATGTCCTTGAGGAAAGGGTGGATTTGAAAGGGGATGTCACATCACTATCAGATTATGCTAATGTCATAGGTGAGTCTCACAGGGCTCTAAGAATGAACCACATTTTAAAATAGTCTTTCCTATGGTTCTCTGTTTTTCCATTAGTGGTAGTTGTAGGAAAGCCACGAGTGGCCATCAATTGCTTTTCCTGTATCAGACAAAAAGTTTCCTCAGTGTTGAGTTGCATTCAGATGCATTTAGGATTCCTGCTCTGCTGTGAGAATTCCTGAACTGGTGCACCTCTTCTGATTTTAATTATCAAGTATTCAGATTTTAAGGACACAGCTACTCTTCTGAGAGACTCATGCTGATGCAGTTATTGGTACAGATAAAACAAGTCTCTTCTGAGGATCTTAGGTAGTTTCTTTTATCTGTTGCAGGGCTCAAGTATTTCCATAGAAGCGTGACAGTTTTTATTGCCAGTTCATCTAGACATAATCATCACATCTCTGGATTATAAATGAAATGGTGGAAAATATGCTTTTTTTGCTACACTTTTCTACACTTTTTTTGTACTTTTCTAAAATACTGCTGCTTGTGGCTCTGTATCAGTTGAGAATTATGGAGAAATAAATGCTCATGCAGTTTCAATTGCCTTACTGAATAGTGAAATAGTTGGAACTCCTGAGAGCAGCAGTGGGAAAACCTCACTTTGAATAAACCTGTATATTTTAGTGTTTATAGAATGCAGTAGTTAAAACAGTAATAATAAAAAAAAGGAACCAGGTTAAGATAGTTCCTAATCTAACACTTCCTAGAGTAGAGCACCTGCACATTTTCTCTAATAGGACAGGAATGAGCAAATACTACACACAAGCACATTTGTCTTTTCTTCTTCTCGAGTTGCTGAGGGATCACTCTCTAAAACTAGGAAACATTTCAGAACAGGAAAATGAGAAAACAGCAATAGAGACTTGACAAAATGAATAGTTAGATGTATTTATACAGACATGAATGCTGAGAGGCTCCTTCCTTGAGCAGCAGGCAGCCCCAAAGGAAAGGTAAGAAACCCTTCCTCCTGCAAACGTGGTTTGAGACAAGTTGCATAAAGACAACAGGAGAAAACATCAGGTCGCAACCAGAAAAACGAAAATATGGAGCTAATGACTGACCAAAATTTCAGTTCTCTTTCATATATGTGCAGTCACAGTGTTTATTTGCAGCAAAGCCCCCTGAAGCTGGTATTGCTCGTGAAAATAAATGTGAAGTAAAAAATGAAGTCTCCTTCATTTGTTCTTTGCTTCTCTTAACTCGATTTCTCCCAACTTTTAATTGCTGGAGACAGAAATCTACGAAGTAAACAAATTAAAAATATAAAATTGTAATTAAGCAGTACATTTTATAACTTTTTAATGCATCTTTTTCCAGTAAAGCAACTTTCTGAAAGGCAAAATGAGTTTAGAATATAAGTTATAGACCCAGGCCAACACCAACTCTGTCTGTGGGAGGTTATTTTTGTGAGAAAAAATTGGCTTTTGGCAAGTGTGTTTGTTTTATATTAGCATATACTTCACCTAAAGGGAAATCTGTGTTAGTATGGAGATGTCAGATGAAGCTCTGCTACTGAGATTCATGGTGCTTTACCCAGGATTGCAGGAAGGAGTTACATGCAAACATTATGAGTTTAAGCTTCAGGTCCTGTTGGCCATAACCCACGAGTTTGATAATGGATCTACCAGAAAAAAAAAAAAAATAGGGTCACAAATAGAAGTTTATCTTGTTGTCCAGTGCCTCTGCAAAATCCTACAGTTCCTCCTTTTCCCAGGGTGGTTAGGGTGGTTTTTGGTTTTGGCTTGGTTTTCCTTTTTAAATTTAGATTTTTGTACTGATCTCTCCTCCTTTTCCCTGTTGCTCCCCACAGTGATCTTCAGTCTTGCTTCTCCATCAAAACTTGTCAAAACCATACATAGTGAGACAGACTTTTTTTAATCAAGTGTTTATTTACCTCTGTTTTGGAAAGCATTTTCTGGGGGTGAGGAGCAAGGATTATGTGATGATGAGTATTTGAACTGATTACAGCGAGGAAGTATAATGCAAAGGAAACAGGTTATGGTTATAAGCTGCTGGGTGTTGTTCAACACATCAGTGACATTTTGAAATATCTGATTTAGAATAATTTGAGCCTACAATCTGGGGGACTGTAATTGAGTTTTACTTCTCAGGAGCTCACAGAGGTTCAGACAGTGGTTTATAAAATATATACAGAGTCAAGTGGTTTGAAATTCAGACTGATTTTCTATCTTCTTTTTTTTTAATGTGGGAAAAAGGAATAAACCCTCAAAACACTTTCATTTAAGGCCAGTTCCTACCAGCAAGGGAAATTTAATCTACTCAAGCCACCAAATCATTGAGTACATTTATTCATTAAAGTAATCAATCAGTGGAAATAGGTTTTTCTTTTTATATATTAAATGGCAAAAATGATGAGTTCATAAAAATGTCAAGAAATTTTCATCTCTGCTATCTCTTTTCTAAGGTCAGCTGTCTTCAAACGTATTATCCCATTTGTGGGAATCTTACTTATTCTGTCTTTCTTGTAGAAAGCTGAGCATTGAGTATTACACAGAGATTAAAATTGAGTGGAAACTATAGAAAATGTCAAACATAGCAGAAATCATGACACTTTCTCTTTTGACTAGTCACAAAAGCATCAACAGTTGTTAATTTTTGAAGCTAGTATTCTGGCAGAGTTACATTAATACATCAGTCACAGCAACTTCCTGTTTACATTTTTGCTAGCATCTACAAGTTTGTCAAGATCTATTGTCTCTTTCCCTTGTACGGTTGGCTTCTTTTATTTTGACAAATGGATCCTTGCCAAGATGTTATGTATGAGCCTTGCACGTCATTGTTTGGAAGCAGGAGACAGCATTGGGATTATAATTTTTCTCTACCATTTATAATGCACTCTGCTTCTTTGAGATCTTTTAGTGGAAAAGACTGGGTTAATAAAAACATCAACTGTTCCTTTGCCATGGGAAATAAAATTACATGCATTGTTTGCCTGATTCACTCTAAACCTAGAAATTAAGCTCCTTTTATTTTGGGAAAGATGAAGTGCCTCCCAGGTTTGTCTTTGAGCTCTTGTTCATTTAGGAAAGGAGGAATGTAAAGTGACCAATGGCATCATGAAATCAGTGTCTTAGATATGCATGCAGTCCTTTAGAACTGACTAACCCAAATTTATGAAACACTCTTTAAGACCTCAGTGAGAAACCTTACAGTTGTTGTAATGGTTCTAAACCTCAAAAATGTAAACAGGTAAGGAAAAGAAGAAATAAAAGGCATTACTAATATTTTGGGTGAAGTAGCAATGTCTTAGGTGGTGTTTCCAGATCTTCTCAGGACGACATAGGACTGTGGGCCATGACTCAGTCTCTGGAAGAGGAAGGATATTACCAGGTAGTTTCCTGAAGTAAAATTCTGTCCTGAAATGTGTTGTTACCAAACCATAAGTTTGTTACTGTTGAATTTGGTGACATGTTTAACTGTGAGAGTGTAAAAAAGATATACTGATCTTCCTTGATAGTGTTGGGAGTATCTGCTACCTCCCCCAGCAATGCAGCTCCATCTGTGGCCAATTGACAGAGAAAATTGATTGACAGCAGCCCTGAAGTATGGACTAATTAAATATATCATAAGTAGGTTGCAGTGAACACAAATCAGCTTGACCCAAAAAATTTTGGTTCCCAAATGCCGGCAAGATTTTCTGTTTAGCTTTGTAATACGGTCAGGGTCCAGAAGCAGTCTCTAAATAACAGGGGCATCTTTGATGCCAGGTCTTACTCCTCACAGTTTTAAAGTTGACTAACAAATATCCATGGAGCAAGCAGACTCTAAAGGGCAGCCAAAGGCCTGTTTGTGTATTGAAAGCAGCATGGGGTAAGGTAAGATAAAAACTGAGGTACAGAAGCTGTCTGCACTCATTCTTCAGAGGGAGAGTGGTGAGCCCTCAGGGTGTGCTCAGATGGCCCCAGCCAGTGCTCACTGAGGTAGTTTAAGGGGTCACTGTCCCTGGGTGTCTGCTTTGTCCTTTTGCTGGAGATTACGGCCCTTATTACAGCAGAAATGGAAAGGAGCTCATGGCTACCCTTCCACCATCCTCTTTCAAAGCCTGCTGTGTTCATTGAAATTAGCCATGAAGACCGGTTTGTGTTTATAAGCTGAGCTGCTGTTGATGGAGGCTGAAGAACTGAACCATGCTTGGGTATGCTGCCCCAGCTAAGGGAAGAGAACTGATATCAGCAGCATGGTGCAGGTGCCATAATGACATAAAAGTTTTAAGAGCAACTCTTTGTGCATGTAGTAGAGTAAGATACTGTATATTTAATGATTAAAAGCCTCTGCACAGGGGATCAGGGCAGAACAGGTGGTGGCTTGTGTATTTTCAGATTATGGCCTTGCACTAACTTCTTGGGCACATCAAAACACAACTCTGCAAATTTCAGTTATTCAAAGACACAGTAAACCTGTTTCTTTTGGGGCAGAGCAACACAATATTATTTAGTTATTTCACTAGAATTTGGCAGCCCTCGTATACAGGATGACATTAAACAGAGCAGAACTTTGCCTGAGTAAGGAAATGCAGCTACAATGCAGCAGCAATCATTATCCCTAATTGGGATGGCAAAACCTGTTCAGATCCTGCTGAGCATTTCCTTGCATGTCTAATGCATGCACTACAAATCAATTTTTCTTGAGATTTTGATGTGTTGTACAACTCTTAATACATATCCTAGGCCTTGGGACAGGGCTGTATCAGCTTTCTATAGAGATGCAAGTAAAGAGAGTAAAGAGAGTAAAAGTTGAAGTAAAGAGAGCAAAGAGGCTGAGACACAACCTTAGAGACAGTCTATGCAACTTGGAGATCAGTTGTCAGTGTGTAATAGTTCCTTGAACACTCATCAGAGAGCTCACAGAGTATCTTTAATTGCTTTGCATTTTTGGAGGAATTCAGGAATTCACTTGGACTTGAGTTTCGTTCTTGAAACTACCATATGAAAATGTTCTAACATTCATACAGAATACTAAGGAGAGGGAAATCCTATGAAAACACATCATTCCAGGCCCAAATGAACTTCCACTCTTTACTAGGGGAGTTTTGCCACCAGTTCAAATGAGGGCACTTGGGGTAAGCCTTCTGTAGCCACTGATCCTTCCTTTCTTCATTCATATAATAACAAACCACACTAAAACAGAAGGGAAGAAGTACTTAGAGCTCTGGGGAAACACAGGGCAGCTCCTCAGGTAACTAAATTAACCCAGTTTCACTGTAGCCAGTGGTGTATACTGTGTTCACTGAAGTTACACCAATTTTTCCTGTCCAAGGCTCAGGCTGACAGTGTTTGAACATGTCATTGCTCTGTAGGCTGCTGCTCTTTCTGTACATCTGGGTAGGGTAGAAATCAGAGGGCAAATGCAGTCCTCAGGCAACACTTCAGAAGCATTACGTTTTATATTAAAAAAAGTAAATGATTTTCAGACTTACTCTAGTTCATTTTTCACAACTTAGTTTTTACAGAGATGTGGACACTGCTTGTAGTAGTTAAACTTTATGGTTGTTGTGAGGGTCCAGTCACTTGGAGGGCTTGCAAGTGCAGCTGCTTGCTGAACCTCACAGATAAGAGGCAGAAAGTTTTCACCTGGCCTGATCTCTCACATAGGTACATATATGCCCATGTGTTTATATCTGCAAATAATCAGCATGTTTTAAAAACAAAAAAATGAAAGCAAACATGAAATGGAGGCATAGGATGTGAAACAAGAAGCATGTTTGATGTAAGGCCCAGTTTCCAGAGGTTGCTGACAATTGCCTTGTGCCATAGGGAGAGCTGCTGCTTTCCATAATGCATGGAGCCAATTATACCAGTGTCTTGACAGAGCAGAAAGGGGAGAAATCTTTTTGCTGACCCTGACAGGCAACAAACTTCTACCCTGAAGCCTGATGTCTGATTAGTTTTTCAAGTTTTTTACTGGAAGTCTGTTAAGTAATAACATAGTTTCTTCCTGGGACCAATACAATTTCATTTACCAATATACCATTTGATGAATTCCTCTTAGTTTTTTTCTGACATCAACTTAAATACTTGTACTACCCCTACTGAAGATGTGGAATTGCAAACTGACAAGTCCAGTTAGTGAGAACTGAGTCAGTAATACCTCCAGAGATTAAGGGGGCAGAATATTTATAAGCAATTTGATGTTTTAGAGTACTTTTCATAAAGAGAAAAAAATCTAACAATTAGGTACTAATATAAAAACAACAAAATAGTAAACTACTAATAGGTCAGGTTACTATAATATGTTTTGCACTCTAACCACACAAAGAAAAAAGTTAAGTATTTGATTTTGCTCTGAACTTTATGCCTTTGATAAATTTAAGATTATTATTGTATTTAAGCCATTTTATGTCCTCAGTGGGAATTAAAGCACTCAGCACTTGCAGAATTGAAGTAAGGATGTGAGCAGTAATTTGACCACTCTTGAATTGTATTGCCTAATATCTGAGAAGGATCAGGAAGACAATCCTTAGCCCTGAGCGTTATATACAAATGAAATAGGGGTTATCTGGGGGCAGCATAATTCATTAAATGTTCCTTCTAAATGTAAAACACCAAATTCCCTTGACACAGTCAGCCTTTCTATCTGCAGTCTAGTAGTGACATAAAAAAGATATTACAGTAAGAGTAAACTGAAATTCAGAAAAGCCCAGAAGTTCACTGTTAAACCTTGTTCTATTTTCTCATTACATCTTTTAACAAACAGACAGAAAAAAACATTGTAGGTATCACAGTCCTCTGAAAAAAATGTCTGATTTTAGAAGGTGGGACTAGATTCTTAGGTGGTATCAATTAGATTTACTTTAATTGTAATACAATTACCCTGTAGCTCTATCACCTTAGAATCTGATCCAGGAGCTGTAATACAAAAGCATCCGTATGTAGCTTTGTCTTCCTCTCATACATCTCTCTTTTACTTCAGGACAATCTGGGAAAAATTTCAAACAAATATTCTGATCAGATTTTTATGAAGACAGCATAGAATTACACTGGGGCAAAAAACCCAGTTTATTTCAAGGGAAGATGTAAGGTGACCAGACCAAAGTTTAAAAAAATCTCATAACTTTAATTGTAGTATAAGACATGTACAACACCCCCATTACACACAAGACTCTATATTCTTACCTTTGATATATTTATTCTTACATCAAACCCTCTCAAGAAACAAGGAAGGGTTAGCTGTCTAGCTTGGCCAAGCAGGACAGAAGAGGGCAAGTAAGTGGTTTGCTCAAGGCTACCCAGGCAAACATATCAAAGGAGCATGAGTCTTTTTCGTGCTGGGCTAATGCCACAGTCCCCAGAGCACTTCTGCCTGCCTGGGTCTCCCTGTGTTATTTAATTAATACAGAGGCTATTGATAATCTTTGGAAAGTCAGTTATTTATTCTTCAGCTTAACCAACACAGAAAAGTGGAAATGTCTGTCTTGTGAGCTGACAGATGGAGAGCGTTATATAAAGGCAATTGATTTTATATTTGCTGTTGCCAGGACATTAACAGGAGAGCAGCCCAAAGACTGGGGTGGTTCAAAGGGCCTCCTCTTGGCTCCACCAGCACTGCCCAGTGCCCTGCTGGTATTCAGTGTCGTGTGAGACAGAGGCACGCAGGTAACCAGACTGCTCCCCCTCCATTGTACAGCCCCATCTGTGCTCACAGAGCTGGGATGAAGCCTCAGGGTCTCAAGGAAGGTACTGCTGACCCCAGTGGACATTCAGTTGTTCAGCCAAGTGTCACTCGCTTTCATTTAAAATTGCCAGGAAGGCAAATGTGAAGGAAAGCTCAAGAAGTCTTGGACAGCCTCGTTTTGTAGGACTTATCCTAAATAAGTCTATAAAAATATATAAAAAAATTGTGGAGAAAAGAGAATGGAAAAACCTTAAAAAGGAACATTTGTGCTTTCTTTTCCTTTTTAGGAATTATGTTTTAAAATTTCCTCATGGAAGTGCTGCTGATTCATGCATTTTAAAAATACCCTCTTCCTGTTCAGCCTCTCCCACTGTAGGTCAGTGTGGGAGATTCACTGTCCACTGAAGTAGATATTTGTATTTCCTCATGTTTGCATTAATCTCAATACATCTAGGGTCCCTCTAAAACTTCAGAATATTTTTTACCTGCAGGTATTTTTAAGTCCTTTAAAATAGAGTTTGTACTAAAAATGAAGTTACAAGTGGGTAGCAGAAAGATTTTTTTCCTTATTAAGTTGCGACCCTGCAGAACTGCAAAGGAGACAGTGAAAGAAATAGGTGAATCTGGCAACTTACTGGCTTTTTAATTGCCTTGAATGGTGAGATAAGGAGCAGGTAAAAGCATGCCTTTTTCTGAGTGATTCTTGTTTTATTCAAAATCCATGAGGGCTTACCTTAAAAATATATGATGCTATCAAGTTCAGCAAGCTGCATGATTTATTCAATCAGGCTCACCATTTCTTCCTGTCAGTTATATGTGATCAGTTATTGAAAATGTCTATCACTCATTATATATTTATTTTTTGGAGTTTAGAGACGGTCTTTTAAACGACTTTCACATAGGGATACTAGGGCCCAATACTCAAGAACTGACTTTCAGCTAGTCAGTGAAATAAATGTTTTGGGACACAATATCAGTTAATACAAGTCTTTATAAGCCTCATGCTGCTATTTACCTCAGCCCTGAGAGTCTGTCCTGTTATCACTGACCTTGTACCTGGCCATTTTTGGTGCAGTTTTGCTCTGGCACAATGCAGTTTGGGTGAGATATTTTCCCAGAAAAAATGCAAAATGTTATATACCATCTCATGTCAGGTATTCTGTACCTCAAATTAGTGGAACAAAGCATGTTATTTCCACTTAGTGAGAAGAAACCAACATTGTTATTTCTACTGCTCTAGTGTCAGGGCTTTTTATTTCCACTGCAGTGATTGTACAGGCTCTCATAACCAATAAGCCAACATCCACCCTGCCAAAAAAAAACAACAAAAAAACCCCTTGGCTGGTCAGAAGCACATAAGAGCATACAAAAGAAAACTGACTCAGGCTGCAGCTAGAAAGGAAATGTCTATTCTCCTGATAGTAGTGTGGAATTTGACTAAAAAATTACATTTTTCTGATATATGGACAACCTCTGGATCATTTCCTGTTCTCCCAGTGATGCAAGTAGAAAAACCCAAAACAGCAAGCCAAGGGCATGTTTAGATTCCTAACTTCAAAAGGGGGAAAGGAAACATGTACTACTTGCTTGTGGTTGTGTAAAATAAATGCAGTTCAGGTTTACAGTTTCTGGATGCCATTGGTCAGCTCTAAAGGGCCCAGATACACCATATCAGACAAAAAAAAGTCATATCTCTCTAAGCAGTAAGAGAGAGTAAGTAGGGCCCAGATACACCATATCAGACAAAAAAAAGTCATATCTCTCTAAGCAGTAAGAGAGAGTAAGTTCTAAGAGAATTTCTTCTGAATAAGGGACACAGCATCACTTCTCAACATTTTCTGCAGTGAGATGCAGCTTCAGGGTGAAACTGTGGCTCCCTTGAAACTTTGTCACAGAGCTGATGTGAACTAGTTCACTGTGAACACTGGCTGTGCCCCATTCCCAGATTGCTCTTCCCGCTTTTTAACCTCAACTGCCCTCAGTCTTCAGCCCTCTGAGTGACCTTTTCTTGCAGCACAGCATGGTGCTCTGACCCACTCCAGCTCCTAACAACAGGCTTTCTGTTGCACAGCATGTGAACCTGGGCCGGGAAAAGATGGCTTAGATTTTATGAGGATTGTGGGCTACAGAGACGTTGCCCCTGAACACACAGGAAGCTTGATTCTTGGGTTGGTGGAAATCTACATTACCTCACGAATGTAAATAGAACAAGATGCATTTGTCTTAGCTGAGTGTACAATCTGTAGATTCTGTGGCTACACACAATTTATTTGCTGTGCTGAGAAATAAAATACCTTGGTTTTATTCCTTATCAGTAGAAAAAATAGGTCTCTATTATCCACAAAACTAAGGCTCACTCATATTTATACGGCTTCAGTCACATGTGATGTATTTTTAAAGGATGGGAACTTCACGAGGGAAACTAAAGTTGCCTTTAGCTGAAAACAGTGATTCTGTTATTTGCAAACATAATCATGTCAGTTCAAAAAATTAGCACAAAATGTGTTCAGAAATATAAAAATTAGCCCTTAGACAGAAACGATCACTTTTCACCTTGGAATGTGTATGTTAGTGCTCTTAATAGCATTGTTTTTTTCATTAAGATGTACTGAATAATTATGGACAGTGACCTGAGAATTCACAATACAAGAACAAGAGATATATAATTTTGTAAAGCATGGAAATTTTTATGAAATAGTTTTACTTCATTGAGAATTTTACTGAGAAATATTTATTTCATATCACCACAGCCTCTTAATTTGAGGCTGACATTAGCATAAGACATAAGCTGTTTATTACTATATGTTGGGGGACAGTTTAAAAAAGTGCCTGCAAAAACCAAGAATGTTAATTTTAACCCACAATAAATTGTTCTCACCGGTACGAGCCAATATCTGCCTAATTGCTGCTCTACATCCTTACTCAGCGACATTGGAGGTGTGGCCATCCCGAGCCCTGCTTCTCAGAGGGTCTGAGGACAGTGAGTTGGAGACGATTTCAGCCCAGTCTGAGATCTCGGGCGCAGCACCTGGATCTTTATCAGGGAGCAAGAGCAGTAGCAGAGGGCGGGAAAATGCTGGGCCCGGGGCCGCTGGCAGCACGGCCCGGCGGAGCCGTGGATGCGGTCCCCGCCGGGGCGCGGGCGCCGCACGGTCCCTGCAGCGCCGGCTGAGGTCACTGTGGCTCCGCACCTCCCGTTGCCTTTGGAGCAGCTTTCTGCTGCTGGAAGAAAGGATACGGCAAGGCAGTTCGCTATTTTTTTTTTCTCCCAGCACATATAGTTTCTAAAAATGGGGACTAACTGACGATTGTAATTTTGATGGAGATTTACCTGTAGGCAAGACGGCAATCAAACCCACACTATTAACAGACGGCTGATTGAGTTAATGAATATAATTGTCAACTCTACAAACTAGTTCAGTCTGTCTAACAATCCATCAGTTTGTCTGTCCTCTTGGAGTTGTCCCTATTTATATCTTGCTCTATAGTGGCTGCAGGTGAATACCTAAAATCCCCATAAATATTTTTGAAAATTGTTTAAAGGTGAACTGATGGATGCTTGGGAAAGAAAAGAGGATCTGCTAGACCAGGTAACTGAATTTATCACTGTTCAGTTAAACACAATAAATTTGGACTAAGCAGCTGAAACAGTAGGTAATATTAACTTTTGATTTTGTCATACAGCTGGTCTGCATGAAATTCAATTCGTTTACTCATTGGACTAAGTCTGCAAAGACTCATCCTTAACTTAAATGACTTATGGTCTGATGAATGAAACAGTGTACAGAAAGCATTGCATATAGATATCAGAGACTGATGCTCTAGAGTAACAACAAAATGTTCTGTGGAGCAGGGAAGAGAGAAGGTGATGTGAGAAAACAGAAAAAATGCCCTCTGTGAGTCTGAATTTCAAACTTGGCAAGCCTGAAGCCCAGCAACCTAAACTGAATCATGAAGCCCATCACTGGATCTGCAGATTTCCTTCCATACAGGGAACCCCACAGGTCTGTAAAGAAAAACTTTCCATCCTTTCCATCAGTTCAGAGAGAAAAGTGTAATATATTAGAAGATGAAGACTAAACTACTGAAGAGTCAGAAAAACATAATTCACAGCTCAAGCTAGGGACAAATCAAATTCAGAAGAGCCCTGTACAGATCACACAGCCTTTCTAGAAGCAGTTACTATAAATTATCTTTTCCAGATGTATTGGAAGAAGGTTACACTCAACTTCTGACAGAGGAAGCATATTCTGCTTCCTCAGAGCTTGAATCAGTCCTCAGAGCTGCCATCACTGAAGAGCTGAGGGCCAAACTACAACTAGAGAGTTGCCTGCCTTTCCTCTGGGGTCACTCACAAGAGGACAACAAAAATGAGACTACATTACATGTCTGTGATGAACATTGTAAAGCGGTGTAACATTGGAATGATACATACCTTTTACAGTAGAAAAAACCCTGTGTTTGCAGAGAAGCCACTTTTGAGCTCTGCTAGTGAAAGTAAGGAGCAAGAACCCACAGGGAGAAATCAGAATTACTCTCCAAGGCTGGAGCCTCTCTCTTTGGAGCAACATTAAGAGATGTCCTTCATGTGCGCCAAGGAAAAGGTCAGGTGGAATCAGATTACCCCAGCTCTACTTGTCTGTCTGTAAGTGAGGCTTTTGTGCCTTTAATGGCAGGGACACAGTCAGGCCTAGGCAGTCCATAGCTGTGTTTTAATAGAGGACACGAGGCTGTGGCATGGGTCTGATCTAGCTTAACTCATGGAAAGAAGCAAAAACTGCCTAACTGAGGGGCAAAGGGCCACATATTTATATAATTTTAAAAAAGAAGTTGTCAGACTTAGGTATGTCTCTTAATAAAGAGCTGATCAACTTTTCTGAAATCTGTCTTATATACCTGTGTAGGTAATGCTGTGTTTTGCAGTCTTCCTTTCATCTTTTTCTACACAAACATAATAAAAAATGCCTATCTATGTTCTGACATGAATCTGTGTTCTTAAAGCCTTGCATGTAGCAGATGGAGAAAGATTTATAATCCATTTGCCCATTTGTCAGCTATTCCTTCAGTAGCTCTCACATATTACTAATTTAATTTAATAGAAGAGTTCTTTGCATGTCCTGTCATGCAACATTGGAAGCCTCTTTCCAACATAAAGAATCTTCTCCCTCCCAAATTTTCTTATGCTGTATCACTGTGTGTCACAGCAAACAGCTGCTGAACACACATTATCTGTGTAACTGTGAGTTTATCCTCAAGTTAGTTGGATTAGACAGTAGGTTACAGAGACTACACTTCCATTGAATAAACTTACTTCAAATTTAACATGAAGTTTAATCAATAAAAATAGCAACAATAAATTTGTCTCATTCTGCTTTTCTTTATTGTAGAAATGTCTGAGTATAGATGGCTTTCAGTTGTTCCTCAAGAGATACCTTTGTAATTTATTGAGCATTTTGTGCTTCACAAGAATTCCTATTACAATGTCACAACTTAAATTTGCCTTGCCTCAATGCTCTTGAAATGCCTTGCCAGCTGATGGAAAAGGGATTATCTTTTGGTGCTTGCATATAGGTGTCATCTAAATCAACAACAGGGTCTATAATCTATTTGCATTTGCATCTACTTTTCCTGCAAATAGAAAGAAATATGATTTAGGAAAAATGAAAAGCCTCTATTTCAAAGAAAAGAGTGGAACTACTTGTTAGGAACTTCAGTGAATGAGTCAATATCTCTTGCTCAAAAATGAAACGTTAGCTAAAATTTGAATTAACTGAGTAAGCCAACTAATTGGAGTCTTAATCATGACCCATAAAAATAATAAATTTGTTTGCTTTTTAAAATTTATTTTTATATATATAAAGACTGTCTGACAGGCATTTTTCAAAAGAAGGCAAGAACAAAGCAGGGATTTTATGTTCACTGTTCAGGTCCTGTCTTGCCTGCCTCTCTGTAAGAACCAAAAAAGTGTTTAAATTATAATATTGGAAGAGTCAGGAGCAAAAAATGTCAAGTGTTTAGGGGAGAAAGGGTTTTTAGCCTTGACTGTTTTGATTTTTTAAAATTTGTTTAATTTCAGTGTCTAAAAAGCATTTGGAAAGAGGATGTTTTTATTTAAAATTCAACATCCACAGTACTTACATTATGGTGTGAAAGCTACACTAGATGACTGATATGTTGGCAGATCTCCTAGGGGCTTAAGCTGTGCAGGATTTTACCCATTATTTTCAAAGCAAACAAGTATAGGGGAGAAAAACAAACAGAAGAAAAAAAGATTAACTATTTCATTGTAATAAAGAAATAATAATAAAAAAATCTTTGGCACGTATGGCTTTCACAGAAGGGGTTTTGACTGACCACTGGGTCAGGCCTGTTATCTGAAAATATCTGCCCTAAATATAATTCAGAAATAAAAGGGGATTTTGTGTGGTGGTGGTATTTTTTTGTTTTTACTTAGTATTTTGACAGAGACTTACCCTCCATTTTATGTGAAGGACTTACGAGATGCCCAATCTGAAATACCAGCTCAAATTCAGACACGTGGATGAACACATGGCAGACTGTTTCTCATTGGGAATGGCAAGAACCTTTCCACTTACTTTTAATACTTATTCACTGATTTTTATGCAGCACCAGTAACATCATTATCTCAGCATTGACAGAATGATATAAACTGTAAAATATCTTCTTTGAGACATTTAAACCTTTGCTGGATAAAGTGCTACTAAATGTGATATTATTAAGGAATAATCCTGCACAATAGTAAAAGACATTAGATCCTTATGAGTAAAAGGAGTTTCTCCATTTTTAATTTTTTTAAATCTGTGGTAGGCATAAGATAATGTTCTTAATTTGTTACTTTTTAGTAGAAGATCAAAGCGCATTATAAATTTAACCTTGATTTGAACAATACATTTCTTTCATATTCTCTAGGCCTGGGGTTTTTTGAAATCATCAACTTTTGGGTGGGTGTGTAAGGCAATATGCACTCCCTCTGTGCCCAAAAAGTAATGTAAGTAAATTTCCACAGTTGAAAACTTGAGTGTAAACATTTTTAATCGTAGAATCTAGTGTAAAATGGTTGCCTTAACTTTCCAAATGTGCTCAGGTACTATGGTGATGAGCCATAAGCACCACAACTAAACTCAGGAGGTTGTGTTAGAGAGAAGATTGTTCAGTACACTGGTGGCTGCTTTAATTTGCAGTTCCCCACTGTTCAGTAGCTCTGGGATCAGCTTTATGAAGAAGACATCCCAATCCTCAGCCATGCTAAGGCATGTATTCAGGGAGCTTTGTATTCACATTCTTATTTCATGTCCCTGGAGTTGAGGGATTGTTGATTACTGATTACTCATATACTTATTGATTACTCACATACTTAAACATTCTTAACTTTAACAGCTTTGTTAAAATGGGGACTAATTCACTTACAGTCAGTCCCTGTTTTGTGCAACAGGGATATACATTTTTAAAAAGGGAACAAAGGAACAAACTAAAAACGATGTATGAGCTTAAAACAGGCTTTAAAGAGATTTGAGGTGTTTCAGTACATGACTGAATCCAGCCCATTGTGTTAAAACTGCTTTTCTTCCAAAACATGGGCAAACCCATTAATCACTAAGGGCAATAGTAACAGTGGCAGCATGTGGCAGACATTGGTAGTGAGAGAAAAATAGTCTGAGTAAATGCAATACTTTCTTCAACACTGCACACTTCTTTAGCATATCTTATTTTGAAAGGTTAAAAGATGCAATTTGAAACAGCTAGTAAGAATGGTTTAGAATGACTTCTGGTCCATATTATGCCATTTCCTCTCAGTTTTTAAAATGTTTAAAATAAATAATTTGACTGAACAAAGGTTAATTTCATCATGCTATTCCCACACATCTATTTTTTAACTTTATAATGGTTCACAGGTTAACATTATGTGAAATCACCTAATACTCTTCACAGAAATATTTCGGTCCAGTAATAAAGAGAAGAACCCCATTTGAAAACAGAAAAAGGAAGAGATGGATAAAACTGTAAATATTATTTCAGTTTAATCTAATTAATTACAGAAGCAGAAAGATTCTTTCAGAATTAGAATTTGCCAATGCTGGAGCTGATTTCTGTGCTCCAGAGTGCAGCCCCTAGAAAGGGCTTCTTTGGGCTAATTGCATTCACTGGATAGACAGATAAACAATTTATTTAGCTAAAACTTTATTTCTCTAAAAGTTTTCTGGATAAAAATAAAGTCCATTATTTTTGGAGACAGCCTTGAGCCAGCCTTTAAAACACAACTGTTCTCCATTCTGACTTCTCTCATATTTTTTTTTTTTATTTTGTGATTACTATTTCTTTGCAAATACTCATTCTAACTAAGTAGAATTTACTTACATCCTGCAGTGGGACAGTAAGCCCCCAAGAGACATGGGTTTACAGGAACCTCTTATGTCCCATTTTCCAGCTGTGGGAAAGTGATTTTCAGGGAAGGGAAAATGACTTGTCTAAAATCACACAGTGAGATTAATGATACAGCCAAGCATTGAACGTTTAGGCTGTGGTCAGATGATCGCTGAGATTGGATTTATGCATTACTGGATCACCTGGCCATACAAATTTGGTGCAGACAGGCATGCACTCCTGTTGAATTATTCACAGCACATCAGATAGTGCTTATGTCAGCTGGTGCCCTGAGATAGCCCAGAGTGCAGCATATCCCATGTGCCATTCGTTCTCATCTCTCAGGTGTAGTGTGGGATGATGGCCTATTGCACTGTGGTAGGGAAGTTAGCTTCTGCTTATGAGGCTGTTATTTCCACAGGAAAAACCCTAGAAAGTAACCATGTCACAAGCAAGGCACCGTTTTAATGTCCCAACATATCAGGGCATCACAGTTCCAGGATGCAGTGGGTGACAACATGGATCTGTTGTTGGCTCTGCCCTGGGAAGTGCCCATTTCCTGCTACAAGCTGGTGGTGGAGGAGTGCAGATGTGGTGCCCAGAGTATGGTGTTTCACGCTGGGCTGCATGAGCAGAGAATCGAGGACAGAGCTAATTGTTTTGCCAAACCTTTCCTCATTGCTGGTTAAATGGGGCATGGTAAGGCCAAGAAATGGCAGGTTCCTGTTTCCTGAGTCATCTGGGTCTGTGAGAAGATCTATAACCACAACAGAAAGTTATACTTAAAATATGGGGAGATCCAGAATATGAGGAGAGCTTCTGAAGGGAAGCGTTCCTAAACATCACCTTGTAGATGTTTCTCAGGAAGGTACCCACTCAACCAGTGATATTTACTGAATACTGAGGAGAAAGGGACTTAAACTGTCTGAGAGGTGGCAGCTCTTGACTCTTAGCATTTAAATCTGAATCAATTTAGGCAAGATTGATTACAACTTCAGCAAGACAATGCTAAAGTTCAGAATGCTCTTTGGAAGGGTCCTAGCTCATGATCTGAGTGAGCAATGCAGGGATTCAGAGTGAAAGTTGTTCAACTGAGTATGTACCCTCTCTCTCTGTCCTGTGACCTATTCTGATTGTTTATCAACATCTTGGGTCACTGCAGTATTGTGCTGGGGTCATCTTCAGCTAGTTTCAGAGATCTCATGAACCTTGTATTCTCTGTATTCCTCAGCTGATGCCCTGGAGACAGGACAGTCTATTGTCATGGTCGTGTTATTTTGTGCTTCCAAAAATATCCCATGCCACACTTACTTTAGCTCAACCTAAACCAGAGATAAGACAGTAGAATTATAGACTAGTTTGGGTTAGAAGGATCCATTTGAAGTGATGTAGCCCAGTGCCCCTCCAATAACCAGCAGCATCTTCAACTAGGTTGAAGGTTGCTCAGAGTCCTGTGCAGCTTGGCTTTAAATATTTCCAGAGATGGGGCATCCACCATCTCTTTGGGCAAACCATTCCAGTGCTTCACCAACTACATAATAAAAGAGTTCTTCCTTACATCTAATCTAAATTGACCCTCTTTTAATTTATGACCATTAGTCCTTGTCCTATTGGACCAGGCCCTACTGAAAAATTTGTCTCCATGTTTCTCATAGGCCCCCTTCATGTACTGAAAGTCCAGAATAAGGTCTCCCTGGAACCTTCTTTCCTCCAGGCGGAACAAACTCGACTCCCTCAGCTTTTCCTCATAGGAGATGAAGGTGACTTGAGAAGACCTGTCTGATTAGGCTTTGAATCTTTAGGATTTACATAATCTGTTCTGGTGGCTCAACTGTGAGTTGGTAACCACCCGCTGAAAGATGGTAAATGACAACTGAGGACAGTAATGAATAGTTAGAGGTTGTAATATCTTGAAGGCTCCAATTACTGCCATTGCTACTCTGTGACTGTGCCTGAAGACAGAGTGTGGGAGTGACTCGACTTTGCCAGTGACTAAGCAATTAGCCCCAAAGGCAACATGGCACATTTCTGTGGGCCTCCATTTCCCATCTGTAGAAGCAGAGCAGTGCTTTGCATTCACTTTCACTTAGCACATTCTGCTTTGACACTAAGTGCGAGGATTCAACTTTAAACTGGGATTTCTGAAATGCATCATGAGGGAACTAGGCATCTACTCAAATATAACTAAAACAGTAGTTAGAAATTACTGGAAATGAGCCCATGTCCTTCCAGTAACAACAGTTACACTTCATCTCCTTCATATTCTCTTTTTCATATAGAGAGATCAGAAAGACCTTACTTCCCCGTATTAAGATCACATGGCAAACGTTTTCTGGGAGCAAAATGCCTGCTAAAGCATTTTGGTTTATGTAAAGGCACAAAGTGGTATTACCTATGGGGCTTCGGGCTGCAGGGGCCTCCAGGCAAAATATTCTACATGCTGAAGAGGAAATGCAGTTACTGAAGTCAAGTTTATGTTTTTTAACCTATTTTTCTTGAGATAACTTTGTCAGATTGTCAAACAAACTCTCCAAAGGGATTTGAGTCACAACCACATTAAACTGGAATCCAATCTTGTTATGCTGGCCTCAGCGAGTGGATATTCCCTCTGAGCAAGCCTGCACTGTATTAAGCTGCCTTCTGTTTCTTCAACCTAAGCTGTGAATGTATAATCATATTTCCTTTTGAAAATGACTTGTTTTTCTTCATTACAGAAACAGGATTGATTTTCCTACAGAGTGTTACACTTGTCGAAGCAGCTATAATCAAATTTCAGTGTAATGTCTCTACACAAGTAATTCCCACAATTAAAATTGTAACTGTTCTGGATACCTGTTGGGTTAGATTCTAACCTTCGTGTGCATCTGGAATTGGTCCACTGAGAACATGGGCCAAATCCACAGCTTTGCAAATCAAAGTCACTGGAGCTGTATCTGTGGGCATCAACTGTGGATATAACTGACTACCTTCAATGAAGTAAACAGAATCACTTATTAGGACTAATATGACAAAAAGGAAAAAAATAGGTCCAGTAAGTCAAAGTAAATTACCTTTTACATCAATGAATTCCAGAAGTGACATAGTTTTTGTAATTTTCCAATATTCCAAACCTCCTCTCATGCAACCCTTGAATAAAATTAAGAGGAGCTAGATACAGGGATAGCAATGTTTCAAAAGCTGGTTCAGGACAGGCTTCAGGGACCCAAGAACTCCAATGACAAGCCTTGTTAAGTGTTCACTACCTCAATAGGCTATATTTTGGATGATCAATCTTTAATTTAAGATAATTTAATGAAAATATTTACATCAGCCTTGAAGAAAGCATGGGCTAAAACTACATCCCTTTATATGTGTGACACTCAAGCGCTGCCTTTGCTGTTATATTACAAAAACAATCCTAGAGGTCATTCTTCAAAATTCCAGTCATCATTTATAGCTGTAGTCAGGGTGGGCAAATCTGTTCAAATTCACCTTTCCTGGATAAAACTTCTAAGAGAAGGCAAATGTGGCTACCTTCCCAAACACATCATGGTTTTCCTGCGCACTGGTCACCAAGGAGGAAGCCACAACCCTTGTTAAATGGGCAGATGCTCAGTCACGCTCCATGTGTTCCTCCTCTCTCACACACAGTCATGTGCACATTCACATGCACACACTCCTGCAAAATGCTGACAACCTAAGTTGACAGCAAATAATTAAGACAAAAAGGTATTTTAAATATAAAGCTGAATCACAGCTCCCACTGCCTGGCAGTAGGATGATAAACTTGCCCTAAGGGTCAGCTCTAGAATTCCTTCCTGTAGGGGAATTAATGCTTAAAACAGTGCAAACAACTGTGCTGCTGAATTTGCAGCTCCACCTGTTTTCTGAAGGTCAAGCAGCCTGAACTCCCTACAGACACACCCTGCTGCATGTGTGCACACACACACACAGAAGTAAGTAAAAATAAACAAAATATTTACCAGCATGCCTTTCACTTACATCCACTTAGTATTATCTATAGTAGTCATTCCATGAACTACATGTTATTAAGGGAGGCCAGCTCTGCCAAGTGTTAGTCCCCCAGAGGGGACTCAGCCATGTGTTAAACATTTTAGCTCTCGTAGTAGAAGGCTATGCTGTATATTTCAATGACAATTCACTTAGTACTTACAGATGAAATACTTGGGAGTGCATCCTAGCAAGCAGTATTTGCTTTTGATACTGAGAATGTGGGCAGTAAAATCATGTAGTGCATGCTGTTTGTGAGGCAGATGTTCTTGTGGCAGCCAGCAAACCAGATACTCAAGCTCATCTCGAATGCTCAGTGTGTGCATCAGACTTGCTCTGAGCAAGGCGAGCTGTGAGCACACTCAGCTTCCAGAGGGAGCAAATAGTTAGCAGAGTGGAGTGGAGTGGCTGAAGAGCCTAATAAATGTAACATTCCTTTATAATCAGGCTAGTCAGAGACTGCTTCCTTCTACACAGCAGTCATTCTTAAGACATCCTGTAACAAGGAAGATGAAGATATTTTAGGCTGCTTCATCTGCTTTAGAAGGGAGATCAGATTTCACAAAACTTTGTTGCTGTAAACAGAGACTTATTTGACATAAAGAAGGAAAAAAGCAGGAATTACAGGAAGGAACTAGAGATTCCTCGTGTGGTGTTTCACCCAATACTCTTCTCAAACAGTCTGGCATCCTGAAGTGGCTTGCACTACAGAAGAATGTTCCAGTTCTTGTTTCCTTTAAGTAGATTTGACTTTGTCTCATTTAAAGCAAATGTGTTGCTTTGTTGATGTGAAAGTTTTGACGACACACCACCCTAATTGTTTGCTGCTCTTGAGAAACACAAACCTGCAGCCAATGCTCTGTGACATGTTTTTGTGCTTCTTGTTGTTACAGCTTTCCACCAACTGATCATCACAGTAAGTCAACCTGCAAATAAGTACTCCTGAGCACTTTAATGAGGCCCTTATCTCTGGCCAACTTAGGAATACTCATTGGGCTTTCCCCTGTTGAACAGCAGCAACTCCAAATAAGCCTCCATTAAAACAAATGCACCGCTGTCAGAGATGTCAGGTTGAGGGGCCAGCAGGCTTCTGAAGCTGCTATTGCATCATCTTTTTGTTGGGCCAAGGTACAATGCCTACCGGAGTGATTAGAGCAATTACTCAGCACTGTTTGTCACAGACAATCAGATCTGACCAGCATGAATGCAGCCGTGACCTAGACCTGCCTCTCTAGCAAAGCATTATTGTTGGTTGTCATCTCTGTCTTCGGTAGCTCCATGCATGTGTCTAAGTTGGAAATGCACTAAGAAAACTTCCTAGCAATTATTTCTCTTTCATTTCCCCTCTTGATGGGCCTCTCCAATCATCTGATGCATGATTTCTTGCCTTTTGTCTTACTGCCTGTGTTCCTGTTGATATGTACTGTGACCTTCTGCCAAGTTAAGTAGCAAAAGCCACTTGAGAGTCTCTAGAGTCTCCCCTTCTCTGGTTTTCATTCAGCACGAGAACGCTGCCAGTTGTGAGCTAACAGAAGAAAGGAGAGAACTCTCTCTTAGTAAGTTCAGTTCTCTGTGCATCTCCTTTACGACATTTTCTATGTCAAGTGCAACCTAGCATGAGTATTTTGTAGTAAAGCGCTTATCAAGATTGAAAAACACAGATTAAAAAATGTGTTGCTCTAATTCATGTAAACAAGTTCTGTAATTTATTTTTGTATGGCTGGAATCAGGATATTGAAGAAAAATAACACTTGAACCTGGCAACTGAAGTGTCCTGGCCCCTGTATACTGCTACTCATTCTCACTCTTGCTTTTCATCTTAAGTTTTGCTTGAGATCTGCAGGAAAGCAAGGACAAGCACATCTCTGCTCTCTGCCTTCCCTACAGGGACAAAAGTATCCAGCTGTGCTGCACCTTCAAACAGCCACATTCTCTCCTCTTTTTCATTTTTTATTCCAATGCACATACAAGAAAGATACTTCATCAGCATTATCAAAGAAAGAAGCAAAAGGCATACAGATATATATTTCAGGAGGCTGAGATGTCACACTGATGCAGCTTCAGACAGATGAATGGATGGAGAGCTGCCTACTGCTGTTCCACAACCCACTGATACACACGTCCTGCATGCAGGTGTGTGAGGGAGACTAAAGGACATCATTTCATGCAGGCCATGTCAGCAGAGGTTCTTACACGAATCCTAACTGTGGTTAGTGAGGAAAGGAAGAGCTTGGGACAAGAATGTATGTGTGAACAAGACTTCCAATTTCAATAAGGGGAAGATGTTATATGTAAGTCATTGTGATTAATGTTACTAAGCAAAATGTGTTGATACTTGCAGCTGTTGATAATAATGAAGTAATAAAGGGCCCTCTGATCTCAAAAAGTATTGCTTTTTAAACTGTTGTTCAAAGGAATCAGTAAACAATAGATTATTAAACACAAAATGCTTTGCAATTGTTTTTCCAGGAAGTAGCTACATACTACAGAAATTATAACATATACTGTGTTCTATGATACTATAAGTTTAGACAATTTCAAAATTCTTTGTGAGAATGAGGACACATTCACCATACACAGGCCACTGGTGAGGTTTCTTTCACTTGCTCTTAAAACTCTCTTTTCTCAGCTGGCAAAATTAGAAGTTCAGCACTGATAGTCTTTGGAAAACATGGATAAAGGTACTGAGATATGGGACACAACAAAGAGTATTTCAGCTGTCTGACCTCAGGGATAAAGAACTGGCATGCTTTGTAGTTTGTCAGATCCTTAAATCCTTTTAAAAGGTTTAAGGATAAAAACCTACAGCTAGCTAGGAAATAATGCACATTAGAAGTAATAAAATAAAATTACAAATAGATGAAGTAAGAAAATGTATTACTAAGATTATACTTAATAAGTATCCTTCTTAGCTGATTTAACATCTCAGCTCCTTGTCAGACTGGCTGATTAGCCTTTACAATGTACCCTTAGGCTGGTGTACCCTGCCAAAATCTGAAAGGTATATATTTTTTCTCACTAGTGAAGAGGGTTGTCAAAGCCATCCAGTGCAACTGCTGCACACAAGCTGTTTCTTTGGTAGTTCAGAAAAGAGTAATTGTCTCTTCCTGTTCCCTCTTCTTTATTGCCAGTAAGAGTGTAATGCAGGGGATCAGTTGTTTTACCTTTCTTTTAAGGTTACCAATTGCTTATCTTATTGGAAAATTCCTGTCTTCAGCTCTAATCTGTCTATTATTGCAATGTAGGACACAATAACAAAGCTTTATAAATCTTACAGAAATTCAGTAGATGCAAATAATTTAATCAGACTTTTAACACTAACCTATGCATTCTAATTACAAATGAAGGATGGAACCCTGTTTTGGATTGGTTTGGTTTGGTGACATCCCCATATTTACTGTTAAATAATGTAGGGCCCTTTCATACTCCGCTTAGAAGGCAAAACTGAATAATCTGGGTGAAACCAGAATCACTCCAAAACACTATCCTTGACTCAGTCTCATGTTGACCATTTGCACCAACTCTTTTGACACTTCTTTAGTCTGAGCCAAGGAAAAAGAGAATGTTGGTACACTTTTACTTAAATATTCTTAAAATTTATTACTAGGAAATGCATGGTCATGAACTCAGTGTGGCATGCAAAACAAGTAATTCAAAATTTCAAAGGCTTGAAGATATGTTTTCTTCAATCTAAGAAATGAGTTTAATTACATTGTTGCAAAACTGGTTTTAATCAACGATATTTTTCTCTGCTATGTAGCTGAAAGGTTGCGATAGGAGCATTGCCAGTCCTGCTGCAACTTTTCCTCTGGTTAAAAATGGTTTCAGAACATGTGCTGATATCTGTAGAGAACACACTGGATTCAGTCATTCTCCACGTGAGTGAATGCACTGCAGAACTAGAGCCTTAATGGGGCTGAAGAACTGGAAAATTCTGTTTCTTGCTGTTTGACTACCCTCGAGTTAGAAAACATAGAGGTGGACATGCTTTTGTTGGTGAAAGACTTGCTGGTATAAACACTACTTGTGAAACTCAAGGGAACAGTAAGGACTGGTGAAGTCTGTGAAAGGGTTAAATGGTGTTAGCTTGGTAGATTTTTCATAATAGTGAACTCTGCAAGATTCACTTATCCATATAAACTAGCAACTAAAGGGTAATCCCTTATGTGTTCAAATATTTTCCTTAAATATTCTATACTCCTATATGATTTGCATCTCACACTGGCAGTTCTCCTGCTGTGAGATGGCTATCAAGTTCAATAAAAGATGACTTTTACAAATAAAAGGAAATAAGGTTAATATCTCTTAAATGAAACAGTATGCCTAGTGTTATATGTTTATTACTTGACTGAACTAATGATATAGTTCTACTCTTAAATTAATTGTTAATAAAGCTATTTTTTTAAATTTAAACTTTGCCCACATTGGGCTGGGGAAGATGGCAGATATCAGTGACTTCGAAAAGTTAAGCTAATGCTGAGGAGAAGGCAAATAAAAAGTCAGGCTGTTGGGTCTGATTTCCCTGCAGCTGATTGTATCTGGCAGTCTGTCTCCATCTGACTTGCTAGCTGAGTACAGTACAGGGCTGCATCTTTTTGCATCCAGTAAATCTGAGTGGATTTAACAAATCCAAATATTATCAGCTTTCTTTTCCCTACTTTCTTGACTTTTCTCTGGTAGGAACAGACTTCTGTCCATGCCACCGAATCACTATTATTGTTATCACCTGCTATTTTAATCACAGACAATACACCTGGTGTTGTACAAGACTAAAATTTTCTCCTTGACAATGAATTTATGATCAAAAGTAGAGAGTTTTTATCTACATCATAATCACTCTTGGGAGGGTGGCTATACTTTAACTGTCTGGAAGAAAGATTTTTAAAAACAGATCGCTGGTAACCGCCAGATGAACTTTTGCCAAGTCTTATGGAAAGTTTAGTATTCTAACTGTGCTTTTGAGCAACTTAGGGAAATTTAGTACTAGAGACAAGTGTATGGGCTTATTGAGATTAGTTTCAAATGTTCTAAGGATTTAGCTGTTAACCTAATCAGGTGCCCCACCTGAACTAGTCACTGCTAAGAAGCAGGGGACAAAAGCTTTTATGGGAATACGTTGCACTTACAGAAAGCAATGCTCTAGTCAATTAACAGCACAAAATCATTGTTTTATTATCACACACACAACTTCTCCCCTACTTTAGACATTAACAGGAATATTGACAACATCAGAGATTCAGCATAACCCTATGATGAGACAAATGAAAGGCTCCTTTCAAAAAAAAAAACCCAAAAAACAAACAAACAAAACCACAAAAAACCAAACCCATGAGAATCACTGGTTGCCTTAGAGTAGACACTTCAATGTATGTAGATGTGCTGAGGTGGTGGTCGGCCTCTGGCTCTGAATTGAGCCAGCAGCCCAGAGAAAAAAAGATATTAGCTGAATAAATTTGTGGCCACAGTAACCTGAACAATAGGGCACTAATTCCACATCAAAAACTTTTTTGCTATAGGATTTAAAGCACTGAGCTGGGATAATCTCACTCCAGCAATTTAAATGAGGTAGAAGTATTTGGATGTATTAATTTTGTACTGCTGGGGTTTCTGCCAAATTACATACTGTCTGCCTGTTTCATTCAAACTTTTTCTCTAAACCAGCAGCTGATCTCCCTCAGCCTAATACAACATTCACAAGAAATAAAGCTTGCACAAACACTGTATAATGAAGCCAGGCTAATTCAACAGAAAAGCAGTCATGTATGTGTGCATATCTAGATAGGACCCACAGCACTTTGTGCTCCAGAGGGCAGAATGTCTGATGTGATGAGTGCAGAACCTTACATTTAGCGTGGGAAGTGAATGCAAGGAAGTGTTTCCCTTTGACCAGAAACCAGCCTCATGAATTCTCACCTTGATCTAAGCTACATATAATATTAATTGCATACGAATAGTCTGTTCCCACTGTTATGGGAAGTGGGTTTCTTTACCTCTGCTGGGTTCTTATTCCCCAATTTTCACCTGTGGTAGTTTAGCTGTAGCAAATCCAAGGCTATGAAGTCTGCTCTTGTTATTTTCCTTGCTGTTAAATTAAGCTTTTAAATCATGCGTGTATCAAGTGCACAATATCTGTGTAGGAAGACTAAAATAAAACTAGGAGAATGATAAAATTTTGGTCTGGTATTTATACCAAAGAAATAATTTTGGTTTCTTTTGAAACAATTTTTTCTGTTGGACAGAAAAGATTTTCCCTCTTTGCTTTACTTAAGGTGCTTTGGATAGAACAAGGCATAGGGGAAAAAAAAGAACATTATAACCAAGTGCAGCAAGGAACTGGATCAAGGTGGATTGCAATATGCAACTCAAGATTTTTGCAGCACACATTTACTTCCGTTGTAACTTTTCTCTTTAAATTTTTGCACTTACACATGCAAAACCTGTCATAGTTGTAGCTACATAAGTGAATATTGTTAGTTTAGGCTTCATGTTTTAGTCTGGGCTATTATGTTTTAAATATTTCCTTCTTCATTCTCATTGTATTTCTGGCACGTAGCTCTGCTATTCCTTACCACAAAAATCGAGACCTTGGCTCTGAGTGCTTCAGGTCTTTCAGACAGGTGTTATTGGCCCAATAGCTTAATTACACTCTTCCATGGAGTGAGTACACAGTAGGCACTCTGCATTTATAATTTAACCCTTCAAAGACAAGAAATAGGAAATTACATGACACACAGAGACAGTTTAGGCAAAGTCTTAAACCCAGTTATTCTGTCCCTATATAAATGAAAAATTCAAATCTGGCTACAGCAATAAACTCTATACAGATTTCATGCCTTAATTTTTTCATTAATTCCAAAAAGTTTTTTGAACCAGGCCAAACCTGAATCCCTTTTATAACACAGCACTTTTGGGACTATTATGTCTCTGTCTGAATCTCTCTGTTCTAGGTAAACTTGCTCTGCTGTAGCTGCTACCTGATTTTAAAAGTCTTTCCCTGTAACAAGGGTATATTCCTCTCATCCTCTCACTTGGCATGGGCTTCCAGTCTTGCTACATGAGTTTCACACCCAATACTGGTGTTTCCTAGGTGAAGTTTTGTAGTCTGTAGTTCTTCCTCTCACAGAAAAATTGGATGGATTGTGCTCCTCACTTCAACCAGTTATTGTTACACCGAGTGTGCATTTTGATAGGAGACAACTGATACTCAAAATGCCATATTTTTGAAGGCAGATCAATGTATGATACAGCACAGATAATGTATGGCAGATCCCACTTACACTGATATGTTTGATGATATAGTAATTTCATTGCAAAATTAGAATTCATAAGATGCAGATAGACAGATTTCCCATCATGTCACAATTTTGTTTTACAACGGAAAGATTAGCTCAAGAGGCAATGCTCATGGGTTCTAATACATTTATTATCATCTTGGTGATGAAGCTAAACATCAATTTGAATTAACAGTGTGAAGATGGTAGGAAAGAGGGAAAAAGGCTTATGTGGCTTGCCTGAAGTCACCAAGACAGAGTGCAAAAACACTGGGGTAGAATCGTCTTCTGAGCCCCATTCTTCTCTTTCAGCTACCGTGGCTCACTTATCTGTGACTCCAGGAGCAGTTTAGCAAATTTAGGTCAGGCTGTTTTTTCAGTTAGACACAGATTCCTGTTAGTGGAATTAATGTATCATTCGAGCTTGCATTTTAACAAGATTTTTGTTAGAAACATGGAGCTGGATGAACACAATAAAGTTACTGCAGCAGTGGATGAGACTGGGCAATTTTTAAAAAAATACTTTGCAATTTGCCTTTTTTATCTCAAGAAAGGCATAGCAAAAAGAGGTACTTATGTCTTATACAAAAGCAAGATATATGCAGAAAGTATTTGCTTGTATCACTGTATAAATAAAAAACTGAAAAGGTAAAAATAAATAAAGACTGAAAATAGTGGATAATAGGCTTTTCAAAAAGATGACAAGAAGAAAATTGTACCAAAGTGAATACACCAAAACACTGCCCCTTAAAAATGACTCTGTCATTACAATTTACCTGTTGACTTGTTATGCAGGACCTGAAGGGCACTTGCTATACGATGTTAAATAGGTTTTCAAATATCTTCTTTGTTGTTCTACCAGAGGCTGTTCACAAAAATAAAGTGATTTTGCTCAGAATTTTATTTCAGAGACTTCTATAATAAAGAGGGACATGCAAAACCACTGAGGATTCAGATCTTTGATGATGGTTTAAAATTTTCACTTTAGCTGGTGTTTACTTTTTCTCAGCACAGTTGGTTCCATGGCAAAGTGCAAGAGCCATTTTTCCAGACAAAAAGAGTTCTCTGTAATATATTTATTTTTGCACCTGAGGTGATAGAAGATTCCTTGCTAATGTTTAACCTAGAGCTGTACTTAGTATCTGGTATTTCTTCTCACCAATTTTTTCATGAAAGTATTGATATAATTTTACCAGAGTTGGAATTCCCTTACTCTGTGATCTTATAGGTCACATCTACAGACTATTTACATCCACATAGGACAAAGGCTTGTGGCAAGGAAGTGTGTTCAAATTCTGATAGAGTCTGCCCTCTCCTCCTTGCCCTGGTTTCCCAACGTTTGGATGTGATCTAGTGTATGTGCAGTTCTTACAGTAAGGAAGTGAGGACCTAGGTGACAAAAACAGCGCCAACCACTTCAGAGTACAATGTCTTTATAAATATTTTTGCCTTTAACTCCACGATAGCTTGGATGGTTGGGGAAAGAGAATTCTCCATTTCCACTTAACGCATAGTTAATTAAAATACTGGCTTTTTTTTTTGGCATATAGTGTTGACTATGAGCAATGCACTCAATATTTTGTCCTGGCAAGCAAGTCCTTCTTTTAACTGTCTTGTTGCTGTTACCATTCTTACCATCATCATTAGGCTTCTGCTTTTGAAATGATGCTTATATGGATTAATGGATCATTTATAACTAAATTATGGAAACCTTGTCTGTGTGATGGTTCATTCAGTGACTGAAAAAGGCAATGGAGTCTAATTATCTGAATTTGACAGTATTTTACCTGTCAGTACAGAATAAGCTTCACTGTTCCCAAGACTGTTATTATGCTTTGTCACTGCTTAAACTGTAACCACTGTTAAGGGTCAGTGTGAAGCATAGACAAACCCATGGCCTCTGAGTAGAAAATCAGCACTGCATCTAAAAAACTTTGCTTGACATAAATTTAAATCAAATTTCCACAGGAGCTTCACCCGTACATTTTTAAATACCAAAAGGCTTAAAATATCTCAGTGCATGAAGTTTGACAGCATCCCAGTCAGAAAGCTCCTCCAAAATGGGTGACCCCAAATACTTACATCTGCAAATGGAAATATTCCTGTTTTACAGAAGGACAAATATCATTCAAACCATGACTCAAATATAGTGACAGAGGACATCTGCAGCAGAAGTGCTAACAGAACTCAGAGCTTCTGCATTCAGTTCTGTGTTTTATCTGTCCTCATTTCTCATTTCTGTAGAGGCAGTGTTATGGAAATACTTGTGATTGTTATTGTCCTGCTTTGATAACATAAAATACTATGACACTTGTTGGCAATAGTTCCATGATAGGTTTCATTCACTACTTGTTATTAAGTAGATAACAAACATGTTTACGTAGGGAAAGAGGAATGAAAATATTTGGCCTTGATGAATTTGGTGCTCTTTCCCCAGTTCTACAAATCTATAGTAATAACAGTGTCAGCATTGGGGCAGGGCATTTATTGAAGATGAGAAAATACAGTAAGTGCTACCCTCAGTAGGTGAGAGAGTTTGCAGTAATAAATTTTTGTAGAAGATGACTGAGCACTGGGAGTAACTTACGTATTCCTGTGATGCTGCAGTTGATAATCAGAACATTTGGAACATGCATGATGTTCTTGAAACAAACACATAATTAGATGACCTGTATCTCATTAAAATATGCTTACATGATGCAAATCCATAAAACAAATTATAGGGGACATTTTAAGGGACATATCTTGGTGGGAAAAGTTATAGATATTAATTTATTTTAAAATAAATAAGGTCTCTGACATTTTAGTGTGGCTTATTTAGCTCAGCACTTCAACTGATTGTTTGCAATGTCATGCTGATCTAGGACTGTTCTCTTATCAATTTTAAAGCTTTTGACATCCTGCATTCAAGATCACTTCAGATTAGTAGGAATTCTAGACCCTAAACTTTTGATTACTTGTGACATCTTTGTTCATTGGGTCCAAAAGCATGTACCAATGGATCATTTTATTTAAATTACAAAAATCACTGTTTCTTCATAATCTTTGGATTTATTTTTCATCTCCCATCCCCGTACTAGAAACACACTCATAAGCACACATGCAGCCAGCAGGACTTACAGACACATCCACAGTAACACGATCTGATACCACAAACTGTAACAGGAGCAGAGCAGTGACACTCAGGTCTCTAAGTGGATGTGGCATTGTTTAAGCCTCAGGCATACAAATTAAAGCACCTACTAGCTGGCATAATTTGCTTGGTCAAATATCAAGACAATTCTTCCACTAGCTCCATCCTAAGGAGAAAAAATTCCAAACTTTAAAACCTGCCTCTGCTTTCTTCTATTCCATGTATCCTGGAATAGATTCGAATACTGAGGAATACATGCTGTTGTTGGAAATAAGCTAGCATTGGAAAATAAACAAAGTGTAACACTAACAAGTTGCAGAGACCACGGCAAAACTGAGGCAGAGCTTTTTCTCCTTCACTGCTCAGAAAAGAAGGTCCTTAGGGATAAAAAGGGGAAAAAAATCCCAAGCGAACTTTGTCAAAAGTTACTGGTGTAAAAAAAGTGCTGTAGGGCCTTTAAAGCAGCTTTCTTATTGCAGTACAATTAGATAGCTAACATGGCAGTTGAAATTCAATGAGATTTGGTACTTAACTCCCTTAGCTTGGCATTTCCTCAAGCATCTGCTATTTCTACTACCCAAGAATTACAGTCTTTCTAATCACAAACCTAATTTGTCACAGCATGATTATTCTGGTTTCCCCTTATTCAGGTAGTTTTTTGAACTGCAAAACATGGTCCTATTGCTGGCCAGAACTACCCACTGGTGTGATACAAATATTTACTCATGTTGGCTTACGTATTTGTTGCTTGGCTACATTGATTATTTTTTCAGCTACACACAGAAATAGTGACCCTGGCAAATATCCCCTGGAAGAGTAAGGATCCTTTCTTCATGAACCATTACCTCTAGTTCCTATCATGTCAATATTATTGGTATTTGACCTCTCGGACAAGAGGAGTGTGATCAGTTATGCAGCTGTGCTCCTTGTTCCAGCTGATGCGGGCCTTCATGTACAGTCAATAAAATCCATGGTAGGACCCTTCATGCACCTCTTTGTAATGTTGGGTAAAACATGGATTTTCCCTAGCAGGTAAAAGTTGGGAGGACACTCCAGCAAGACACTGGTTTTATGATTCATTATTTCTCAGGGAAGAAATTTATTAAAATGAAGTTGAGCTGAATCCTAAGTTGCTTACCAAGCTTCTCCTCTGTGTTTTTCTAGTTAAGTTGTTACTTAACTCCATAGGAGTTTTCTTTATAAATATCCAAGACTGGACTTTTAAGTGTATTTGAACAACCGAAACAGAAGTCAAACTACAGATGCACAGAGTATAAATAATCTAGAAAACCTGAGGGAAAAGCTGCTGAAATGACACGGGAATTGTGCTGTTATGGACAGTGCCTTTTTTAGTTGTTTTGTGCACACTGATAGGTTTGTTTTCAGGCATATTTTTTCCAATGTGACCACAAATGAGCAGTTGAGACACTTGACAAAGTTTTCTTGTACTTCTATTGCAATGTGTTCTTCATCAGACGATGGGGAGACTGCTTCCAGTCTGCCACATTTGAAATTATAAAATATATTCTAGAAAGAGTCAGGTGTTGTGACAAGGGCTGAAACTAGGTGAAGGGATTTTCTCAGCTCATCTAGCAGGTAAAGAGTGGAGGTAGGAATTGCACTACTGGTCTCTGGCCCCATCCACAGGCAAGCTCATCAACCCATGCCATCACCCAGCACACAGGACTAGAAAGAAGGAGGCTCATGAGGAGCCCGAGAGACACAAGAGCAGTAGTGGGAGCAGTAGTGGGAGCTGCTTGCGATTTGCTAGCTCTCAGAATCCAAGGCCCCTGTGTCTCCTCATGTGGCTTCTGAGCATGCTGAAGGAAGGCCTGTTTCCCAGCTCTGCCACTGCTCTTTAGTACTGAAACAATGTCATCTCTCAGTGAACAAAAGTTTTGTCCTCTCCCACACAGAAGTCAGCAAAGTGCCCTTCTTTGGGACATGCCTAGGTGTCCACTGGGAAACTATGGAGAGCTGAGTAAATTCATTTTGAATGTACTGAACCAGGCTGACATGAATTCAGACCAACTTTCACCTCCAGTCTCCTCACAGACATATGTCAAAATTAAATAGATGTTACGTGTAGCATCCTAAACTCACTTCACTATGATCTGACTATAAAATTAACTGGAAAAAAGGCAATGGCTCTGGTCTACTTAAAATAACTATTTGAGAGGCTCATCTTGAACTAATTTTTCAAAATTAATTTCAGAGATATCTGCCACACATAGTTGTAAGCCAACAAGAGCAGCTTTTCAATGAAATGATGGCCTTCAGTTCGTGGAGAGGTGATTTGGAAGCTCTGAGTCACAGGGGGCCCACCACCCTGCAAGTCCATGTTTCAAGTTTTGAAACAGAAGTGTTTGTGTTGTAATGTTGTTTTGTGTGAAAGTAGAGATATTGCTCAAAATGTTAATACATTTCTAAAATAAGTACAGGAAAAAAAAAAAAGAGAGACATTAATGGAATACAGTTAAGAAAATATTACATTTCATGAAAACAGAAGATGATAAAATAGAAATTACAGCATATGATTCCTCTATTGTGTTTCTAGTACTGTTCTTCTCATATATAAACAAAAGGATCATAATCCAGAACTCCCCATACTGTATAAAAATGATGGCCCAAGATTCAAATATGTTTGAAGTCCTGTCATCAAGGCCAGGACAGACTGAAATACATTGTTAAAACTTCACTGCACCATTTTGAGATGTTGAGTAAACTACTGCTATTTATCCACCTATTTCTAAGTAATGTATCTTCTAAAAGGCAAACTGTGATATACATAGGAGCAGAGCCTGCCTTCTTTTTCTCCTCTTTGTCTAGAGATTAGCACACTATACCCCTCATTCTTGAAAACTGGATGTTTGGAAGTTTTACTAATATAAAAGTTCTAATATATATAACTTTTAGTATTAAAACACACAGTATATTGATGGTAACTCTTTTGCTTTCTTCCTAAACAACAGCGTTTAATCCAGAAATGTGAAAAAAATTCCAAGCTAAATCTAACCTAAAAGATAAAATCTAACCTAAACCAGTTCACTTCCAGATTCTCTTGAAATTCAAAAATATCTGAAACACATTTTGGGGTCCAAATAATCTCTCTTTGTGACCAGCTTGTGGGGTTAATTTTTTTTTTTCTCTTTTCTAACCTTGACTACTTGTTTACAAACATATAATTGACATCATGTTATAGATGGAAGATGCATTGGATAAATTAATCAATATTTAATCTATCTCTATTCTTTTAGGTTTATCTTCATTAAAGTAAGATCTCTTTTTGTGTGTGGTCATGGAATTCTTTAATGAAAGCCTATTCAATAAGCTGAGTTTTCCCAAACAAAGCTCAGCTGAATTCACCTTTCTCCCTGAAAGCAGATTTGGCTCCTTGACATGAAATCCAAGATAGAAATGTTGATAAAGATTCCCAAGGAAATCTTCCAAACATTCTTCACAATATCATGTGTGATCTAGTGACAAGCTATATGTTTCCCTGGCACTGAGATTGAAAATGGAAATGTTAAGTATAAATCTTTGTGGAAGTTTCAGTAATTTTTAATAATTTGTTCTTTTGTGGCATTCATATGTGAATGATATATTTGTCCTAGAGCAATGCAAATTCATTTCCCCACATCTATAATATCTGCAGTAAGCTAAATTAAAAATACATTTGTACTTGTACAGTTAAATGATCATATTTAATGAAATGTCGGAGATGAATCTCAGCAAATAGTCAGGAAATTATTTCAGAAAGAGCAGCATTTCATTACTGGCAGTCAGGGAAAAGCAAAGAGATTAAACAAATGGTTTACTTCTCCAAGATATCGGAGGAGGTGGGGGCAGTTTTATGCAGGGGGGTGACTGTGAATATGAGACCTCAGCAGGGATTTTTACCTGCTAGCGTGGCAGCGTTTGCACAGCACGGGGCTGGCAGGGCTAACGCTGAGTGTGAGTTCTTTTTTTGGTACCTGGGCCTGAAAGTGCTGTGAGTGTTGCATGGGTGCTGTGTTTGGCTTCTGGGAAGCATGAAGTCTGCACAGCATTCAGCATTTCCTGACAGCTGCTGCCATGGGTGCCACTCCAAGGGAGCCCAGAGGGCTCTCTGCCCAGTCCCTGAGCAATCCTGGAGATGAACCCCTGGGCTGAGTGAGCAGGGACGGGGAACTGTGAGACCAGTGCAGTTAAAGCAGGTCTGACAAGGTCAAGAGGAATGAGGAGTGGGAGAGGGACTGCTCACAGGCAAAAGAAGACCAGGAAATTGTTTTTGCTGTGAACATTATGGCAATCAGAAATAATTGAAAGGTGGAGCGTGGGACCTGATTTGTAAAGCCATCTAGCAACTTTATTTCCATGAGACTTAGGACTGTGTTGAGCCCTTGGAGCTATCAGCATCTTTCACCAATCATGTACCTTTAAAGTATTCCTGCCAGTCAAGGAAACCCCTGTGGCTGGGAGAACAGCTGCCTTTGGCTCCCTGTTAGTCCATGGGAAGACATTCGTAGCAGAGACTCAGATATGAGGCAGGCTGACCTGGCTTCCGTGGCTTCCTTTCTGTCTGCTGCCTGTAAGGAGCTGTCAGCAGTGAGGCACCTGGCTTAGCTGTGCTTCGTCTGGTTGTGCTGTGAATCCAGCACTCGGCCCCTCTACCTGTCTTTGTAAGCTGGGACACTTCCCGTGCTGCTCTCCCACCTTCCATTTCTCTTAATTATTTAAATTACAAGATCTTCAGGCTACAGACCATCACAGGTCAAATCAAGTCTGTATGGAGGATCCAGTCTAACAAATCTCTCTATGGTACTGCAAAGTGACTGCTGCTGATGCATGACACACACACAAAAAATCAACATCTATCAATAGAAACAACATTTTAACTAACTGATATTCTGAAGTTTCATTAGAAATCCTGTGGGAGGACTGAACTAATCTGAATATCAAAATTAAATTCTAAACCAAATATACAAATTTAAAGAGAGTATAGAAATGACAGAAAATATACTAATTTTCTGGATTCCACAGACAACAGAGGTGAAAGAAGATGTATGTATGTATGAAAACTCTTCATGGGCAAAAAATTCTAATACTAGAATATTTTCAGAGGCATGACATAAATTAAATATCTGAACTGCATCATTTAACTATTTACAGATATTAATTTATGCACATACACATATATATGTACATACAGAAGACAGTGGAAAGGTGATAAGACTGTGGAGACATGGGCAATTTTGAGTCTCACCCATCCAAGCATCCATACATTTAGGCTGGCCCTTCTTCCTTTCTAATTTCTACTCTATTTTGGACCCCTCAACCACCCCATTCTGCCTTTGTTTTTTTCCTTGCTTTTATATCAATAGCAAATTAAGAAAGCAGACAATGTAAGTTATAGTTTACTCTTACATCTCCATTAATATTATATTTAAAATAAGCATCTGAATGCAGCAGCCTACATAGAGGAATTTATTTGAGGTTCTGATTTGCAAAGTGGAAAAAACCAGGATTTGTTAAGTAACTATTCAGGTGTGCAAAGCTATATGAATTCTCTGAACAACACATTGTAGAAGAACGCAGATCATGCATACAAAATTGAATTATGGAAAAATGGTTGAGGCACATCAGGTCTGAATGAGGAGAGTGTCAATCACTTCTGTTTGTCAAGGTTCTTTGAGATGTGCGTTATCAGCCTAAAGGAGAGACAAAGGATCCGTGTAGGGATCAGCATAATTCTTATGTCTGATCTGATTACCTTCAGGGACATACATATAGACTTGCCACATATTTCTACTTTTGCTTACTTTTGGAATCATCTCTTTTCTCCTTTGGATTTCTCTTTGGTGTTTTCACTGTTGCTGGTCTTCATGGAACTATTTTAGGCAGGCAAATTCAGTCTAGTGGCCAGTCTTGTGAAGTGCCCACAATACCACTGGGAAGGCTACGGGAAATGGAAGAAAAGGACTCAAAACAAGTTCAAAATACAGCAGCAAAATTTGTTCCACCATAACCTGTCTCCATTCTTCATTATAGAGCCTGAAGTATGAGGGATTTTGTGGCAGGAGATAAGAGAAGGTTTTCTACACTGGAATGCTAAAAATATTCTTTTGTTTCTTATGATATGGAGCTGACAACCTGCAGAGTAAATTCTTCAAGAAGTCCTTTTTCCTCCTAATTAGTGCAAAATAGATAATCACCTGTTAATCACTGTAATACAGAATGTTACTATTAAAACAGATACTATCAGATTGTCACCTTTCAATTCCATTGAATTTTGTTTGGATAAAATCCTTACTTAACCCTCTACTCTTTTGCATATTAAATTTCCCTCAGCTTTTGTTTGTTTAGATTTCTTAATCAGGAAAACATAGAGACCCCTGAAGTACCAGGAGCAGCATTTTACATCCTAAGCAGTAATTGCTGTTAAAATCTAGAGCAGGAACAAACCTTTTCTCAAGGTATGTTATATTAGAAGCACTGCAAAAAGCAATGAAGAATAGCAACTCAGGACATGCAAATTCCAACTGGAGGATAGCAACAACAGCAGCAGCCAGAGTTGTGCTTCCCTAGGAGAAAAATGATCTTGTGCATTGGATAAAACACAACAACATCTTAAGATTTCAGCCTAGTTGCACTAGAACAGCAGGAACCAAAATACTTGTTAATGTTGTAATATGTTTGCTTTCAATCAGACAACAGAAGAATTCATTCAATTTGCTCAGTATTTTGCCCTCCTGAACTCCATCCCCACAACAGCTTTGCAAACACATCTGAGCAATTCCACAGTGGGTTTTATATCCATGGTAAGTAATTTCTGCTGGGCCTATATGCAGGATTTGTGTTTTACAGAGACGACAATGAATGATTCTTCCCAAAATTTGATTCTGTAAAAAGCTACTTGACTGCTCCAAGTAATCTTTTTTATTCTTCATCTTAGTTTACTCTTAAGGGTTTTTCGTTTCATCTTTTTCTGCTGTCCTAATGTACACAAATCACTTTTAGAGATAGTGTCATGTGTATGAAGGGAGCAATTTATCAACACAGACACCTCTTTGATGAAGGATGGTTTGTCTTTACAAGGCCGGACAGCCCAAACTGAATTTCAATTTGCTATGGCATGCAAGGGATTTAGGGATTAAGGTTGGCGAAAGGTTTTAAGCATCAACCACCTTATTATTGCTGAAGGAATATGTGATTTGAAAACCTTGCCTGTCTTGATTTTTTTCTTTAGTATGCGGGGGTGAGGTGGGGAGGGATGAGTAAGAAAAGCAATAACTCACTTGATGATTTAGCAGTTATTACTTTTCTTCTGCTTTTCAGTCACTCACTGCCTATTTTTTAACAGGACAGATAGAACTTAGAGGGTCAGGTCCAGGTGACAGCACCTAAATATCTACTTGAAAATGTTTTATGACTAGCAAATATAGCAAATATAAAAGCTTGTAATAAAAATAAAGCTACTGGGGAGTGAGAGATGGAGAAGGCAAGAAATATGAGTCATAAGTATTTATATAAATGAAAGGGTCATGAACTGCTACAAATAAATATTGTTCTGACCATATCATATTATCTGTTCCTTAATGCCAGCAAAATGATAAGGAATAATATTTCCCAATTTAAAAAACACATCATATGCCATTCACCTGTTCTTTCTTGGAATGGAAGAGTGGGAGGAAATCCAAAGAAGTCTACTGGCTTAAGCTTTGTGCACCATGATATTAACTAATTTCTAATAAATATAAAAATACTGTGAAGCAAAAGCAAGAATTAGTTATTTCTTGATTTCTGATCCTTTTGAGCAACTAAACCACCACAGGACTCATTTATCTGTTATGCCAACAAAGGGCCATTGTGATTGGTCTCACACTGGTGTGGAACTGAGTACAAAAGAGAATTACAGCGGTGAAATCCTTTCCACGGAAAAATTCCCGGTTCTGCCATGTATTTATTCTGAGGATCTGCTCTAGCTCCCAACAAAAATATTATCTCTTTTCTTCAGAGGGTTTTTGGACAGATGCATGCTTTGTTAGAAAGAAAAAAATTGTATGAAGTAGCTGTTCTCTTTCTCTTTCCTTCTTCTCTTGGATCCTGGGCTTTCAGAGGTGGAGACCAAACTCCTGCATGCATCATCCCTGCCTGCATTCTCAGAGCAGCAAAGCAGAGAGGAGATGGATTCCATCCATCCATCTGTCTATCTATCTATCTATCTATCTATCTATCTATCTATCTATCTATCTATCTATCTATCTATCTATCTATGTCAATTAATTCAGTTTCTTGCAAGAGTTTCCTGGAGAGCAGCTATCAGGTTGTTCTCACACTCTCCTTCATGTGCCCTAATGAGCATTTAAAAGTTTCCCAAGTAGTGGAAGCATTTCTTCAGGACATAAACCATCCTCTGGATACTCAGAGGAATATTCTGAGCCTTTCCCAGGAGAGCTGAGATTTGAACTGAGATCTTTTCTAGTCCAGTCATTCTATGGTACTGAGGTGAAGCAGAATAAAATTGAAAGAATCCTAGCTGTGAGAATCTACATACTCCTCGAGGAAAATTGGTACATGCTATTAGAATAGAATCTTCAAACAGAAATAAGATACTTCCCCATCTTCTCCCAACATTTTAAAACATATTAAAAATACATATATTTTAAAATTTTTGACATTGATGAAATCACTGTCCATCCATACGATATTGTATATAGACTTCCCCATATTGCCTCATTGCCATAGTGCTCCTTCCCTCTAATCCATGGACCATAATAAAGGAGAATAAAACAGAGTTCATGGCTGTGATGTAATAGCTCTTTGACAAGGTTACTAATAATTAATGCCAAATATCTGTCATTAATCAGATATCATCTGCATTGTGCTTAGTGATTGTCTCTGTGGTTTGCTAGGGATTTTGTGTCTGAATTTTTTTTTTTCTGTGGACCTCAGGTTTGTTTTTTTATATTTTGTTTGTTTGTTTTGTTTTCAATACAACCTCTTTAAGGCTTGGCATAGCTTGAATGTGGAATTAGACATCTACAAGAAATCCCAGCACATTATGAAAGATGGTCTAAAATGGTCTGTGATGAGAGCAAGAAAGGGTTTTCTGCATACAGACAGAAAGTCTTCATGAAAACTGGAAAATTTCAGAGGCGTGCAAGGCCCAAGTTTTCTTCCTTTATGAATGAAATGTTCTTCTGCTTCATTGTACTATCCAGCCTCTCCCACCAATGCTTGTTTGCCCTGGAGAGGAAAGACATTGCAAGCGGCACTGGTAGTCCTCTTAAACCATCCTCAAGTTCCAGTCCTATTCACTGGAATGGTTAATTGCAGAGTATTCCACTGGCTGCAGCCTCCACATGGTGGCATCCTGCAATTTGTCACACTTTTACAGCTGTGGTCACGCATATCTTGCTGTTTTATTTCCCCATCTTGACTTTCATGTACACCTGCACTGATGTATTTTTCTAAAGCTGTCACCTGGAAAAACATCACCACAACATCCCATGATCAGTACAGCAGCTTGGGGAAAATTCATACACTTACATATCTAGCAGCATAAATGAAATCTCTACCTTCCATTTCAGACTAGGCAACAGGAGACAAATGGGAAAAAAAAGACAACCAAGAAAAATCAGATTTTCTATAATTATATAAATTACAGCTAGAATGACTGTAATCACCTAAAATGCCTCTGGGGAGTTGGATTAGCAGAAGACAATTTCTCAGATTCACACTCCAGGGTTTAAACCTACGGCTGATATTTAGAATTAGACTACCAAGCTGCAATAATTAACCCTTGGGAAGCTAAAATATGTGACTCAGAGGTGTACTATCTAACTGAAAGGGAGGAATATGCAACTGATATTATTTTAAAATTCCTGTGGATCTTACTATTTGACCAGGCCAGTCAGATCACACACTTCAGTCTAAACTGTGAGTATATTTAAAAGAAAAAAATTGTTCTGGTCTCCCGCCTTTTAGCATCCAATAAAAAGGCAACAATTACTCAAACAGATAACCCTTAAAACCAACAACTGATTTCCATCAGTAATGTATGTCTATTGTGAAGTGGATGATGAAAGTACAGGTTAAAAAAGATACCCTAAAATATTGCAAAGGAAATTCAAAAACTGCCTAGACATGTAAGTAGTGTGGGTGGTTAGGATATTAAAGTAGATATAAAGATAGAGAAATAAATAAGAACTCTCTCTTGTCCTTCATTTTCTTCAGATGAGTGAGACATTAAAGCTTCTTTTTGTGCATATGGAGAATGTCCCTAATATAAGAAGTAAAATGCTCCAAGGAGGTTCCCTCCAGTTTTGAGGTTCCCTTTCTAGTTTTGAGGTGAGATCATGGATGGGGCAGTGGAAAAGGGCAGAGTGAACAGATCAGGAGTTGTTGTTCCTCTGTGTGGATGTTTTCCTGGGTTTCAACAGTGTTCCTCTGTGCCTCAGCTTGGATATCATACCAGCAGGTGTCAAGTTAAACAGAACTGTGAAGGCATGAAGTTGTATTAATATTATCCAAATTTCTTCGTTGTGCTGCAAGTTTTGCCTGGAGTCTCACTTTGTGCTTTGAATCCATTATGCTGCCACAAATACCTAAAACTTGAAGCTGTTGAATCTGCTGCTAGTGGTGAATCCTAGACAAGATGTTACTAAGAATGAAAACATCAATAATTCTCCTAATCATGGTGAAGTGTTTTTTTCCATGTAGATATTGCTTTGAGAATAGAAGCTTGTGTGAACAACATCAATCAGGGAGCTCACACAAATGAATAACTTACAGCCCCACTGGCAGCCACTATTGAAGATTAATGCTGATAAACACCACGTTCAACATAAGACACGATTTCTGAAAACAAACCAATTTATTGGATTCCCAGACATATGTATTTTGTAGTCAACCACTGATTACTGACTTAGCTGATTCTGCTGGTCATTCATCACATGTGCTTTTATGAAAGTGGAGCTATTCTCTTTCAGGACTTCATTTAACATACAGCACAATTACTTGTGAAGCAGTACTGTTCCAGTTAAAAGAAATTACCTTGAAAGCTGCACGCTGAAGTGGCTCCATTTACACAGCACAAACATGACAGACATACAGATGTATTTTGTGGGGATAAGTATCATGAGTCAGAGAGGAACTGCTGTGTGTTGAACTGTACTGAAAGTTTTGCGTTGGATGCCAGGGATGACTCTTCACTGTTTGATGAGGATGTTGGTGTTTATGACTTTAATTTTTGTTTATGAAACAATGACAACAAGTGCTAGCAAACATGAAGGGAAAGATCTTGTCTTCAATCTCTTGCCGTGTGAATACAGCATATTTGCATTCTACCTACTCTTGCCAACACGATAATCCTGAGGGGTTGGCATAAACATCAGCTCCGTAAGCAAATTAATGCAAAAGAAAGGTTGTTAAAAAGATGAAATATTTGGATAAGATTTGATTGTAGGAATGGCAGGATAACTTCCTAAAACTGTTGTCAAGCCATTCTTTGTTTTACTTAACAGATAGGCTTCTGTAAGCACGTCCTGACTTTACAGAGTTACTCGAAGAGGTGAGGGGCTCTATGAGTTTCACACTTGGTGTCAGGCACACTCTTAAGACACAGATGAATTAAAAACCATTCCTGTTACATAAACAAGATTTGCTTGAGTATATATTTTATTATTACAAGAACTAGGGAAGTGTAAATTGTGTCATTATATAATTTATTTTCACACATAAGTTCATGCTGCTTATGAGATAAGGCTTTCTTGGTTTTGTTTTTTTAAAAAAAAACCATTGTTTTTGTCTTTTTAAAAGTAATGGCTGCTTCTTCTTCATGCAGTGAGATTTTTCTTGATAATGACACAGCACATAATCCTGAAAGCCTGGGGGTAAAGTTTAACCATTTGAAAAAATGACCCTCTGCACTATTATGAGAACTAGAAGGCTTTGGTGCCATAATTTTCTCCTTCTGTATCATAAAAAGCACTTCAAAACTTGTTGCTCAGTGTGCTAGTTTTGGCTGAGGTGAGGTTAATTTTTCTAGTGACTAGCACGGGACTGTGTTTTGGATTTGTGTTGAAAATGGTGTTGGTAATACATGGATGTTTTTCTTATTGACCAGCAGTGTTTGAACAGACTCAAGGCCTTTTCAGCTTCTTGTACCGTAACTCTGGTGAGGGGGCGGGGGCAGTGTCCTGTTTTCCGCCGAGGTAGAATTAATTCCTTTTCAGTAGCTCATCTAAAACCTGTGTTTTGGGTTTAGATTGAGAACTTACTGCTGTTTTGGGTTTTGCTAAGTCATGCTTATCCTAAGTCTAAGACTTTTGAAAAATTTATTTATTTTTTAAAATTGTTTTTGTATCTCATGCTCTGGCAGTGAGAAGGCACATTAAAAAAACAGGGAAGGAGCATAGCTGGGACACTTGTTCAGAGGGTCCCTTGCGAGGCAGCCCTTACAAACAAAAGGAGTGTAGCTAGAATCACAGAAAACACTTGTATGATCAGCACTTCTGTATTTCTGGGTGGAAGGTTGGTTGTGCCATCATTTTTATAAATATGGTGAAAACATGATGACAAGGATAAAAGGAATCCAGGCAATGAAATGTTCTTCAGGAGTTGGTACAGCTGAATACAATACTTTAGATCCAGCAATTACAGTTTCACAGTGTTACCGAAGATGAAGGAAAATTTCCTTTACTTCTTATCTGGCAACTTGTTTATTATTGGGTAAATATTTTTTGGTTTTGATTAGTTGATCAAATCCAGGAGATTCTTTGATTCTGAAACATTTCTAGATCTTTATTAGAACAAAGTTTAACCTGAATGCTCCAAAAGCAGCAGGCAATCTAATTTTGTGCACTGTGGCATGTCAGTGCACAAACCAACTTTTTTTTTTTTTGTGCTTTCTATAACCCTCTTCTCTAATCCTCCTCTCACTCCAGATTCTCAGCAGATATAAATTAATTTGGTGTCCATCACAGGCATTTCCTCCATAGATGTTGCTCCTTGTGGAGTTGGTTGTGCTACAACATTTACAGGTGAATACAAAATTCCCTGTGTCTGATTTGCGTCGGTTTTCACACTCACTAACACTGGCTGACGATTGTATGTACTGAACTTCATTGTTAATACGCTTTAAATTCATTGTGCTGAGACTCCTCCTCTCAGCTGACCCTTTGCTGTGTTCATAAGAAGTAAGATACAGTTGTCATGAAACACTGATTAGCAAACCCCACTATTCTGCAGGGAGAAACGTGCACTGTGTGATGCAAATTCAACATAAGCATTATTATTTTTCACACCAAGTGACTCATGGCTGTTTATGAAGATGCCAGTACAATCAGCACATTAAGTCTAGAGGGCAACTTCATTCCCATTGTCAGTGGTAGAAGGAACAACACACTGAAAAAGAGCTTTCAGTTCTGCATTAGAAGTAACTAAATGCTATAGCTTTATAATATTGTATGAATAAAATGAAGACAATCCCGTGAGTGAAATGCAAAGGAAGTCACAGCCCAGCAACCAAAGAGTTTTAACAAGGGACTAATTAAGCACCTTTGATAATTTTGAATGTTCATGAAAGAGAATGTAAAATAAGTAGATTGAAGAACACAATCACAAGTGCTTTTGTGATTGAGATAAATTTGTTTTCAAATCATAAGTCAAAGTTGAAATTGATGAAAAATGATTACTAGTTTTTTTAGAGGCATCATGATAAGAAAAAAATGCTGTTTTAGGAACACCAAGAAAAGAAATATGTGTAACCTTCATTCTGGAAATGGAAAGATTCTGCTCATGTTAACAGCTGCAAAACTGTTCTGTAGGAAGCAGGATGAAGCACAAATTAAGAAACAGAGAAAGAAATAGATGAGCATTGTGTAAAATAAATGGGATTTCATTCTGACAAAGATAGTATTGAGAACAGTAGAAATAATGACACCCATATCCACTGGTAGTTAAGCTATAACAAAGACATGGAGAATGGAAAATGATTTTGTTAAGGTCTGCTAGAATTCCCACAAGAACTGCAGGATCCTTGTCAGAATTTAGACCCTGTACCAGCTATATTCCCAAAACATACAATCTGAGTCTATTGAGAGTCTGGTTATAATAATAGGACTGGTAGCATATTGCAGGCCATCACTGCTTGCACTGAATTTTTTCTTTACAAGAGAGTGGACTTCCAGTTAAATGAACATTTCATTATTTATTAAAATACAAGTGCTTATCAATGGATGACTCAAAGCCAGTAGGAACTGCCAGTATTGCACTTGATTCCATATGGCCAATGTTGCCCTAAGAACAAGTGCCATTATTTTGGCAACATCACAAGTATTAATCAGGTGCTCAGTTCACTGTTGTCTTTCCAGGTACAACTGGTCATTCAGTGCAGGGTGCTGTCGTCGTCTGATTAGGGACGGCAGGAAACAATGACACGGACTTTCCATTCTCAGAAGACAAAGAGAGCCAATCTTTATTGTTTCTTCATTCTTTTATAGACATTTTTGAGAAAGAGAGACTGTTGGACATTCAGAATAACATCCCTTGACCATTTTACCCAGGTAAATAATAAGTTAGGAAAACACCACCTGCTAACGGTTTTTCACCTTCCAAGGATTGTTTTTGATTCCTCCTCACACTTTCCCAGGCCAGTATGAGAAAGCTATGTGACTTAATTTCACACAGACTCAGACTCTGCTGCTGCTGCCTGATTTCTCTCTCTGATCATGTTTTCAGCATCCTTAGGGTGCCAGGAACTGAGGTTTAGATTCCTACAAAATGACAATGTTGCTATTTTCAGAGTCAACACTTGTGTAAATGTCTACATGTGAAGGAAACCATCATAAACCGAGCTGGAAATTTCTAATACTCAGCTAGTCTAAAATAGTGCGTTAACTACAGTGATGATGTTATTCCATTTACAATAGCAGAGAACCTGTACAATGATATTTGGTTTAAAAGGTAGATTCTTTTCAGAGTATATGACAGAATTTTTTATTCTATTTTATTCTATCCTTGGTAATTGTTTGTGTAATATATAGTAAACCTTGTTATTTCTTTGGGAGTCTCTGCTTTCAGTTGTATTATGAAAAATTAATAATTGCTTCACTGAACTGCCATCATACTGTCATGACAATAACACAACTGCCACTGATTACTGACATTTTATACACAGTCTTACTCTCACTCCTCTGTACAATCCAGGTTGCTGTTGATTTAAACTAAGCCAATTGCAGTACTGACATGGTCTTCAAAGACAGCTCCATCAGTTTCCAACTATAACAACAATAGCATCTTTAAATTAGACTGAAGTTTTGCTTTCAAAATGGCAGTGAAAGCATCTCTCTGTACTTCACTGCTTGTATGTTTATGACAATCTGACTGCAACTGTGAGAGAAATAATTTAGGTTTAAGAGCTATTAGTCCCAGATGTACAATTGAATTCTAGTCCTCATTACAGAAAACACGGCAGACTAAAGAAAAGCAGACAAGGTCGGAGCTGTCCAAGGAGCAGTGAGAGGAAAAGGTGATTATCCTGGCAAAAGCCCACAGGTACATTGCCTTGTTGAGTCATCTGATTGGGGAAAAGCTACATCTTTAAGGAATGCTGCTGTCCTTTTAGAGGTATTGTGTGGAGGCAAATGCCAGGGAGATTTATGTGCTTCATTCCCTGACCTGTGATAATGCATCATTAGAGCCCTCCATGTTTTCCACCTTTGTGAACAAAGACTCATAACGGGGACGATTATGAAAAAAGAAGAGGAGAAGCCACAGCAGCGGCAGCAGGGGAAGCGTGGCTCAGGCACACAGAACTTCACTCAAAGGTTGAACAGAGATTTCTTTTTTTGCATTGCACCTTCATTTCACTTTATTCTAAGGACTACATCTCTCCCTGCTTATTCAAGTCCAAAGCTCAGACTCCTTGACAGAATTGGAACATAGCACAAAGCCAAGACACAAATCCCCCCACTCCCTTAGTTGTCCTCCTTATTTAACCCTTCACCTTCTCAGTGGACATTAAAATAAATTTAGAGACATAAGAAACTTATGAGGAGAGCTGAGGTCACTTGTGATCCCCAGTGAGAGCTCTGTTGAGTCCTCTGAAGTGCAATGATAACTGTGAAAACTGTTTCATGGCCCTGCGTACCTTTGCTTTTATCCTGACCCCAGGCAATCTTTTTATTTTGCTTGCTGAAATGCACGGCTGCTGCTGTAGCTGACTGACTGGGGAATAAGTTTATATGTATTTAACCAAACCAGACTAGCATCCCCTCTTCTCTGGCCATGGATGGATATGGATTCAAGCAGTTGTAATGCTTTTCTGAGAACATTACCAAGACATTTTAATCACGGCTTACTGCACTGGTAGATTAGTACCCAAATGCAATGACCTTCTTTTTTGCTGTGGACATGAACATGCCAGAAAACCAAACTGTACTATTCTTTGTCCTGATCCGATAAATTAGGATTAAATAAACAAGAGAGACAAGTGCGATGTACTTTGAAAATCTGAGTGCACCTGTTTTGTAGTGGAAAATTGGATATTCTTTTTTTTCCCTCCTCACATAAAAATGCTGCTGCCTGTGTTTCTCTATTAGGGGATGATTCTATAACCAGAATTCATGCATGGCCTCCTACATATTTTGCAATTGGAGATTATTAAGAAACAAAACAACAAAGGAAAATTGGTGTGCATTAGGAGGTATTAGAATACATTGGTCTGACTGTCTGTTCCTCTGCTGCAGTGAGGTCTGATTCTACAAATGTGCACAGGAATGTGTGTTCCAGGGAGGCAGAAGCATGGAGGAAAGAGCTACCTGGAAGCCTTGTAACCATATTTAAGAGCAATTATCCTGAAGTGCTAATATCCCAGATAATATCCATTACCCTGAAGTGCTATGACCAAATGATATATTCTCCTTTATTGTGGTTTTTGCACTTCCATTAAGGAAAAGTAAACATCACACACTTCCACATCAAACTACCTGTGATCTGTAAAGACTTTGTATTCATCTGTGTGGATACACAGAAAGGAAGGAGGGTCTAATCCTGTAATAGAGTATCAATTTCTCAAACCAAGAATATCCAACCCTGTTCTCTTCTCGATTTCACTTTCTTGTGGATACAGAATGAGATATTTTACACCATATTGGACTTTATGGCTGCATATATCAACAGATATAGAAGTAAGCATGCCTCTAGGCATCTCTGCCTTTTTCCATGTCTTGGAAATGGTCAGAGCAACACCTTCCATCTTTGTGGAAAGGTGCAAGTGCATCAGTTATCCTTCTCTGCAGGGAAAAGGTGCTGAGTTGAATATGTTTTGTTACATTCCACCTGTTAGTAGCTGGTTTCTATCAGCAGTAGTGCATTAAAAATTGAGAACCTCTGTCTTTATTATTTAGCATGTCAACATCCAGACAGGAGCTGCAATGCAATGGTTAGTTTCCATGCGAGTATGTTTTCACATGTGCAAGTTATCAGCTGGTGTCAGAGGCAGTGGCATGTTCTGCACACATTCACAGTCAGAATTCAAATAGGGACCACTATGATCCAAAAAGAAATAACTTTGCATGGTAAGGAAAGGAGGAAGCCTCTATCTCTTTGAGATTTTTTTGAGTGCTTGCTAGGATAATTTCACCTGTTGATTACTCTTTGAGTGCTTGTGATGGTGTGGAAAATAAATATTTCAAAGCGAACAAGAAAAACAACCAAGAAACATAAAAAGGTGAGGCAGAACAGATGTTTTGCTTAAGCACTGTTGTATAATATTGGCATAAAAAAGAAAGTGTTTTATTTCTTTTGTGTCCTGAAAGGGATGTAATAAAATTAATTTTATTACTACCTGATGTGTTCCTCAGGTGGTCAGGTAAAAAAGTAAATATAATTTTATAATGGTTATAAACCGTTTTACAATATCTTAATCATGTACTATCAAAACTGAGATTGTACAGAAGGTTTTGATGCACAAGAACAGTGCAAGGCAAGAAAGATTGCAGTTTATGCAGTTTTGTTCTGTTATTAGTTCCATGAAAGCAGCTCCGCAGGTAGAAAGCTGTAGCTGAGTCCAGAAGCATATAGTTTTTATGATTCATTTTATGGAATGACAGCTGTAATTCCAGCACTTCATTATTACATCCTTGACTCATCTAAGTGCCTAAGCATCAGGCTAAGCTTAAGTCCCACTGAGATAACTTGCTCCCTAAAGGTGGTCGTAGTTATATCTGTGGCTCAGCCGAGGTCTGCTCCAGTGAATTCTCTAATGCTCCTGGCATGTGAGTGGCTGCTGAGGCTCTGCCTATGCAGCCAGATGCTCCTGTGGAGAGGGTGCCACAACTCAATGAGGTTTTAGAGAGTTGGTCAGGCAGAGCTCTAGTAATATTACATGCTATGGGACTAAATATACCAGGGCTCTCATTGCTTTTTATCTTCCATTGATAGATCTGCTGTGCAGGTAGCAATGAGGGAAAATATCTTAGATGGCATGCTGACTAAGCATGCTGAATTATTGGGAAAGCAGAAGCCTTGCAATTATCTGAAGCACCCGATGTCCAGTGTTGCCAGTCAAGGTTCAAGATCATTCGAGCCTTAGATGAACCTTCCTAACAAGTCAAGTGATTTGGAGTCTGTTCCCATTTCTGTTGAGGACTTTGCAATTTCAAAAACTTTGATAGATGGTTATTTTTCTTCTTTCCCAAAATATCTGCCTTCAGACAATAAGCCATTTTGGCAGAGGATGGCAAAGAAAGATGAAATATTGCATTTCATTAGAAGTTAAATAGGTAGTAATCTCTGGTGTCCTTGACCTTCACAATTAGTAAGAATGATAATAATAAATTGTAATTATTAATAAGGAGGGATTAACAATAAATAATAAAAAATTGCTTTCTTAAACTGCATTTCAGCTGTATACCTAGCAGCCCTCTGGAGGTGCAACATTTTTTCTCATTTTATAAATGTGAAAGCCAAAGTGAGATTACAGCTTTGTAGTAACATTTACTGATATGTTTCTATATAGAATTACATTACACTATGGAACCAAGAAAAATCACTTACAACCAGATCACTTATGTAGGATATCATAGGAAAAAAATGTAAGAGATTTGTTGAAACAGAAGTCTGTCCTGAGTTTTACACTCAGTAGGTGCATCCTCTTACAGCAATGCCTTATTTCTCTGTAAATATTGCTGTGGTGCAAACAGTCAGATATGTATGGCTCACCTGCTATTGTTCCTAGCAAAGCACTTGGATGACTGAAGCTTCTATGATAGATATTTTTCCCATAAACACTGTCTGTACTTTCACTGCAGTTCTTGGTTTTGATCAGTTTCTTTAAATATGCATTATCTGGGTACACATATTTTTTTCTCTCATTTAAACTTCTTTTATTACTGGATTACCACTTTATGCAGCACAGGAAGAAGATGACAGGAACAAGATAATACAGGGAAAAAATGCAAGCACCACGGTGTGCTAGTGATATAGCTGATGGGTGGGAAGGAGAAATTAACACAGTTTCAGGGGTATGCAACTGTTTTAGGAAGAAGATTCATTAAATACATGGGAAAAATAAGTGGAACATTACCTGGAGAAGAAAATTTGAATGTCATTAAATCAAAGGAAGTGAGTATATTATTTCTGAGGAGAGATGGACTAGATGGAGTAGATGGAGACAAGAGAGAGGACAGGAGATTAATGAGAACAGTGACCATTTGCCAGAAGGACAAAAGAGATACAGATGCAGAGGACTTGCATCACACACAATCAGTTGCTGTGCTTGTAGTGTCAAACAGAAAATAATGCTACTTTATACGGGTGGATGCTCAGGGTATCTTCTACTGGTGAAACTTTATGTAAGGCAGCTTTAACATGCACACAAATCTCAAACCACTCAGGGTCCTGTATACCTGACTGGCCGTTTTACTAACCACGGGAGGTGTGGGATACAGGGTCAGGAGTAAATTACGCTCACCCCTTAGAATCACAGTTGTTCATCCTGTAAATATTGCATGCATGGGTAAACCTTGGTGCTCTTTCAAACCCTGATGCTGATGTGTCCACATTCCAGAGCTTTTTAATGTGGTAAGAACTTGGAAAAACAGGAAAGGATCTTCACCAAGTTACTTCATTAAATAACAATGGAGTGTAGCTGGTGTCCCAAAAATTTGTCATTCAGTGGAAAGATATCCTCCCCTAAGTCATAACTTTTCATGTGCAGAGGTCAAATGAGTTTTCTAACATCATACACTAGGATGATAGTGGACCCAGGAATCTGCATTCACTGCTCCAATGGAAATAAAACTTTGTCCTTGTGTGGTGCTGGAAAGCCTTGCAAAAGAGGGACAAGTGTGTAAACTCCTTTAAGTGGTGTGAAATTCACTTCATTGTTCGTGAAGTTCTAGAATTAAAAAAATCATATCCATGTAATCAGACTTTAGAAAATAATTCTCCAAGCACTCCTCCTGTAAATCTTGACACTAAACCAGTCTTAGCATTGTCTCGCCACTTGTATCATTTATTTAAGCGATGATAATAAAAGGTGTCAGCAATTCAGTTGTAAGCTCTTGAAGATTTCTGTGCGCATTGACCTTTAAGTGTTTGCATCTTGACAGGTGAGCCGTTCCTAACGTCTCCAGTGAGATATGGCCGGGGCAAGGGGTCAGGCACGCTAATGATAAAATTACCATTTACCTTTTACCTCACCAGCCTCAGAGCCTGACATTATAAATGTGGGTAACCTTTCACCTGAAGGCCCTCTTTCTTCTGCGGTGCTAGAGATTAGGAATAAATGAATGTGATCACAGCTGCAGAAGAAGCATAAGTCATGAAAAAAAAGTGCTTTATGTGATTCCTTCACTTTAATCTTCTCTTTTTTTTTTTTTTTTTAACAAAATCATGTTTTTGGAAAAAGTATGAAGAGTTTTGCCCTGTTTTATTTTAAGAGATGGTTATATGGCTATTTCTATTCTAGCATTCCTAATCTAGTCGAGATTATTCTGTTCTTTCTTATTAAGACAAAAGCACTATTTTTTAATTGATTAGTGCAAATGATATCACAGCAGCCAATAAGGTTTCTTTCAGGGATAAGTGACAACATTAATGAGACTGTATGATGACCACTGTTTGCCATAGCCCGAGCGAGTCAACTTGTTCACCTTTATATCCTGCTCCAGATTTTCCTGAGCATCCCCAGTTTTCTGACTTGAGTCAATATTCCTCTCCCAAAGGCAACACCATTCAGTCAGTGGCAATGGGTGCACAATGAGAGCCTTGGAGGTATCAGTGTGACTCTGAAGACTGCCCAAGGACTGCTGATCTCCCTCCCACCTACAATGTGCCTGACAGCTCACAAGCAAACACTCATATAATAGGATGTACTGTGAAGCTTAACAAGAGTGGCGTGTATTTACTTCCCCACATATGAAATATTTCTGATTTGTAAAATCCATGCATGTTGTAGACAGGACAATTATCATGCCTAGGACAAATATTAAAGATGGTGCTAGGTGCAGAGCCTGCATTTGGCTGATTCATGGGCAGGTGATTCGTATCCTGATTTGAAATCCGTATTCTTCTTGCCAGAGCTAAAGCATATGAGGGTGGAAAACATACAAAGAGACAGACGCAGAAAATGAGATTCAGTTCATTTCACTGATCAAGAGCCAAATGATTGCAAGCTTTAGTAGAATTACCTCCCAGAAGAAAGCCCCTTTCTGATAAATGCAGCCATGTAACCGCTAGGACATAAATCATGCAAATTGAAGACTATAGTTCAAATAGAAATCTTATATTAAGTTTAGTGAAATTTGGTATTGTGTGAACATTATTCATGTCTATGAATCTTCAGGCACAAATCTTGTTGCATTTTATTTGTGTTATAAGGATATACATTTTGCAAAAGTTTCATTCAGTGAATATCGACCTTAATGAAATTGTGCTCTGGGAAGTCTATAAAATTTGTTGCATTTCCCTCACATTGGAAAAACCTGAGCAGATCTATTTCTAGTTTTATCTATTCTTGTACACACACAGAGTTCAAGCATCTCATAAATGAAAGGTACAACTTCATTTCTGTGTTAAGCTGGCAGAGTAAGTAAAAGGATTGGTTAGAACATATTTAAAGGAAAGTCAGGTTGCCAGCTGAGAAAGAAAAAACCCACAGAAGAAGTATTTTGCCTTCTAGAAAAGTGTATAGCTCTTCTCTTCCATTAGCCTGCATTTGCTTCTGCCATCAGGGAGTTTGTGAAGTAGTGAAGCAAGACGGAAAGCACAGGAAAAGCCTTCCTCTGGGAAGTTTGTACTCAAATCAAATGTGTTGAAAGGACACGGACAGGGATATCATTTGGGCTGGATAGCCTGACAGAGTTATTTCCAGGCTTATCAGATCATGTTCCACTTGCCTGAATACTCTTGTTTTACTTCTGTGCATCAACACAAACTCAGCCCCCAGCACCAAAACCTGATTCATTTCCACAGTACAAAGGGCTTAACTGTGCTTTTCAGCAGGTTTTCCTACTCCTACCCCTCTGCCCGTCTTTCTCCTGGAATGGATTGCTGCTCTTACATTCAAATTCTGCTTTTACACTGGTGCAACTATTTCCTAGTTACGGCTTAGACCAGGGAGCACACCCAGTACCATACAGAAATGTAGGAACTTTCATAAGAGCATGAAAGGTTGCAGAGACTCCACAGGTGTAACAGAAGTTGTTGGCAATGTGTGTAAATGGGTTTTATGGGTTATTACATAGTCCCATCCACTGATCCATTTCTCTGGAACTGGGACTAGTATTCCATGCTTCTGCAAAGTTCCAAGCACATGGTATTAAATCTGTTGAGGAGTAAAAAGAATCCTGCCAGTAAAATATTTCTTTCCCCTTCTCTACATTCCAGCACTTTGAAGGATCAGTACAGACCAGGCTCATGCAGTGGGCAGTCAGTTTCTGATTCTGAGTTAGGAGTACTGTGAGCACTTGAAGGACATATCCCTGCATTCACAGAGAACACACATTTAGCCCTCACAAAACCCGCAGTGTTTCTCAGCATGGACTAACACGATCTTTCCAATATCATGCCAGTAAAATCCCTCAAAAACTGGATTATGCTCTGTCTCATCCCCTTTGTGTTCATTGAATATATATGATGCTAGCTGGCTTGAAGGAATCTTTCTTTTGATTTCCCAGGGGATATTCACTGAAAGTTTGATCCTGCAATACACTGAATATGCTGAGCATTTAAGGAAGCCAGAGGAATTTGAGAATGTAAAGCTATATGCTAGCTGAAGACATGAAGAGATGTGTTGCGCTAGTTATGTTGTGCTCAGTGTCATGCAAAATATTTCAAGGCAAGAAGAAATAGGAGTACTTCAAAAAAATAAACAAACAAAAATAATCTACTAAGAAAAATACTTTTTAGAGACCTGGAGGGAGAAGAAAATTGTACCAGATACACCACATTCCTGAATCTGCAAGGAGGATCTGGTTTCATGGCAAGGACAAGGTCAGACCAGAATACCTTCTACGTTATCACTACCTGCACCACTAGTCCAAAGGACACCTAATAAATCCAGAAGGAAGCACGTTTTGCAGATTGGCTGGAAAATTAAGATAATAGGGCACATTTAAAATACAGATGTTTCCATCTGAGCATAGGTTTATTGATTCCTGAATCTTTCCAAGCAACAATAAATCATGTGGCAAAAAGGCAAAACTGTGACATACCAGTTTAGGAAGGAAAGAAAAGTGACTTTTTCACAGAAGGGACTGTGTCAACATATTTCCAAAAATCAATCAATGGTCAAATAAGTATAGTGAAGAATTGAGCATTCCTTCAGGGACTACAGGATGTAATACACTTTTTTTACAGATTTATGGAAAACATAGTTTGCTAATATAAAGGAAAAGTGGATATGTCTTTTCTTATTTCAAAAAGGAGTTCTGTTTTTCCAGTAAAAATAGAAGTGATGGCAGTGCTGATAAGAAAACTTACTTGTAATTTAGCAACACTTAGAAATAGATTCAGTTTAAAAAACAAAGAAAGTTAAAGTAGTTTGTCCCCAGTATTCAAAGCTTTTTCTATTCTGGGTAAAGACTGGAATTGGCTTTAGAGAATGAGGTTAGTGTGGTCTGGATCTAGTCCATACACTTAAAACTACTGTGTGACATTTTGCTGTGCTTTATACACCACCAACCACATGGAAATTGTTTAAAAATTAATACATAGATTTTTGTTTTTATAAGTGTCTAGTAGAAAGGATTTGTTTAAACGAAAAAGGTTTACTTCATGTGTTCACTTTCCAGATTGCTCATGATGGACACAGTTTAATCAGGGGATGGGTTAAAATTCTCACTTATGGTGTGGTATGTGGAATATTTCCCCAATGTAAAAGAACTGTGTGTGTATTTGTCTATGTACACAAACACAAAGATACATAAATAGGAATGCAGGTATAATGTACCTACATGTGAGCATGTGGGAGTGCACATCCTTACCAGCAGCACAAAGGACCAATGCATATTGCAATTAAATGCAGCATGTAATTTCCCAGTTAAGACCAAGGCCCAGGAAAGAAATTCTGTGCAGGGCTGGTAATCCTTTGGGGAAAAAGCCAGAGGAATTGATACTTAAAAGGTTCATTCACTGCTTCTTTCTGCTCTGAAAATGCTGAATAGGAAACTCAGGTGGCAGCATCTCCAAAAGCCTGCACTGAGAGCACTCCTGTCTGCCAATGAGGAATGTGATGGGAAGAGACCTTCAGCTTTCATGCAGATCCTGCTCCTTTGACCAGCCTTTCTGCAACTGCTGGGAAGAAAGATGTGGAGATCCTGTGACTGTGGTATCTGGGGGCAGAATCTTTTTACTAGCCAGGCGAAAATCCTTTTCTTCTAATGAGAAAACCTATAGAACAGCTGAAAACCCATAGGTTTTTAGTCTTCATGGTTATCTTCTTATGTGTTTCCACTAAAGAATGCAGTGGGTGCCAGAGCTATCTGTGAGGACATAGTGTTGCTACCTCTTATTAGACATTTCCATTTCTTCCAGCCTGGAAGCTTTCCTATAGCTTATTAGATTCATTAATGCGTGTTTATAACACTGCAGTTGTACTTTGATGATTTTAGGATGTCTGAGACTGGAAGGGAAAGGGATGACATTTCTAGTATAATTTGTTCTGCATAAAACCTGTTCCCATTAATACTCAAGTTCATTCTCTATTTGTGAAGCTACTGGACCAAATCAGCTCATGCCAACAGGCACGCTCTGCTGACAGCTCAAGAAGCTTTGCCAGTTGACACCAGCTAAGAATTTGGCTCCACTTTTAGGGGGAAGGAGAGACAAAGTTTAAGTAAGTGTTAGTGTAAGTGTCAGATTGTATTTCCACTTCCATCAGATCAAGTCTAGAATAAGTTCATTTAAAGAAAGAGGGGTTTTTTTTCTATTTTCTTTGGTGTAACAGAAGAGAGTTTGTCCCTGAGAATTTACGTCTTCAAAAATATCAGTGAGGCAGAAAAAAACACTTTTTAGCCAGTCTCTGAGATGCTGATGAAATTCAGAGCAACCCACTAATATGTCAAGTACCTTGTTTAATGAATTTACACACACATATGTGTATGTGTATATGTGTATATATACACTCAAACACACAGTTTAACTGAAAAAAAAGCAAACCCTAAGCAAAAGAAAAATTCTCAGGACTAGATACAGTACCCTTTAAGTACAGAGCTGCTTAAAATATCAATCTCCTTATTGTAATTTGATGTGTAAAATTCAGGCACGCATTTACAATTCAGATCCTATTCCTTAGGGATTCCCATTTAGGGCCTGTTCGTATGATTTATTTAGTGCCTTTCTTCACTTACTTACGCTTGAGGTCGTTAGGTATAATGCACATATATGCACAGGGATAAAATGTTTATCATCATTACTTCAATGAAGTCATTTGCCATCCTTGACACCCTCTAATGTCCCAAGTGCTTCAACCCACTGGCTCATTTGCCCAGCTTTGCTCTCTCTTCACTTCTTCATCTCAAATTCTCAATGTGTTCCCTTCATCAATCACAGATGTTTAGCTGGTAGCAAGAGGGAAGACAGCAGAATAATTATCCAAATATAACAAAAGAAGGTCCCCTTTGTGATTCAGGAGGGACATGGATGGGGGAGGGGGAGCAGAGGAATCAGGAGTGTGGATTTCATTCGTCTTTGAAAATATTAATGATGTTCAATGGAAACCAAAGAACCCACTGGAAGATCTCGTGGTTTCAAATCTGTGTCCCACATAGCTAACCTGGGGACTTGGTCCCCCTCGAGTGTCCTCTTTCTGCTCTGCCTCTCATAGCCCCAGGTTGCCTCCACCTCTGATGGTTGCAGTCAGGAACCACTTTGAATGTACCCTTTTGGATCTATTTTTCAAAAAAACAGGATCCAAATCATTGTGCCCTGACTACATTCAGCTAATTGGCCCTTGCTTTCGATGACATCCGTGGTGTGGGGATGAACAAATTGAAGATGAAAGGGTGGGCTGGGGTGGGGGCAGGGGGAAGGTAGCATGGCCTGGGGCACAGTGCCGCGCACAACTGAGGAGAGGCGAGAGAGTGGGGGGTCCCCAGGTGGCTGTGTGCAAGGTGACTTTTTCACTTTGAAGATTGGTCTCACGTTTCTCTGCCTTCCTGGTACAGGCACCAGCTGCAACGAGGTATTTCTCCATAATGTGAAGGCAGGAATACACGCAAAGCCTTGCAGAGTCTAATGCTGGGGAGACAGATCCTAGAGATGTTCATGCTCAGGAAAACGAATGTTTTCAGTGGTGCTTCAGAGCTCGGTCAAATAGTGGTCGCCAGTGTGTGCTAGACTTGGGACAAATTGAAACAGGGACTTCTCATGTAGACCACAAATCCAACATATAGTAAAAACCATTCCTTTTGAAACAGAATCAAACAGTTCAAGATGGAAATATTAATGGAAATATTTATCTACTTATTTTTCCTAATAAGTCCATGCTGGGCTTTGATAATTTACTCAAATATTAACATTTGCCCCACTCAAATTCAATTAGAGTGAGAATTACCGAAAAGAAAACTCAGGGTTTCTGAATGCTACCTGGCACTTTAAAGTACACCAACAAACAAATATCTAGTCATAGGAAAAGCTTTATTTTTCTTTCAGCTCACCCTTCTCCCTTTCCCTAAATATGAAGGACTTAGCCATGCACTTAGGTGGTGGACCTGACATAATCATGGGAACTTTACAGAGAAATTGTATGTGGTCTTCATAGGGAACACAGCAGCAGTGGTTGTCTCCGAATGTAAAAGGAAATTCTGCCCTTGCACATATCTATTGCATCAGCTGGTAGAGGTAAACGTTCTACCAGGGAATTCCCGATCCCTTTTTTTCACAGCTATAGGGAAAGAAATGGAAGATGAACTACTGATACTGAAATAAAGGCTAAAATCTATACCTCTACAGAAAATTTAATGTTCTTGACTTGCCTTTTTTTAAGGGCCTATATATAATCTAGGATACTTATCATCTACTCCAGTTTAAAGTATGTAAGCTAGGGGTCATATCTGGTCACCAGAGTCTCCATGGACTTCTCCAATCCTTTTGTCTCCACAACATTCAATGGTAATAAATTCTACTGTTTAAAGAGGCAGTGTATGAAAAGCAAAAAATGGACTTTTCTGGATCTTTGATAGAGATTAGTAAGTTTTGCTACCTGAAAGTGAAGAGTGCAGTTTTTCTTAGCCATTTTTCATGCTGTATCTTAGCATGTCAAAACCAAAGTAGAAGAGCCAGCCTTTCACAGCTCCTTCTCAGAATTATATGCTGGGACATTTTTCTGCTTTTCAGAAATGGTCACTTCCAGGTTAACAAACATTCAACATTCACTCACTTACATTTCCTGCTAAGTTGTTTGGTTTACTTTCTTCTTTTTGCAGGGCCTTCAGCAGGAGATTAAAAAGACTGTGCTTGAAGACCATGAAAGAGATAACAGAGCTTATCACAGCTGCTTTGACCTTTGCAGAGTCTGAAAAAGTTTGAGTGAAAACCTTAGCAAGTGATGGTTTTCTAAATTTTTTTTCTGATCTGAAGTATAAAAACAATGCACTGTGGCACAGAAATGTTTTATAAAGCTATGGAGAAAAAGCAGAAAGAAAATTCCCCCAAAGGGAAAATGAATCAGCATTGTTTCCAGGGGAATGGAGGGAAATGTAAAATCATACAGGCAGAGTATTTATCTATGGAATTTATTTTTTGTTAATAATTTTAAAGGAATACTTGGAGTGATTTAAGCATTTTATGCTCACCATGAAATTTGCTATCCTGTCAGGACTGGTAAAAACCAAATAAGTAAAGATGTTTCTTCAAAAACCATTCAGAATGTTACTCATGTTCTGGAAATAAAAGGAATTTTAAAATGTTGGTCTGTTTTGGTTTTAACCTAAGGCAAAATCCCTATCCTGCAACATTTCTGTATTTTCAAACTGAGACTAACAATTCATGGCACCTGACCTGTATCTTTTACTCTACTGATTGCTTTTCCAAAAACAAGAAGTGTGTCCAATGTATTGAAATCATACAAGACCATGATTCACATTTCCTCCGTGGCAGACCCAACTCTTCAGGGTGAAATGTGCTGTGTAAATAAGAGGTAGAGGAGCAGTAATATCTTCTTTTTTAAAGGCTAGGATGCTCAATTTACTTTTCCTGAGTGGTTTCATTCTATCCTATTGGTGTAAAGCTGATACGTGTCCCTGAAAACAGAGGTTTTCTGGATAGTATACGTAGCATTACCTTTAATTATTGGCTTTGCCAGCAACTGTGGCATTCGTTTATCTACCCAATTTATGTAACCAGGGCCAGCTTTAGACACAGGCACAACAAATGTTTGAGGAGGCTGCTAAAACATCAGGATCAGGTTCCTTCTTGCAATGGTTGTCACCAGGCAGAGCCAGAGCTTGGGCAATCCTGCTGTCCTGGGCTCCAGCTGAGCCATGGGACAGCTGGCAGAGCACAGAGAAGTGCTGATGGAGGTGGTGGCATTGCTTATGCCATCACTGTGTCTCTGCATAGAGCAGCAGGCAAGACTTCCTTTGTGCCTAAGGTCCTGGCTGGGACCTTGCTCCCTGGACTTTTCCTTCCCAGGACAAAAATTTTATGCCCCAGACCCTCCTCTCTTGAAGAAACATAATTTATTTCCACCAGTGCTGCTGGGGGCATCTTGAATTGGCTCTGCTAACTCCATGTCATACAAGATGCTCCACACTTCAAAAGTTTTGCAGTTCAAACACAGGAAGTCAAATAGTCAGAAACTCCAGACATGCCACGACAGAACAGTTTTCCCCATTCCACATTGTCTTAGGATCTTTGCACTGTCTTAACATCACGCTTAGAAAGTGGCAGGACATTTTCCTTCCTCCTCTATGGTCAGTGAAATTTGGCTCTGTGGGATTCAGAAGTTACAGCAAAATAACCTCCTCTTTTGTGACACGCCAAAAGAATAAATGCAGCCTTGCAAGGCTCCTGGCTGAATCAGGATGTTAATGACTAGGGAAACAGCAATGAGGATGATGGCTAACCAGTCAATAATGACTGAATTACAGTTTAAAAACTGGATGTGTTAGATAGTTATTAACAGTGTAATTATTCATAAATGTGCCTAATTATTCATAATTATTCAGAAACCTTATTACTTCCCTGATTGTCATAAGTGATCTCCGAGGCCAATTATTATTTGATTATGGCCACAGGACTCTATGTTGGTATTACTCCTTTTGTCCTAGAAAAGTACGGAGAAAGCTGGTGAAGTGAAACTCATGGAGGTCTATCTGCATCAAGTAGTCCTTTAAGAACAAGAAGCCTGTGATTTGAAAGCCTCTGTTGTGTTTCCTCTTAGCTCTTTTTCAGATTTCCTTGATTCCTTTATTACAGAAGCTGCTGCTGCCTAATTAGGGTTTTCTTGTTGTAATTGCTACATTTGATATCTTAATAGTGTTACAGTGAGTGTGAGGGAGGAAGGGGGAAAGGGGCAGAGGGACTATCAATGAATGTGTTTGTGGAGAAACCGAAAGCTCCCCAGGCTGTATGACTGAGCCAGAAAGGCCCAGGAGCCAAATCCCGGCTAGCTCAGGTATCCTGTTACTCAGCAGGGAGCTCTGTCAGATGCAGCTAGGGTAGTTTCTAGCCCCTGACAATAAGATAGTGCTTTTCCCTTTAAACAAACAGCTGGGCTTGATTAGCCATTTCCACAAAAACAGGTAAGAAAATGGTATTTTACATTTGCTTACATTTGACTCACAGGAATGTAAACTCAAACCTAACTGCAAGCCTGGTTAAATCTTGAGCCAGATGTACCCAGGGTGTTGATGCAGTCAGACCTCATCATCAGAAAATCTGGGATTTTTGTCAGAAGACACTTCTCTAATCAAACAGGACCGTCAGCTCCTTTCCACTCTCTTTCCTCCCCTGAAAACATTAGAGCCATTATATTGTGGGGCGGCATTAGTCATGTTAAATTAGCATATAGATGAGTTATGGGCGTAGGAAGGAGGGGGAGATAGGTTGTGATAACCTGATGCTGTAATGCAGAAATCTTTTGGCTTATATACTAGGCCCCACAGTGCCCTGAGCTTGTTGCACAGGGGAAATGAGGTTTCCCAAAAGGGTTGCAGCCAGCTTCTTTTATATGATTTCACTGACAGTGTTTAATAAGAGAACACACACCCAAGCACTGAAGAATCACGAACCAAGCTCCACAGAATCATCCAATTGCCTTAAAAATCATGAGATTCAAACCCCTGTATGCTGGGGATTTTGTTTGTTCCTTTGTTTTTTGTCTTTTGTTTTTAATCTTCTCTTACCTGATAGGAGGGGCTGGAAATCTCTTTGCACTGACAGCCAAGATTGTCCTTCTAATAACTTGAAGGGGTAATAAAAAAAAGCATTATACGCTACAAGGGCTGTCAGAGCTGTTAGTGGCTCACAACCACTGTGGTGTGAAAAGAAGGGCTGCCCAGCTCTGAGATAATTTCGGCATCCTGGATCCAAAACGTATGTGTCATAGTAGGGGGTTCAATGGGAAGCATTATGGTTCCTCTAAGTCTTCCCCATCCCATTATCACAAAGTCTGTGCCCAGGTACTGCCATGCAGGTATATTTGAGTACTGTCCTCACTTCAGGAGAATAGGCCAGATTCCGGTTGTGGTTACAGCTCTGTTCTGCTGGAGCTGTTTCATGGATGTCAGTGGAATCTGGGAATGAGATCCCTGTCCTCTGATGGTATTCTCACAGTTGAAGATATGGTGGAAAATAGATTTATGCTGAAAGAGTGCTGCCAAATGTAAGAAATGTAATAGTTCAGCAGCAGCTAAAATGTGTATATCCTATGGGTTTCTTAAAATCCCTTGGAAAGCTTAATAGAGACATTTCTTCTTTTCATCAGACTATGTTAGATAAAAAATCAAATATTAGTAACCCTCTCATTTTGCAGCATTCTCTACAATTTTTGTGATACGGAATAAAATCATGAAACAAATAGAACTATCTGGTCTTTTGTGAAGGCTTCAATACATGGCAGGTCTCAAATAGCACAAGTTGCTGTGATCAACAGTAACATGATAAAAATAAACTTGATTTTTCAAGCTATCTCTGTGTAGGAATAAGAGTTTTGTGAGATGCATGCTTGCAGTCTGCATTTTTGCAAAAACTACAGAACAGAAGGTTTTTATTTTCTTTAGAATATATAATCAAAGAAAAGGAAAATACTACTCTGTCACACAAAGACTGAAGACAACTTCCTCCTTCTGGATTCTTTATTTCATCGTGAAAGTGAAATTTCTTTAGTCACACTTGCATACCTTTGGTCTTTTCTTATCAAAATTGTGTTGGAAATTCACAAGTGCTATGGGGAGACCAGTGATCAATTTGCACACTGGGGATACTTCCAGGGCATTCTAGCACAACTTGACACAGTAGGACAGAGCACTTACCAAACTCTTTGACAAGATCTGTCAGATTAGAAGTCAGGAATCTTACCAGGGTTCAGGCTTATCGTATTACAGCATCCAAGTCTCAGTGAGTCAGAATAGGATGTAACTTCAGATTTTGCAAATAGGATGGTGTATCTAGTAATTTTGTAACATGGACATAAATTGATCTCTTCTCCTATTCACCTAATATTACTGCAGCTAAGACCCACTGCAGCTGTCCTTGGAATGACAACTCAGCCTAGGCCCAGCAAAGTTAAACTAGCTGATAAAACCACTAGGTACGTCTGATCTGAAATTAAAATGGAGTTCATATATGTAAACAGTCTCTCTGAACTTTTTTGACCACTGAGTATGTTATTTATTTCTTATCAATACAGAGAAGGGGAAGAAAGTGTGAAAAACATTAAATTCACGTTTAATACTACAGCATAATTGCTAAGGCAGGGCAGAATATCTCATATATACCTTTTCTATTATGGCTGCAGCTTTCTGACTTGTAACACAAGCTACCACTCTGTCTTCTGCCTCTTTGATTCTCAGTGAAGTACATTTCACTGTATGCTAAAGGATAAAGCTTTGATTGTTCTTAACTTACATAGGATGACAGCTTAGTTTTCCTAAATCCTGAGCCTGAAAAATTAAGAAGACGCTTCCTTTGCATGAATCTGAAAACTCAAGGCTGCTTTGCTGCCTTGATGCAAACAGCCATGATGTATTCTATTAAGCAAAGTTAAGCAAAGCCCTAAGCAAACCCTCACAGGCACTACAAGCTACAAACTTACTTCAGAAAAAAAAAAAAACAACCAAAAACACACAAGAGAAAATGGTTGCAAGTGAGTGTGTTAGTTGTTCCCCCTCCCTCTGTGGCTTCAAAGAGTGAAAATGGAAGAATGTGACTGCAGAGCATAATGGGTCAACACTGCAGCTCTGATCGCTGGAGCATACACTCTAAATTTCACGCTACATTAGGTAGATTTTTAAACCTAATCTGCTGCTACGACTGTTTTATTGGTAATTCTATGAAGGTACAGATTTCTTGACAACAAGGGAAACATAAGAGAGGTACTTGGTAATCCACAACTTTGTGACACCCCAGTGACCCAGCAGTCCAGCACATTCAGCGCACCTTGGCTCAAGGGGGTGCACCTTAACAAGCCTCCTTTCAGCTCTCATTTCCCTCTGTTATGACAGTGAGGGGCATTCATTTAACCAATTACAATTTTTTCCTTGGTGTCTGCATAACTCCGATGTATTGATCTAGTAAGGGTATATTCTGCACAGAAAGCTTTACAGATTGGCATAGTTTTAAAACCAGCTCCTGTACTCAGCCAAACACCATTTATAAGATGGAGAAGGCTTTGGTTTACTCTGCCTCAGAGCTGTTACAATGCTGTGAAACAGTACTCACTTTTTGTTTTTCCGATTTAAATTTCTCCAGTTTAAAATAAACCTTGGCAAGAGTGATGTAATTGCTGAGCAAGAGAGCCATAGTCACTCTTCCTGTGCCTGGCTCCACTGGTGTTTCAATATTCCACTAAAAACAGAGCAGCAGCAACAAAAGCAACTGGAGCTGCAGAAAAGGCTTTAATATGAGCTAGGCATCTCTGCCACAATAGAAGCCCTTCTGGTCACTTGGTGGTGGTGAGTAAGCTTTACTGCTGAAAACTACAGGGCTGGAGATTTTGGGTGCCACAAGGGTCACCTGGAAGTTTGGCAGGTGGCTTCGCAGTCCAACATGGCATTAGACACATAAAGGGAGGAGATTATAATATTAATGACTATCTCTTCAACTAAATCAAGGCTCAAACCTGTCCACAGGATTTAATTCATCTTTGAGAAGTCAACCAAGGGTCCTTGCTAATAGAACTGGGAATGGCTGGATAGAACCCTCATTCAGTAGACCTTCTGTGCAATCTTTAACACATTTTGAAAGCCTTCTCTTTCTGTTCTATGCTTGTTGCAACCCCAGCTGTCCTATGATAGCATAATTCTTATGGACAAACTTTATTTTACAGTGCTTTTTCTTTCTCTTTTTTATTGTAATAATTGTTTTACAGATGTATTACAAATAATCAGGGTCCTGTACACCACAAACAATAGCACAAAGGCCCAGATTGAATAGTCAGGTTGTAATTCAGTCTCCAGGCTGAGAGGTTTGCTACCATATCCAAACCCTTAAGCAATATTCTTCAGTGTGGGACATTAGCAGGATCCCTCAATTGAATTACAGCATTGTATTCCATCTGGGACTCAGTATTGTAGTGTACTTAACATTGTACTACATAGGGAGGCATGAGAGTAATGGAATTTTACAGTAATAAGATTTTTTATTATTAAATGAGAAGTAGGCATATAAGATCCCCAACTATGTAGCATTAGTGGAGTAAGAACTAAAGACACTGTAAAACATACCCAAAAAATGAGCTTTTTAAAATTTTATAAATATTGTAATGTGCTGTTATATACAACAAAAACCTTAAAACACTAAGGCTTTCTCAAAATGTCCAACTTGCTATGCAGTTTTAGGTGGATTTTCATCATGATAATTATAATATATTGGTAAGTGATTTTTGAAATGGAGTGTGTGTCATTCTCCCAGTTCAGTGAAGTATTTTGGCAAAGGTTTCAATTCATCCTTATAAGCCCTAACCTCAAGTACATGTGCATGTTTCAGATACGTTATATCAGATATAAAACAGATATAGTATATATGACATATATATATATATAAATATTTTCAAGATACTGTAAAGGTTTTTCTGAAATCAGTGCTGAAAGTAATTTTTTATTTTTCATTCTGGTTAAAAAATCCATACACCAGAATAGCATTGACAAGCAAGTAAAGCAAGTGCTAACATCAGTTCAAAATCTGCTGCTTCAGTGCACTGACTCAGGTAATATCATATCAAGTAGTTAGTAAGAAACAAACTAGAAAAGCTCCGATTTTTAAAGGAAGACAAGGAGATGTAACAACCAGTCAGACACAACAGAAATAACTCCCTATCATATATTTTTCTTTTAAATTAATATTTCATGATCAGTTCACCAGCAGTCTGTTATCTTCCTAATAAAGGTATTATAACCAATAAAAAATATTTATTGCCACATTTTATGTTTTAATCAAAGGCAAACACCTCAACATATTCTTTTTTTATTCATTGACATGGTGAATGATTAAGTAGAAAAAATAGCTTTTTATGTTAGAAAGAAAATGCTGTGTGCTGATTAGTTAATTAACACAGTGTCTTTTGGAAGTGCAATAAATCTGGGGAATCAGAAAGAGCGAAAAGAATCTGCAAGATATAGTGTGCTACTCAAATTCTGGGTTTGCTGTGCTAATATCAGTTTTGTCATTTGCTTCAAGGGCCAGAGTTTTCCCCTTAGTCCTCTCTGCAGAGATAGGGAATTTTATGGGAACTCAGAAATTCCCAGGGAAGTGCTGGGACTTGAGGTTTCCAAAACCACAAACTGGTGAATTTGCAAATGCAACCAAAATGGGCTGTATTGATCAAAAATAAAATCTTAATGAGCCCCTGATGTGCAGTGGGAGAAATTTCCAAGTACATATTTAGGCAAAATGAAGCAAGCAGGCAACTCAGTTCAGACTTGAATTTGGACCCTTCTCTAAGCAAAAAAAAAGTCATGTGTCTTAAGTGGCTGTTATTTAACTTACCCCTTCATTGTTGTCATCTTCCTGGCTAATAGTTTCTCAAAACCCAGAAATTTTAACCTTGAGGCATAGACAAGGTGTATTTATTTTAATACTACTATGTTTCTGTTGCTACTGCTGCTGCTGAAACTACTGTTGTTGCTGTTAATAAATGAATATGTATTTCTAAAAGCAATGAATCCATGTTGACTAAAGTTTTGGCAAAAGTATTTGCAATGTCTTGGCTCCTGTTTCACAGAAATACACTGGACAGAGTTCTTGATCTTCTGGAAATGATTTAATTGAGAAGGAATTAGATATATTGCTCTTAGTTTACATCTCTTCACGGGAGTAAGATCTAAAATACCATGGCAGCCTAAAGAATAAGACAAAATTAAGTATCAGGTTAAAAAAGAAAAGATGAGGGACTCAATATTAGAAACTTCCTGTTTTCCTCAGGAAGATGAACAAAAAGAGTTTGCAAATCTTATTGTCCAAAAATGTTAATGCTTCCCCCTTCCATGTAATGCCCTAGGTAGTCACCCTGTTGCACAGCCAAGGGAATGATGTGAACCTGCACCTCAGGGTTAACCACAGACAACTGAAGAGTGGTGAGGATGCAGAACCTTACACTTTCTGCTCTGCAGCCACAAACATGGGGCAGCAACTTCTGGAGGAAGGATGGCACGTGTGGCAAAAGGCAGTGATGTTGTACACTCCAGTAGCTGCATTTATCAGCTGGTCTGTCAGAGTCCCTAGGAAGAGCAGAGTGAAGCCAACAGCCAGTTCAAGTAGAAAGATTTTATCCACTACTATCTTGGATAAGACAGAGTGGGTAATTTTGGCTGGTACAGGGAGGTATATCCCCTTTTACTTGCTACTACCTTCTTAGAGCCTTTGCTCAGAATATATTTCCTTTAAAAACCAAAAAACAATCCCCCAAAACCCCCTCAGGTCTGGTCCTATCAAAAATGGGCAGAAAATATGCACCTCATCCTATATCAAAGTTTTTGTATATCCGGTTTCCTAGTTAGTGTTACAGTGGGAAAATGATAAGATGTATTGTACCAAAAATCTTTCATATACAGATCTGCATTTACAATATGCAAGTTTAATTCCTTAAGAATTTTTATCAAATGCTAATCTCTCCTGTTGTTTCAGGGGCTTGTTGCTCTCCCACATTAAAGGTTTTAAATCTCATGGATTAGTATCTCATTTAATAGATTCTAGATTTAAAATAACAATGATAAAATGGAATAATTCGTTAGGATCAGCTCAAAGTCAAATTAGACTGACTTGTGCTGCTGAGAAAGTGGAAGAATTTTCTTCCTTTTTTGGTCGTACTTCATGTTATTCTTCCAGATATAAGAAGTGTAGAAAGAGTTACTAAATTATTTGCAGCTGTTTTAATAAATGGACTACAGCAGCCCAATACCACATAACCAACTACAATTGCAGATACTGATATGCATCTATTGCATGTACTGATCATATCTGAAATGTGCTTATAACATCCATTAATTATTTATTAACCTTTATAAACCACTTAACAGTGGAATGCTAATATCGAGTGCAATCTTGTGGGAACCAGGGATAATTTTTCCCAGCAGATAAATGGTATTTTCAGCCTGATCATGTGATAATATTGTACATTGTGAACAAAAGTATAGAGAGAATCCCTGTATTTTTGAATTTCCAGAGTAAAAATTCCCAGCTTATTGCATGTCTTAGTCATAGCTTCATTTAAAGATATAGCTTGGGGAGAGAGGCCATTTTGTACTTAGATGAGCTGCAGTAGAATTCAAAATCTTATTCATATGAGTTCTTTTATAAAAACAATACTTCTTTTCCAACATGTTATCATGTTTCTAGGACTCTGAATATTCTATACAAAGGTCCATTTTCTCTGAAAAAGCTGTCATTGACAAAGGTTTTCCTCTTTTTTAATTTCTCTGTCTGGGGATTTTTGAACTGCTTTCTCTGACATCTGAAGTACAGAGGTGTTAGCAGATGTCACTATTTGTGAGAAAGTAGGAAGTGAACCAGTAGAAAACTGAATTTCATTAATTCCTCTCCTCTCCTCTCCTCTCCTCTCCTCTCCTCTCCTCTCCTCTCCTCTCCTCTCCTCTCCTCTCCTCTCCTCTCCTCTCCTCTCCTCTCCTCTCCTCTCCTCTCCTCTCCTCTCCTCTCCTCTCCTCTCCTCTCCTCTCCTCTCCTCTCCTCTCCTCTCCTCTCCTCTCCTCTCCTCTCCTCTCCTCTCCTCTCCTCTCCTCTCCTCTCCTCTCCTCTCCTCTCCTCTCCTCTCCTCTCCTCTCCTCTCCTCTCCTCTCCTCTCCTCTCCTCTCCTCTCCTCTCCTCTCCTCTCCTCTCCTCTCCTCTCCTCTCCTCTCCTCTCCTCTCCTCTCCTCTCCTCTCCTCTCCTCTCCTCTCCTCTCCTTCAAGCAGAAATTCATTCTGAAGCAGAAAGAGCGTGTATGATACGCTCAGTACTTGCTTTTGCATTCAAGCTTGGGGCAGGCTATCTCTGCAGGACTGACAGCATCCTTGTTATCATCTAAAGGACAGTCCTCAGCAGTCAATCAAAAGCCCAAGGTTGAAAGAAGCTGACATAATGCCCATCAAAGTCTTCTCATTAAAACTGATTTCAGATTGTAGGTTGACTCTCCTTGACCAGAATGACTCTGTGGATATTCATGTAGTGTGTAAGGCACTGCTCAGACGGTTGGTAGCTCCAGCAGCAAATTGTGCAACATTCTGTATGGCTGGGGGTCAGATGAATTCTGGGATCTTCCTTGCATGTCCACTGAGGCCAAAGTGTTTGGTCTTCAGTTGTTTCTGTTTTACTGATGAGAGTGATATTTAAGTGCCTCTGAGATTTCATGGATAAGAATGACTTCTACAATATTTGACTGCTTCTCAGGTAACGAATTTCCACTCTACCTTGTTACAACCTCTCCCACTACACATATTTTTCTTCTTCCTATCTTTTTTCCTGATGTCATTCTAACCTCTTTCAAAAATAATCTTACATCCTGGATGTCAGGGTGTCACTGATGCTTTCTCTAGACTGTAAACAGAGCAATGCAAAATATAATTTTTTTTAATACATCATGTTTACTTTCATATTTTAGTACAATTAATCTGTCAACTCTTTCTGGTTATGCATTTTTGGTTTGTAATACAAGAAGCATTGCATTGGTATATATTTTTTTTCTTCTCTTCTTATTTTGCAGAATTACTTTTCCTGAGATTCAATCAATTATTATTTTGAAAAACAAAGCAGCTCTGTTTTGAGTTTTTTTTGGAGGGAGGAGACAATAATAGCAGAACTACATTAATCCTAGAATGTACAGGAAGGACCAAAAGTACCCTGAGATTCTGAACATCAGTGTATTTCCCTTTCTGGTTGCATTACAACGTTATGTTTATAAAGTTGTAGTTCATCCCTTGAAGTGATATTTTCCAATCTCAAACCAGAGAATTTGCTTAAATTAGGCAACTTTTGTGCCACCTAGTGGCCCCTCCTCTCTGAGAAATGCATCTGGCATTCCCTTGCCTAAAATTCTGCATGCCTCTGGCCTTTAAGTATGTAGAAAACCTTCAGTAGTAGTAAATTGTGAACTAAAGTTAAAAATCACGTTTGACAGGAGTCAAAATCACATACCTTAACCATGAAGATTATCCACTGATATATTTTCTTGGACTTTTTATTTGGCCATTTCCTTTTATCTATGCAGGCACTTATCCATGCCTGGCGTCTGCTATGCAGAGAGAATTATCACATATGTGTAACCTTTATTACCGGAGTTTATTTCTGAGATGAGGTCTTGTCATTTTCAGTCACTTTATACTTCCCTATTTTGATGCTCTCAACAGATGAGTCCTCAATTCACCCTTACTCTTGGGCTCGTTGAAAATGGAACAAATTGTCACCACCTTGTCACTCAGTGGGGCTAAGTCAGTGTACAGCAGGAAAGGTGTTGAACCTTTTCAAACAACTATGCTGTTAGCTGTACTAGCCACAGCTTTTTGGGCCTTGCTGCTTGAAGTCAGTCACCTCCATCTATATTTGGGCAGCAAAACAGCAGTAGAGCCAACGGGTTCCTAGAGGCTGCCAAGATGGATAGATCCCATTGACCTCAGAAGGAATTTGGGATGCTGACATGATGCACTTCAGACACTAAACCCCAGTGTTCAGCCTAGCCAGGCTGGCTCCTATTTGGCAAACTCTCTGGGTTTAAACTTTGTATGTTAAATATAAGCCTAAGGCTAAGTGCAGAGTGCTTTCCAGGCAGCAATGGGCAATGAACAGGGGCTGCCAAGCACTGAGAAAATCTGCCTTGAGCTGTGTTTGAAAGGTTATGCACTTCAGTTACATCATCCCATAATGACATAGGGTTTCACAGACCCACAGAGGGCCAGCCTGTATGAGGGATCTACTGCTGGACACAGGCAGTCTGACACATGGCTTTTTACACTACTAGCCAGATTTTCTCCTGCAGTCTGTGTCACAGTGCCGTCTGGATACAACTCAAAAATTCCAAAAAGCATCTACTGACGTAGTCAAGAAGAACCAGGTCATGGGTTCTTATTGCAGCTGTCCTTCTGGCATTCACCTGACAGATTCTGACAAGGGGCACTGCAATGTTTATTTCAATTAGAAGATCTAACCCCTTCTTCCCCAAATCTTTACTGTACCCAGGGACACTCTATTTGAAAAAAGGACTTAATTATGATGATATTCATTTACAAAGACCACTGATTTGAGAAATGGCCCAAATAATAAATGCTGTCAGAATAATTACAAGACTATGAAGCTAGCAGTAGTGATGTTTGCTCTGCTAATTGTACTTAATTTACTGTGAAGTTTTTCAGTGGCTCCTGTAGCTTTGAGTGCACTGACTTGTGGTGCTGCTGTATATAGCAGGGGGAGAAGACTATCAGTGAGGTAGCCCAGTGAGAACCATTTCTGAAATGATCCCACGTGGCAGATTCTCCAGTGCTTTCATTACACACAGCCAATGCCGTGGGTGACACTCTCCCCGGAGCTCTTGGGGATACAGTGGCTATTCACAAGGTGCCATGGGGAAGCCAGCAAACTCCATTCTGCCACTGGGTGCACATGAGAAGACTTTGTTCTATTTCCTTCCTTGTTTAAGGCCTTGAACTGGCCTTTCTCATCATGGAAAATTACGGATGTGTTAGCCATGGTCAGAGCTAGATGTCTGTTTGCAGAGGATGCTGACAGACAGCAGTGCTGGGACAGCCACGTACCTACAGACCACCATGTGGCTGTGTGTACATTCTCCATTTGTAACTGGGTCATGTGATTACCAGCTATGTCTCAGGGGACCTCATGAAAGTTCTTTAAATGGGAAAACCCCATCTTGAGGGAAAGGAAAAAATAATTGGGGAAGTTAAAAAAAAAAAAAAAAAGTAGAGGGATAAAAGAAAACTTGGAAAGAAAAAATGGGCAACACACTGAACCACAACCCCAGCTTTCCAATGGCTGATTTTCAGGCTACTTGACAAGGAACAAGCTCATAGAATAATTAGTTTCCCTCTTCTTGTGCAAGTGTATATATATCTCCCTCCTTGGTAAATTTTAAACCTTTTACCAATATCAGCAGAATTTAATGGAACAGTGAAGATCTCTGAGAGATTAAGCAACTTTTATGAGAGCAGGTGGGAGGAGAAAGATCCTATTGATGTTTCAATTCAGGCAAAATGCTTGAATCAGAGCTTACACCTTCTCAGACAGCAAAATATACAAATCTGTAAACAGTCAATTGTAATGCTTATGGCCTTATTAAAAAATAAAATAAAATTAAGGTCTATCCTTTTGTCTTTTAAAAACAAGGTAGGACTATAGTGAATGTGCCCAGACTACGTTTCCTGAAATCACTATTCTGATTTAGATTAGTAGAGCTGACAGTGGCTGAACTCTGTTTACCTTCCTGTTTCTTCTCCCAGTAGAACAACGGACAAGCTATGCAGGAGGTCAACAATGTTAAAAGCTTTTAATGGATGGACTCATGACCATCAAGCTCATCTGACATCTGAGTGTGGGCTGGAAAGAATTCAGTGTTATGACATATGCCAAGCTCCTCTCAAATCTCAAGGCAGGTGACAGGAGCTATTGCACAGTTTAAACCTTCTCCTTTTTGTCTCTTCTGCCTGTTACCTGTTTTGCATTAGTGAGGCTGACAAGAGCCATAATAAGATCACCTGCCTGTTGCTTTTGCCTCTCCTCCCCCCACTAGATAGAGATCAGTGCAGGCAAGGGGAAGAAAGAGGATTGATTTAGATGGACCTAAAAAAAGAGTTCTCATCTGAAACCAGGTGTTCCTAATGCCTGCCATAAGATTTATTGCAGTCTGCATCAGGCAGCCCACACTGAGCATTCCTGAGTAATTGGGATTCTGTATCCTACCATCTGATGGGCACTGACCTCTCCTTGCAATCTCTCCTAAGTGTCTGAGCCTCTTTATTCCATCCTCCATCCCCCCCGCCTACCTCTTCTGTCATATCCCAGCAGATACTTTATGACATGTTGCCATGCCAGGATGCCAGCACGAACAATATTACTCCACACCCAGCCTGGGGCTACTCTGAGAAATGGTCAAGTATCTGAAGTTTAAGCTAAATAATATGATCTTAATGAGCTCATGTGGGCTACAGATCAAAAGCATAACCAAAAGGTAAAAAGTTCAATCAGCTTTTTTCTGTGTGCAGTAAGAATGACCATAGTAACTTTGCACTGAGTTCTTTTGCAAGTTTACTAGAGAAAAATTGTCTCAAAGGGAATGGATAGGAGGAGATATTTCTCTTGAGCAATTTTGACCTCAAAGTAATGCAAAGAAACTGTTACCCACTACTATACAAAATGAACCTGACATACCTGTGCAGGTACTGATATCCTTTCGTCTAGACTCAGAGTCCAATATAGACTCACTGTAGTTTATATCAGGAAATTTACTTTTGTTTCAGATGTCTTTTTGGAAATCTTGGACACTTGTTGATTTTTCTAAGCTGCTGTTTCCAATGAAACAAAGTCCCCCGTGTGTTAAAAAACACTTGTTACTGGTTTATACCAATAATAGCATAATGCAGTTCAATTGGTCCTCTTAAAGAGTCCTAATGATCACTGGCTCTCAGTGATTATCTTTTCAAGAATTTATTTTTCAGTCCCGCAGGTCAAAGAACATTCCAGTAGCACCTGTGAACACGAGATTGGTTTGACTCACTAGGAAAATTGAGGGACACTCCTCTGTGATACTCCCTGGCTTTCAGACTTTCACCATCACTGTAAAGTAACACCTGCAGAGCCAAACAACCTACAGAACCTTGGAGTTTTCCACTGAGACAAAAAAAAAAAAAAAAAATAGCATACCACTCTGGAAGCTGTTGGAGCTGAAATCTGGGCTTAGCATGGCTACAGCTCATGGTCTCATTTATCACCATTTGAAGCATAATCACCCATGTTTTGATGTATTTATGTCATAGATTTACACTGGTCTTTCTCTCTCCAAGCCAGAAGTGTACTTGGGCTTTATATTAAAAGTCACATTTTGCTGAGGGGTGTACAAAAGATCTACCTACACTAGTAAAGGTGTGGTTCTGCTGAGAAACTTTACACAGGACAACTAGAGGAAAGAAGCAGCAGGAAGGCTGTGTTTGCTATAGGACTAGATTTACACTGGAACCCCTACCCCCGTCCTGTGTCATTTCCATGGTGTTACCATTGAAACTCACACTTTCACAGAACTTTTACATGTAGGCCAGGTTTGAACTCATCTAAAGTCTTTGGTGATCTTTGGTGTAAATGAATACCAAAAGCAGGTAACTTTGAAGGGTAATTGACATTTAATACCCTATCTTGGTGTAGAGACAGAGCCTGACATGCTGATTTAGCTGTTACCACAGATTAACATTTTGATATTCAGGAAGACATCAGAAGGCTAAACTTAATTAGCTAAAAGATATTGTACTAAAGCTGATCTTTTGTTTCATGGCAAACATCCTGCTGATGTTATTCAAAATCAACAAGTAAGATCAAACAGCAACTGTGCAAATTACTGCGTTCCCTGCACACAACTATTAAATATTGTCAAACTAAAGGCATCACTAGACACCATGTGTGCAGACATTTAAATTTTTATGCAAATGGGGCTTGTTTCAGGACACTACCAGTAATTTCTATGACATCCATTATGACAGTTGCTAAATGGATTCTCCTGGTTAAAGGCATTTACTTCCTTAAATGTATTGTGTAGACAAAATGCTCCAGCTTCATGGAATAGGCAAAGACTAATGTTTGATTACTATGTTCTGTACAGTCCTCATGTGATACGTAGCCTTCTCCAATATCTGTAACCCTAGTGATAACTCTGTTTTGGATGTTAGTATGCAAGTGTGAAGACTGAACTAGAACATCCAAATTCCTCTTTTTGGTACCAAGATCAGAAAGCAGTACTGAGGTGCCCATTTTATCTGCTGTTCCAGACAACAACTGAGTGTAGAGATTTTGGTCATTTTGTTAGGAACATAACTGAAGTGAAAGAGAGGGAATTGTATTAATACAGTGAGAGCTTTCTGAGGCATCCCTGCCTAGAGTGTATTCTTAAAATTCTGCCATATTCTGAGCAATTTGCAACCGCAGCAGTTTTTCTGCCAATTTACAGCTGTGCATCATTGTCCCTTTCCCCTCACATTTAAACACCATTAACTGGGAAAATGCAAATACCAAGGCAAAAAGGTAAGCATCACAAAAGGCTAAAAGCAGGATTACAACCCTGGCTTTCAGGAGAGCAGACTTCGGGCTCTTCAGGGATCTTCTTGAAGAAAAATCCCATATGAAATGGGATGGAGAGAAGCTGAGTCTAAGAAAGCTGATTGATTTTGAGGGATCATATTCTCCAATCTCAGGATTGATTCATGTCTATGCCCAGGAAATGAAGCAAAGGTGGCAGGAGACCTGCACAGATGAATAAGGAGCTCCTGTCCAAATTCAAATGTAAAAAGGAAGTGTATAGGAGCTGGATGCAGGGGAAGGTGACCTAGGAAGAATATATGGACACTGTCTGGATATGCAAAGACTAGGTAAGAAAAACAAGGCCCATTGATTTGAATCTGATGAGAGATGTCAAGGGCAATATGATCTTCTGCTAGGACGTCACCAGCAAAAGGAAGACTACAGAGAATATGCAATCATTCTGATGCATGGGACAGTTGATCTGGTGTCAGAGAAATGCAAATAGGTCACGGTACTCAATGGCTTCTTCAGCTTGCTCTTAAAGGCATGACTGAGCTTAAGGAATCCCAGCTGCCTCAGACCAGTGTGAAAAATCCAGAGCAAGAAAGACCTGCCCTCAGTAGAAGAGGGCTGGGTTAAGGATTATATAAATAAATGGACATGCATGAATGCCTGGGACTGATGAGATACTCCCACACTGATTGAGGTCAGCTTCAGCTCAATCCCAGGGAAAGTCAAGTAGTGAATCCTCCTGCAAACCATTTCTGAAAACATGGAGGAAGAGGAGAATGCATTTACAAAGAGGAAACCACACTTCACTAATTGGATTGCTTTTGTGATGAGAGGACTAGCTTGGCAGTTGAAAGGAGACCAATGGTTATTGCTCATACTGGCTATAGTAAGGCTTTTGACACTTTTGACACTCTAACATCTTCACAGACAAATTGCAGAAATATAAATCAGATGAATGAACAGTGAGTGGGATATGACAACTCTGATTGCTTCAATTTGGAGTCTTGGATGCAGTTTAGGGCTTCTAAGTACAAGAAACATTGAAACAAGGCCAGCATAGGACCATGAGGACGAATAAGGGTGTAGAGTATTGTATGAGAAGAGGCTAGGAGAGTTGGGACTGTTCTGTCTCAAGAACAGAAGATGCAAGGGAACCTTATCCAGGGAGATTGGACTAGCCTATCCCCAGAGGCCCCTTCCATCCTCAATGCTTCTATGATTCTGTGAAAAGCTTCCATATAAATACTTCTGTTGCCAAGTAGCAACAGTGAGAAAAGATTAAAAGCCTCTAGGGAACATCTAGACTATTTAAAGTAAAACTGTAAATGAGAAAAATTCAAAAAGTCCCTTTTTGTGGCCCATATTTAACATTAGATTTAACCATAACTAATTTTTTTGAGAAGAAAGTACCGGATTTTATTTTACATTAAACACGTTGTTCACTGAAAACCATGTAGTTATTTACACTAGGTCTGATAAAACAGAAGCCTCCCAATGCAAATTTAGGCTAGGAAAGGATCAGTGTAAAGACAGAGTGAAATTCAGGGTGCCATTTATCATTTTTAGTGATGACTATTTGGGAATAAAATACAGATTTTATAACTCTGGCAATAAGATTCCTCTTCAGGAGAAACCTGCAGTGAACATTCGGCCACTCTTGTGTACAAAGATTTTACTTTCTGGTGGAGAAGCACTCTTGTTCCATGGCCTTTATTAAAGTTTAAAAGAAGTGTTGACTTTCCCTGTATTTCATGCTGTGGAGGGAAGAAACAAACTTCTCTCCGAGCTGACCTTTAGGAGATGTTGTGTTGCCTAAAGCCCTGTCATTAAACATAGCAGTGAGCACTAATGTTTATGATAGAATGCTAGAATAGAATCTAGACAATAGGAGCCCCTCTTTACTTTTCTGCTGCATCCTGCTGTCCAAAAAATATGTGTGCATTGTCCAGGGTCACTTAGTAATTTGTAGGTATGGCTATATTTTATGCACATAAAACAATAGTATGAGCTATCAATAAACATCTATGGAACATCTAAAGCATTTCTTCAGGACTGGTATTGAGCAGGAATACATGCCTGTGGTTTCAGTAGTATCTTGCTCTTTGTTTATATCAGTTAAACTTCAGACCCTGGTTTCCCTTTTGCCCTCTAAACATTATGATCAACAGAACAGGGTAAAATAACAATTGAAAAAAAAATTCTTCTGCCAAATATCTGCTGCCTTCATAAGATCACATCTTCTGATTTTTTTCTTGACTATTTTTTTGGTGCATTTAAGGCCTGAAAGCAGTGACCTTGTTGCTAAGCAACCGAGATGCTTAGGCCTCAGCCCTGGTGGTTGAGATGACAAAGGTCAATTAATGTGGCAGGCCTGTCCTTATCAATATGCTGCTGTGGCACCAACTTTTATTTCTTTACAGTAATATATCATAATAAGTTTTGTAGGTCTTTATACTGCAGATCTCCTTTTGAATAAAAGCATAACTAAGACTTGAGGGTATGTCTGATATAACAGAAAATGTAACCATAAAAAAAAGAAACCCAGAATAGAAATCATCTGACTGCTGACTATCCTGCTGTGCTGCCTGAGGCAGTTACACATTTCCATTGAGTTATTTTATGATCAGGCCAGTATGTTATTGAAATATTATCTCTTTAGCCTTTCTCATTCTGATAAGAAATGACAGGCTCTCAGAACACTAATACACATGGAGAACAAAATATGGAGCTGTGGAGAAAATTCAGTTGGGGCAAGGAACAGCAGCTTAAGTATATTCCTGTTAAAACTTCCCCACCAATCTTGTGTTGGATTTTAAATAACTGTCCCTATTTTTATTCCAAAGTGAGCATCAGAAACCTTTACTCTAGTACTAGTACTATTACTACTACTGCTACTTCTACTACTATCACTACCACAGAATTTTGTCAAATAATTTAGCAGTATGAAATACTTGCTACATGGAAAGTCTCCCTGATTGGAAAACATTTAAAAGGCAGTCAGCTGCCCATTAGTGGATTTTTAAAGCATTTTGAAAACCTAAAATCCACTGGCTGTTCCTTTTGTCCTCCTCTGCCCATTGACCAGGCTCCCCTTCGGGAAACTTCCGAAGGTAAACACCGACACAGGCTTCTACAGATCAGGTTGCTGGCAGCTGTTGTGGGCACTTTGGGATCAGTGGGTGACAAAGGCAGCCACCTTCCTCTCTTCCAAGGTGCGTGGTTGTCTGGGTTAGTGTTAGCAGGTTCTTCCTCCTCTCCCACGTGCACAGGATGGGATGGAAGAAGTACCCTGGATGCTCCAGGAATTTGGAGGCGCCCTCTGCACAATCAGGCACAGCCAGTAGGGTAAAGTGTGTGGCATCATGCATCAGCTGGTACTGGGATGAGCAGTACCCAGAAAACTGCCATGAGGAGAAAACAATTTTCACATGATTTGAAAACACAAAAAATGATTTGTCTCCATTACTGGTCATTATTTTTGTCCAAATGCTATTAGGGTCACAAGAAAACTTATTTTCCATATTTTTGACAGTCTTCTCTGCTCAAATGCTGCACTATCAAGATTGATGCTCAGTGCAGTTGTTGATGGACTGGGAGTGTGATTTTTTGCCTGGTTTTTGCCCTTTTTTCAAGCTTATCCTGTTGTGTAGGGCAGGAAAAAAAACAGTCTGAGCAAGGTCTGACTACTTAGTTGTGTATTCATTCCATCAGTAATCAAGGGTTGCATCTAGTTAGTGATGCTGGTTTCTGTGAGTGATCCTTTTTATGGGTAAGATAGCATGGAAGAAGCTTGGTGAGGATCTTTCTAATGCCTACTAGCATCCCATTAACCAATCCTATTCTGCACAAAATAGGAGTTAAAAGCCAGAAAGGCATCCTGCTATTAATCCTATAGCTGCTGCAGAGAGGAATCATCCAGAAGATCATTTTGTTGCTGTCAGGTGAAAAAAATTCAGACTGTAACCTTTTACATCTTATTTGCAGTCACTTGGTGATTTCAGGTACATAAATGTTACCTGGTTAATTACTGTTTATAGATAAGAATAAAACGAAAGGTCTCACTTCCTGTTCTGAAAGCAAGACTATTCCTTCTCTTCCCCACACCTCCTATCCAAGTTAAATAATGTTCTTTCATTAAATTCCCCCTGACTTTACATTAATGTGAGACTAAACACAAGGCCTACAGTTGTCACCCTGCTTCAGAGAGTGAGATTCCATATTCCCTCCGTTCTTATACCCCATGTACAGTATGGCATAAACTGACCTCCAACTAATTTGGAGTGAGGATTCTTAGCTGCTCTGCCCAGTTTCCCTGCACTTGCAGTGCTCATGTGTGTTTTATTCCTTATTTTATAGCATTAATGGAGAAGCAGATGTTGCCTTTCTCCCTGTGAATGTTATATACAGTGAATCATCTTAGCCTCTCTGTAAAATTTCAACTTAATGGAGTCCTGGCATTTGTGATGAGCTGAGGAACTTAATTTTATAGAACAACCTATTGAACAAGCTGTTCTTGGACATTCCCATCTCAACTAAATGTTAAAAGTATTAAAATTCACATTAGCACAAAAGGAAATTTTGCATGGGTAATCCTTTAATACAGTGTTTTATGGCTCTATTAGCTGCACAGCAGCTGGTGACATGATGAATTTAATCCATTAAAAAATTCAGTAAGAGGTTTAAAAGTCAGATTTTAAAAACATAATCTTGCTGCAAGGAAAGAGAACTTCTCCTCAGGGCCAGAGACATGGTGAGTTCACAGTGTGGCAGGTATACGAAATACACCTGCATGACAGGCTTTCATATGCTTATGGTTTCACACTTAGCAGAGAGCTTATGGTGATGAAAAAGAACTGAGGAGCACACAGGAATTCTTAAAGGAGCGTATTTCATCTCTCCATCTCTGTTTATATTTTTCTATTAAGGGGTTTAACACTGTAGAGTTAAAAGTTTGCCTTCCTGCTTCTTATACAGGTATTCCATAAAAAGACCATAGCACAGGAAATATTTAGTTCTCTTTTGAAGATTTACTACCTGCCAAAGGCTGGTAGAAAATTTACTACATGAAGAAAAATTATAGATTTTTGAAAAGCCCCTTGTTTTTCTTTTTTTCCATATAAAGACAAAGGTTAGCATGTTTGTGTGTCACATGTGTTTTATAAATATGTGTGAATATACGGTCTTGCCAAATTCTTATTTTACCATGGTATTTAGTAGCCTCCTTGAGCAAACTCCTACAGTCAATAGACTTAATAAAAATCTGAGCTTCCATTCACTAGTTTTTCTTAAAAGTTTCTTTGCAGATGCAAAGAACCACATGAAAACATGAATTAAATTCTTACAGGCCTGTAACCTAAAAAGTTAATAAAAAGTACCCCAAAATTAATTATTATTTTAAGCTGTGTTATTTTTAGGACATTTTAATTATTTTTGGAGCCCTCTTCCAACACTGCTGGCAGGGTTATTATGATATATCCTTGTTCCTTGCCAATCTTCTGGAATCAGCCCTTTACAAAATTAGACTAAAATTAATTTTTCTTGTCTGTGCAGTTTCTATCATGATTTTTCCATTTCACCAATATTGCCATTTTTCTGGACGACTTATTTTGCCAGGCACAAATATATTCTAGCTTCCCTTCCCAAACATTCACCTTTGCTAGGTTTCCCTGGGGAAACACTACATGAGCTTTAAGTCAGGGCAAACACATCTCTTTATGCAACCCCATTGGTAATTTTTTATTTATTGTACATCTGATTATGGTCTATGATGTACTGTTGCAGATCATAAAACAATAAAGGACATTTTAAATAAGTAAGAAATCAGTTATTCAGCCAATCTAACTATATTAAGGAAGATTCCACAGTAGTTTAGTAACGTTGCCCTTTAAAACCTTTATCAAGTTTAAGAAATGTCCAGTGGTATAAAATGCTTTTCTTTTGTGTATCCTACTTCTTCTTCCTTCTACCTTTGGAAACGGTTTAAGTGTAGGTGAGAAAGTGCTGTACAGAGACAATGTACTCAGATTGATTGAAAACAAAACCAAGGGACTGTGGCAGACAAGGGACACATTTTTTTCTTCATTGTATTTGAAACTATGTGACATAATTTTATTTACTTTTCCTCTAACTGACTTTGTGCTTCTTGCTTTTCATCTGGGTGCATACAAAAGTAAATTTCATTACAAAATGAAGTAAATAAAAAGAAACTCCTGAAGAAATTGCATTTAGTAAAAAAACCCCATACAAACCTCAAAACCTAACAGGAATATGTGCTCTAATTTGAGCTAGCTAAAGGCATATCTACATGCTCAACTGCCTGATGTTGTGCAGTAGCTGTGCCTGTACTCAAAATAAATTCATGACTTGGAGTCTAGGATCATCCAGATATGAATTGTTAACTGCTGTATGTAGGTATGCTGAGACATTTATTCATAGAAAGCTGTTACAGTATTCAACATCCTTTTACCTTGTTCTGGGGGGATCTCTCATTATGTACTTTCTGCTCACTTGGGGACTGTATTTCACTAAATAAAGCTCATGTACATGTTCTATTTTGCATCTGCTGCACAAATCCACTGTACTAGGAGAGGCACCACGACATTCTTATATTTTGGGAGAACCTTTGTAGATGAAGGTGTGTAAAATGCTGCATTGCAGTGTCCTACTTCCCTCCTGCTTCATGGTGTCTGTGTGCATGGGGGGATTACAGGTGTCTTAGAGTCCATCCTGACTCTACACTTGCTTTGCTATACTTTTATGGCCATGCCTGGCATTATTTCTCCATTGCCATTGACTCTCTTTTGACTTACTGTCACATCATTTGAACAGGTGACCTCAGTGCAATGAGTTGGGTGTGTCATTATGGAAGGGTGTCTTTATTGAACTTCCAGAGTGTGGAGATTATTAGGCTAGTATATTTAACAATCACAAAACTTGCACTTGGCTGTCCTTAAAAAAATCCTGAGATTTTGCAAAGGACAAACGTACCCTTAAAACAAACAAACAAACAACCCCAAAACCAAACCAACAAACAAAAACCTCAAACAAACAAACAAAAACACAAACAAAAAACCAAGCAAAAACTGCCTTAAAAGCACACATGCTCCTAAAGATCTCTGCCATGCTTTTCCTTAAAACCTGTTTCCAGATAAACTGGTGTGAAGGTTGCAGCACTAACTAAGGGAATACATTGTCGTTTGTCCCCCAAAGTGCTCTGGTTGTCTAAAATATATCAATTTACATGGCTTTTTTTTTGGTTTTTTTGTTTGGTTTTTTTTGTTGATTACAGCGGTGTACAATGCAATTAACATCTCCAAAAGCACAGAATGAACCTCTTTGAGATGAATGTAATTACCATTGAAGTAAAAACCTAAATTCAAACTACTCTAAGTCACCACATACAGTGCAATTAGTAAAGACAGAAATACCTTATTTACCCATTTAGAGTCCTGAAACGTGTTATAATACATTCTTAGCGATACCTTATACTTAAAATTAGATTTATCAGAGTAGCATTTACTGGCAAACTTAATTCTTTTTTGTTGTTACAGTGTGTATCACAGATGACTGATTTATAGACATTCAAATAGCTGACTGTATTTCACACTTACAGTACCAATGATTTAAAAATATGATTTTGATGCAGGGAGAAAAAAACCGAAGATTTAGAATGGCAATTATAATACAGTCACAGAATGATTTGCATATATATGTAATATATACGTGCAGACATATACAACATAAATGTTTTGCATTATAGAACTATGAAAACTTGATAAAACATCAACTAATTAATGTCCACATCAAATCTCTGATGTAGACATTGTTATTTCACTCACATAAATAACAGGGAAGAGCTTATCAAATGTAAATGGGTGGTTCTTAATGTTTTTATTATTGAGACACACAGTTTAAAGTGTTTACTGTATAGCATAAAAGTGTGTGCCTATAGGCAGTTTCTGAAAGCATGCATTCTATCTACAGTAATAAAATACTACATCTTTTATTTTGTTACTGGAAACTGCCTGATATGGAGAAGAGCATTTTAAAGACTTCTAATACATCTTATTTGATAATGTCAGTTAACTTTCTTCTAAGTTTAGATTGTGCATCCTTTTGGATCTTTCATTTGAATCATGTTCGAATTGAGTGAGACAGATTTGTCTGTTTGGCAACTCCATTTAGTGTACAAACTGCAAGAACATTGTGATATAAATTAACACTATAATTTCATCTATCACTTGTCTGTCATTTAGCCAATTACTGAAAAAATATTTCTAACTTTAAGAACACATACTGTCGCTATAAAATTTACATAAAAACAAGGTAATGGCTTTGATTTGACAGAGGTCATTGACTGTGCAATCTCAGTGTACTAAAGTGCATTAAAAGAAGAACTGTGAAAGATGAGACAAACATGAATATTCATACTGTTTTGTGCTAGCATCTTCTCAAGTGAGCCAGGAGTAAACAAATAAACAAAAAATGACTAATAATATAAAATAGTGAAATAACAATCCCAAACTGTCTAGAAAAGACAATTTTATTAGTATGTGGTCCAAGGTAGTCTAGTCTTATACAGGATGACACCTCAGCAATAGGATGACTTTACTATCTGCTTCTAATTTGAGATGTCATTTTGATTTAAATATAATATAATCTATATTATAAATAGTAGAGAACTGCAAAAAGTCACCTATGGAAGGGGAAATAAGGTTTAGGAGTTATTTAAATGACCATATTTCTCTTAATTTCATCGCTCAGATAAGTAATTCAGTATGTGCAGCCATCATATGCAATTTGAACAGTACCTGCACATTGCCTCAGCTCTTATTGAATTCTTTACTCTGCATATCCAAGCATATGAGTAACATTGCCAGGATCATGGGTTATTTCAACCTTCATGACCACTTGGAAGGCAACAGGTATTCCTCGTAGGTTTTGGTTGTCTTCCCTAGAACCACCAACTTCAAAGACCACTGAGCAGCTACGAGGGGCACAGCCAGATGCTCCCTGCATTTATGAACGACAGATGAATGACAAGAGTGTGTTTCCATAATCTCTATTTCCTGCTGTTTCACTTCCAGATGAGAGGAGAGGTGGTGATCAGTGATTTGAATAGCCCTTTTGTCCATGCCCCATCACAAATAACACTACTTGGACTCCTGCAGTCTAGGCAGGAGTGTGTGGGAGGTCAGTGTTAGTTTTGCCATCTCTAAAATTAGGATGTTAATATTTCAAAATTATCCCATTTTATAATGATAAAACAAGCCGTTCTTGGAATAAAGAGGCTATAAAAGTATTCATTGCTGTTACCAAACAAGCACTCTGAGGTAAGCAACTTCCATACACATTATGTCAAAAACACTTAGCAACAACTTATTTATGGGAGCTGGAAGAATATGATTTGTAAAAAAGACATGGAAATACTACAGCTAGCTAGGAGAGACTCCAAAAAGGTGTTTTACTTTGTGAAGAACCACAAATCATCAGTGAATAAAGGGATCTTTTAAGTTGTCAGGTAAGGCCAGAAAGGTATTGCAGGGAAATAAGAACCATCCTGGAAATGGTTCAAAAAATGGAATGTGGAATCCCCACCTGTGAAGGGACAAACAAAGCAAGCAGTGGAAAAATGAGAGCTGACATGTGTGTCATATGTGAAGAAGACAGAGTGGATAACAAGAACTGACATGTGGGAAGATGCCTTTGCCAAATTGCCAGAAGTTCCAGAGCTGGTGACACCTTGCTGAAGGCAGATGAGGTTGGGAAAGATGAATGCACCACGCCACCTTTCAAAGGTCAAGACTTTGCAACGGCATTGATGAAACACTGTCACAGCTGCCACACAATCTAGGTAGGGAAAGAAAGATTTCATTCCTTGCTGCAACACAAAAATGGAAGGGAAATCTAATAATTAGCCTATTACAGGATAGTCAATCATTTAACTACTGAAAATCAGGGGAGACATATTCTAATCTCATTTCACTTGAGAAATCCTGTTGCCTTTATTGGCAGAATTTGTGCCACTGATGGGAAATCTCTCATTCTGACTTCAAGAGCAGTTGTTCTCTGGCGGCCTGATTCATTAAGTTAATGGGACACTTTCTCTTGACTCCTCTGAGAATAAGATCTGTGCACTGATAAATCTCAGTAGTTTCAAAAGTTCATCTAATCAAAGGTGATCTGAATGTCTTCCATCCAATTACTGAGCCAAAGACAATAAATTTCATAACACTTTCAGATAGTGCTCTTTCAGCTGAGCCCATCAAGCCAGGAAAACCAGCTCCTTGCACTTTACTGTACACTACAGCTCCTGACAACCCAGAGACACAAAGACCAGGATGGGGGGGAAGGGGAAGAGTGGAACAGTCTCTGTTATGCCAGCACAAAGAAGTGAGGTTAAGAGTTTATGGAAGATTCAGAATCTGATGTCATTTTGTTTAAACTGCTGCAATCATTCCTGGATTTTGAACCCAAAGTGCATAATCCCTTTCTGGGAAAATTCCATGTTCTCTTCCCTTCCACAGCATCTTTGTCCCAGACACTGGTCCAGTGCTTCCTTGTCACTCTTTCGTCAACATTTTTACCTTCCTATCCTTCCTATCCGTCCACTTGTTTTTCCTCAATTACTAATATATGGATTTTATTCCAAATGGTTTCTTCCGTTTGTTAATTTTCTTCTATTATCAGAGATGCTGTCTCTTTTGTGCACTTACACTACCCATGACTGCCACATTTAGACAGCTACAAGTGTCTGAGGCACCCTCACCTGATTGCAAAAATGTCAAAGTGATCTTTGCTTCTAACACACAATAACTCATGGTACTTGCATTCCAAACTATGACCAAGGCACTACGTTTTGGTATGACTTTTATGATGTGTGATGTACTCACACGATATTCAGGAAAGGTCTTGTAACCAAAGCAGTTTCACCAGTGGAAATTCAATCAGGAAAACCCACCTGCTTTGTACTTCCCCAGCACTGGTGATTAGATTATGTCAGTGGCAGTGTAGGGAGAACAGGTTAGCTGAAACTGATATGTAAGCAGTCTCACTGTTTGTAGGAACCCAGCGCAGACTGCGTGGCTCCTTGTCATGCTGCTTCGGGTTGCTTGTCTTTATCTGCAGCACTGGGCAGCTATGATTTTCTCAAGAGGCAGGAAACTAGGCAGTGCACATTGGAAACTGTGCTGCACAAAAACAAAGGCAAGATGCTTTGTTAGTTAAATTTGGCTGTTCTGATTGCAAAGTGTTGGTGGGTGTGAAGAAGGCTGTACAAAAGATGGGATGAAAAACCATCATACTGTCTTCTTCAGCACTTCAGCTACTCTTTCCCATTTCAGTGCACCAGATGGAGATGAGAGATGGAACAGCTCAACTACTCTCAGTTACAATGAGTGACCTCACTGGGGTCATGTGTTTGGTCTGAGTAATTGTCTACGGTTAACAAGACCTGCATTTGAAGGAAGAGAGAACAAAAAGGGTAAATGGCCAAAATTTGTCTGCCTATACAATCCATTCTTACTAGGGACCCGCTAGAGCAAATGTTCCTAATTCCATCAAGGGCATTTCTTCCGTTTAATGAGCACTTAGGAAAGAGAAGCATTGTTCAAGTACAAGGGTTCAGTTTGCAGCAAGCCACAAATCACATTTCATTTATCAGGCCTACAGATGACAGGATATCATCAAATCCCCTGAGAGTCATATTCATTAAAAAGAAATCTTAAGTAATTACAACAATTAATTGACTTGAAACAGTTTCGGGTGGAGAAGGTTTACATAATTCATTTGCCAGACAAAACAAGCCTTATGAAGTCAGGGCAACATATTATTTAGAAGCATCCTCCTCTTCCTGTCGTCTTGAAAAGCACAGGAAGACACCAAACACCTGGAGACAACTGAAATGGGCAAACAAACAAACAAAAGACAGGAAAAGAACCTGAACTTTTATAACTTTATCAAAGGGATAATGTTTCACTGACTTGCTCTGATCACTACTTAGAAACTGGAGAATAAAACATTCTCCCATTTCTCCTTGTTTACTCTAAATAGGCAGAGGATTTCTAAGGATTAATGATGTAATAATAAAATTTGAAAACTGGACAAACCAGATCACTTCACACATCCTCTCTACAATGCAAATATGTGTGTCTAGTTGCAAATTTATCCTTCCTCCTGTGAAATGTGCTGTGAAATGTGCAGACTTATTTTGCCGCTTCGTGTTGACTGATCTCTAATTTCTAGATGTCAGAATGCCATTCTCATGCCCACACAACGAATAAAAAGAAATATTCCTAAGATGAAACTTATTGTGCTATCCAGTATTTTCTTGTGTCCCCTAACCTGCCTTTTCCCCAGTTTTAGATCTTGCTTTGTATTCATTTTACACAGAGGTTTTTCTATTCCATGTGTGTTTAGTCTCTGATACAGTATGGTATTAATCCATGAGTAGGACTTCCAGGTATTACAGGAAACAGGCATAGGACAGAGATTTCCATGGTACCTCCAACTTCTTGAGCTGAGAGAAGTTCTTTAAGTTCTCAGACTGGTTTTAAACATGTTACTATTCTATTGTGGCCCTAGTTGGTCTTCACTTCTCTGCACATACATATTAATATCTTTGGAGAAATCAATGAAAAAAATAGTCATGATTCACAAAAAGTATTTGCCAGAAAAACAGCAACAAAAAAGCAAATGACAGAAATATTCTGGGGTGTTATAAAAGCTTTTAGATTCAATAAGCTTCATCATACAGCTTCATTTGAAGAATAAGGTAAATATTATTACAAGACGTAAAAAATACTTTCCTACCTAATTAACTAAGAAGAATCTGCAACTCTACCTAAAAACTCTACCTACCCCCAAAATAAGGAAATGGTCAATTCAAATAATTAGTGATATGCAGAGTCAGTGAGAATGTTGACGATAATCAGCGCCAGTATTTGACAAGGAACAACTCCAACTTTATAAAATTTACAGTTAAAGATAAAATTTCTCTTTGTGAGTTTCTGGCCTCTACTATCTGCCTTCTATGTCCTGTCACTAACAAAGATCCTTGTCTCATTTCAAAGCTCACCCTATGGTGTCTCCAGGAATGAAAAAAAGAATTAATCCTTACTTCTAGTAATGCCATACAGTGGGAGAATAAATCATGAATTTCCCATATTTTCTGGCCATATAATTCCAAAAGATTAATTTCAGATATATTCTGTTTAATTTCCGGACATTCTGATTATTTTTCAAGTCATTATTGCCTTCCTTTGAAGAGTTTGAGCTGCCTCTCGTGGTGGAAAGGCCCACACATTTATGAGTTTTAATATGGCAGCTTCCAAATGTACAGACAAATAATCCTAAACCCCCTGTTTTATGTGAATTTCATCCCTCTGGTAAAATGCAAGAAGAGCAAGTAGTTTTGTTCTTCTTCACTTGTTAATCAGTCTATATCCATCAAGATAAGGTAACATAGAAGGGTTACATTTGCCTCAAATTTCTGTATGCTTTGGAGGTTTAATTTGCAATTCACAAAGACTGAATATGGCTTTGGTTTTACTGATAAAACTGAAGGTGGGTTTTCTATACAAGCATTGTGTTTTCCTCTGATTCTGACCATAGCAGGCAGTGTGAAAAAAGAACAGAACATACAAAAGCACTGTACATGTTATTTTATAAAAGACTGAGAAAATCAACCCATCACAAATAAGGCATTGTGACTGCAGCAATGATTAATGAGATGCTAATGCAAGCAGAGAAAAGTATTTTCTGCCTAAGCATAGAATCAGAGCATTCTGCAAATTTTTTTCAGTAATGCACTTGTGCTGGAGCATACAAAGCAGAAGAGATGTATTTACATAGTACAAAAAATTCACATGCTAAATTTCAGAACAATAAAAATGTAGACAGCGTAGAAAGAAATCCTACTAAACTGTTGATTAGGCAAGCGAGCCAAGTAAAAACCTTACCAACACGAGGAAACCGGAGCTTGATGGCTGATTGCAGATGATGACCAGAGCTGGGGCTGATTCCCGCCACAGTTCCCGCAAAGGCAGGTCCCACTGAGAACATCAAAGTGCATCTCAGCCCTGGCAGTACCTGAGCTTTTGCCTGCCAGAACCCACTTTAAAAAAGAAACTATGCCCTATGCCCTTAAACTATGTCATCGTGGGAGTCTAAATCCAGATACCCCATGGAGGGGAGAAAAGGCTCAGTACTTGTGTGTCCCATTGACGCCCCAGGCCTGGGGCTGTGCCCCCACTGTGACTCCCAGAGACTCTCCCAAGATGGGCACACACCCACCTGAGGGGGCAGCGACATTCCTCACAGCCCCCCTGGGAGCCACCTCTCCCTCAGGCACCACCGGGAGTGTGGCTCAGGGAGATGTGACTGCCCCTGGGAAATTTCCCCTTGCAGGTTTATTTCCCCTTGTGGTTTATTTCCCCGGGGCAGCCTCAGCCCCCGGGGCATTGCCCTGCAGAGGGCGCCTGGGCCGAGCAGGCGGTGCCACCACCGTTCTGAGGGGACTGTGACGGAGATCGAGTCCTGCCTGCCCCGGTGCCAAGAACAGAGAACCACAGCACTGCGCAACCCTCCTGCCATAATTTTTTCTTTTTACCTTTTCTTGTTAAGAAACAATGTAGCAAGGTGGGTTTAAGCCCCCCGGTAGCTTCACCCCTTGCCCTGTCCTGACTCCTGAGAGAGCCAGCTGTGGCTGCTGCTCCCGGTTCCCCTGCGGGCCCGCAGCGCTGGCACTGAGGCACAGCCAGGGTTGGGCTGGCTGAGGTGGCGGGACAGGGCTCATCCTCACCCCCGTGCTGTGCCCTCACAAACAGCCTGGGGACTGGCAGGATGCAGCTCTCTGATGAGGGGACCTCCTTTCCACCACCTTCTCACAGCTCCCTCCACCACAGCCACACAGGCCTGGTGTTATACATTTCCCTGCGAACCCGAGAAAAATTTGTGAGCATGGCTTTGAGGAAATGAATGGACTAAGTGTCCCTTTATTACAGTCTTAATTTATTGAAATTTCTGGGTTTTTATTTTTTCGCTCTCAAATTTCTCTTCAAAGCCCATGAGGTAGAAGGATTATTGTTAAAGAACTATACTGATTTCTTAATACGCACTTTGCTTTGTTTTACAAAATAAGGAGGCAGTGTCCTAACTGGTGTGATCCAGTCTCTTCAATCACACAGGTTCAGATCAAATGAATCCAGAGCAGCAAAGGCCTTTGCTTTGTCTAATTGGTTATTGCAGGGCCATGCTGCTGGTAAGTGTTCATCTACAGTGTCTGTGAAAGGGGTAAAATCCATTTTGTGTCTGTTAATTGCGTTCATCAGGTACTGTTTGACCTCGGGAGACAGTCCCTCCATAGCCTTCCCTACTTCTTTTGCTTCTCAATTCTTTTAAGACACTCACAAATTAAAATGAAGAAAAACCAGAATAGCACATCTTTGGAGGCTTCAGTTTTAAAACAGATCACAAGAGAAAAAAGGCCTGGAACAGAAAATAGTTGTGGGTTTTTTTGTTTTTTTTTTTTTTTTTTTTTTTTTTTTTTTTTTTTTTCTGAGAAAACTCAAGGTCAGCAGCCATTCCAGAAGGTTTATGGAAAAACACAGCAATTCTAGACTGTGGGTTCAGAAGTGGTTTAACTCCCATTGAAAGGGTTTGGGACAAATTCCTCCCTTGTTGAGGAGACAAAGAGGTTTAACAAATGTACGTAAGTCAAAGTGCACAGAAAGTCAAAATAAAACAAAAAGAGAAAAAGGACTGCTTGGCATAATTCACCTTTCCCAAGTATAACCCTGACAGAAGGGGCAGCTTTTCAAGTGATGTAAATCATTGTCACTCTGTTCACATCAGTAAAGTTCTTCTGTCAGGGGATATGACTCTCTTGGTAATTCTCAAGGCACGACAATAATAACTAAAAATGTAGAAAATTACCTATTATTATTCACATTTTTAATATTGTACTTCATAAATCCAAAACCCATGGAACCTCAATAGGAGAGTTTAATTTAATTTATTGGTTTTGGATTGCTGTGTTCAAACTAAGCAAGAGTCTACAGCCATGTTACAAACCCCCAAAAAATAGTGTTTGCAATGGAACTGCTGACAGATCCTTAACCATAGTGGTGGTAGGGAGTCACTATAATATTGTAAATAAGGTGAATGGGCTCCTCTTATCTCATTTCACAGCTGAGCAGTGTATTGCCAGATAAATCAAATCAGGGTAAACGGTTTCATCTAATAAACTGGGTCAACATATAATGTATTTTTCAGGTTTGCACTTTCATTGATTCTCATTTGATTTAAGGAGAGATATTTCAGTTTGTGTTTACAACATTTTAAAATATCTCTTTTGCCCCTTCTCTAGAGAACAAGCAAACAAGAGAGAGACTATGCAAGCTGGTAGCATCACAATAATGTCAAGTTTTCTGTTTTCTGTAAGTTCTTCTTTCCATTTTTATGCATCTGGGAGAGAGTGGGGGTAGGGAATGAGGGACTTACTATCTCATATCTGCATTTTCTCAATAATGTTTTAGTGATGTTTGCTAATGTATCATTCATTAACCATCAGCCACTATAAAAAACATAATCTATCTCACAAAGTGGACATTATTATCACATTAAATCATTTCACAATATACCTGAACGGTTCCACATGAGGGGCCTGGCCTGACTGAGCTCAAATGCCTTGGGGGCAAACTCTTCAGTAGTAATGAGATACGAGGTCTGTCTGTGATGAATATGATATTACTCGTGTCAGTGGCTGTGGACTGCACCCAGAATATTTCTTCTTACAGGTTTTTTTTTTTTTTTCCCTATTGCAAAGGAACTCAGGCAAAGCACTATTAACCCAGTAAATGAAGCTCTAAAGATCACAGAGTGTGCCCATTAGTCGACAAGATTGTGACTAATCCAATTTTTCTTGCAGGGAGCAATTCTAATGCTTCTGTAACATCTGGGGATGGCAGGGCCTGCATTACTGATGAAGCTGGATATTTTTTCTTCTACCTTTTTCTTCATCGAAGAACAGTTATTGCACTTACTTATTTCACTACTTCTTCCCCCTCCCCCACGTTTTCCCCTGTCTACTTCTGCCCTGATGACCTCTTTGAAGATGGTTAAAATAATATTCCTGGCTGACAGAAGAACCAGAAGGGGTGACTGTGAATGAGGCTAAAAAAGATATCCCTTGTGTTTATTGGAGTGTGGACAGAAAATGCGCTTGTTCAATGAAGAAAAAAAAAAGAACTAGCTTCCTCCAAAACAAGAAGAAAAAAGACCTAGAACACTTTGTTATCAGTCACCAATAATGGCATGCTGTCTTAAATTGTCCCAGAATTGAAAGAGAATGTCACCTTGCTTCTTCTTACTTTGGTAAAAGCATTGACTATACTCTTTGTGTGACACCACTAAACATCAGAAACAGCAAAATCCTGCTTTTCTGATTTATCTATTGCCAAATATGGAATTTTATTCTAATATACAGTGTCACTGAGGATAAGCTGGGGCAATTTCATTTAGATATAACCTCAAAAATATTTTAAGTAATAAAAAAGCTATCAAATTCTGATGGCTTACATATATAGATTTTACAGGTTGATTTTTCTGTATTCAGAAATCTTCACCTGTTCAAAGATGCAAAAGATGCTAAATACCAAAAGAGTCCTGTTCTTATGGGTAGGGTGGAAGAGGAGGGATGGATTAAGGTCAGTTTGCTGTAGCTTCATTTGCAGAGTTGCAACATGGGGAATAATTTCAGGGATAGAAAATAAGTCAGGGAATTCTGCACCTAACTGCTTAGATTTTTGATTGAAGAAAGTTATTGTTGTTCTCAAAGATCAGCTGCAAACCTGTGAATTTTAGTAGTGGTTATATTCAGTGTTTCATGCTGAATATCTCTTGTGTATCTCCTCTGTGCTATTTTGTTGGGTTGCACACTGAGAATTAAAGTTTGTCCAATGTTCAGAGCAGCTGAGCTAGAACTCTCTCTCAACAGCTGCTATTCCATTTTAATATTTTATACAGTATCTCATACTGTGGCTGTATCTTTGCAGGAAATACTGTCTTTTCCAAATATCACAGGTATATCAGATTCTGGAAGCAGAAACACATTTTTCACAACACATTTCTTCTTCTAACTGTAAATAGAATCCAGAGTTGTACATGAACAAGAAAGATATAAGATTTCAGAGTATGGCTTTTCTGATCTTTTCTAGAGTCGCAGGGTGTGATGAGGACTCTGTCAACTGTCAGTAACAATTCTGCTGTGGCTCACAGCATGAAATATCTGGAGAATATCATCAAATGATTTGAGCAAGAGTCCTTGAAGAGCTGGTGCTAATGAACTTGAGGAGAATCATAAAACTAGTGAGAGATTAAGACCAGCATTTGCTAATATTTGTAACAGTGTAAATGTAGCAAACAGAAAAGAGAAGGGTAGAAGATTTGAAGGTATGCTAACCACCTAGATGTCTGGGCCATTAAATAGAAATACATGTTAATTTAGAGAAATAGAATAAAGTTAGAGATGCAAAGAATCACAGAGAAAGTCAGAGAATCAGATGTGGGAGTATTTCTTATGTAGAAAAGTTGAGACAAAGAAAAGGTTCAAGGTATGAAATATCTTTGATACTATCAGTCCAGCTGAAATGCTAAAACCTGGCAATGCAGACAGTGGCTTTCATCAAGAGGAAACAGACAGAAAAGCAACACAAAAAGGAAATGCCATTACTGCCTTCAGAAAGCTGTAGTTTAGTTTCACAGACAACAATCATGTTTCATTTGAGGCACTATTTATCATTCAACAAGAAAGCAAACCATGAAGTCTGCATGGTTTGTTATGCAGTTAAGAAAGAATGTAGCAAAAATATGCATTTTGTTACAAATCCCCCTGTCAGAGCTTAGCCTAAGTAAATTACGTATATTTTGAACTCTTCTTCTGAAACCTGTGTGTCTGGAAAATCTATTTCTCTGGTTTCAGATTACAGGGAGGTTTAAAGTAGGTACTACTGAGATGCATACATTATGTATAACCAATACCAATAGCTGAAATTAGAGAGTGAAGCCCTCCAAGTCCATTCCAAGCCAGCAACAAAACTGCTCTTGGACCCACTGAGCCAAGATTTCACAGGCAGATTCCTTTGGGCACTTGTCAATGTGTCCAACTAATTCTGCTGCTCTTGGACGTTTTCTGAAACAACCAGAAGAGAACAGATCCAGTGATGTCAGGGGATGATACACAGAATCAGGATATTCCCATGCCACTTTCCAGAACAGATTAGCCAGGAACTTGGCCAAATGTGTCTTACATGCCTTTCCTGACAGATGCACGCATGTAGTACTGAAAAGGAGTCTGCAAGACAGGGAGCACTTGTCCTTGTGACTGAAGTGATTAAGTATGCAGGTGTTTGCTGGATTAGGCCTTTAAAGCGGATCTTGCCCAACGGCCGTAACTGTTAAGGATGTAACTCATGAATCAAATGGAATTAGTTGATGTATGATAATGTTACAGCACTGGCAGAAGAGAGGTACTTATTTTTGCCTTTGAAGCGATAACAAACACCATAAATTTTAATGTCAGCTTTAGCTATTATTATCTCAGCAATTTATTTTTATTTAAATTGTTTCATCTTTTTTTTTTTTTTTTTTTTTTTTGGTTGGTTATTTGTCAAAACCCACATTTGACTTTCTTTGGAATAGCTGAATCTGGTAAGCTGTCAGCTGGCTTGTGTGAGGCCACAGCAGTTTTGACTGCTGTTGACTTCAACGGTATCAGGTTTTCAGTCACAGCTTCCAGTGTGGTTTGAACTGACATGCAAATCCAAATTCAGCTATAAGATGACAGAAATAGGATTTTTTCAGCCTACAGATTGCTAAACTGCCCGAAGCATGCTACTTTCTTACATACATGTCTATAAAAACGTTTTGAGAACCTTTGTTGTGCCTGGGTAGTTCCAACAGTGATAGAATCGGAGAATAGTCCTTGCAGAAAGTGTTTATTACAATATATGTAATTGAAAATCAAAGACTTGAAAGCTGTTTTGGTGGTGGGTCATCCAAACTTGAGCAATGGTACAATTAAATAATTTTGAAGTTTTTCCTCTGGCGTTTATCATCATACTTTATAATTGATACCTGGTATGCTTTTGCTGTATCAAAACCTATTGAGTTTTCTTTCTTAAATTTCAAGAGAACTGTTGCAACTCACTTTAATATTGACTCCAAAGCATAATTTTACATTTTGCACATCCAAATCTTGACACACTTTCTTGATAGTTAAATTAGCAGTAACTGCAGCCACTGCAGGATCCTCAACACAACCTAGGGGGTCACTGCATTACTAATTATGCCTAGACATTAAATTTGTAGTTATTGAATTGTACTGGTAGCAATTTTATCACTACAGAATCTTATTTTAATGCTTCTAAAAAGCCACAATATTTGGGGATAAACTGTGTCCCAGCTATTGAGATACAAGAGTATTCCTAAAGATGGTTCTTAGGCAAACTTGGTAGCACAGAGCTGGAAATAAAAGCTGGGCAGCACTAAGGCTAAATAGCTCCATCTGCCAACATGTCTCTCAAGTAACATTTTTCAGGTGATGCTGTTAGTGCACCCATCCTAGACATAAAGTGCTGCATTGGCAATAGGAACTTTTCAGGCTTTTTTGAATTGGCCTGGTAACAGTGTAGCTACACTTATTTCTGCAAGTAAGTGGGTATGTAGAATTGCTGTGCTTTAGCCTCAGCAGAGTAAAGTAATATATTTCAGAAGTTCACTTAATAATAAGCACAAAACTAGGATATTTCCCACTTGACTTCAGTGGGAATCTTTCTTTTTCTTCCCCTGGAAAAAACCCCCACACTTTATTTTGTTACCTAGTACTGAAAAAGGCACTTCACTTCTGTTGAGGCATTAGAAATTGGAGACACAGGACAGCGGGTGGACGGGAATATTTAGGGACGGTGTTATCCAGAGTTACAGGTAGATGGCTATTCAGATGTTATGGCCATCAGCGTAAAGCAGCAACCCACTTGAAAATGATCATAAAAGAATGATCACAACAGGTATGTAAGAGGAAAATAGTCAAACTTACAGGATGCAGTTGTGCCAAACTAAAGGGAGCTTCATCCCTTTGTTCAGGAATAACTATAGTTCCCTCAGTGTCTTCTTGAAAAATGACTGAGTGAAGTTTGTGCCTGATTCTGACAGGGCTAATGGGAAAAGAAGCGAGCAACATATTTTTAAATGATAGTACAGTAAATGGAAGTGGATCTGTTCATGTAGTAATGCTCTATTAATTAAGATCATCAGGAGGCATGAGGAAGGAGAAGCAGAAGAGACGGAAATGTTTAAAAAAATTATTCAAGATATTATTTATGAGCTCTATTTCCAGGACTGCAGCTAGTGTGGTACCTCTCTCAAAAATAAATGATGGAGACTGATTCTGCATAATGGGATAATTTACAAATAGAAATGAAAGAAATGTTTATAATTTTGACCTTAGTGACTCCAGCAAGATCAGTCCTTTGCTGGTTTAATATTGTTTCACAGTTTGTGCTGTTAAATCAAAAGGTTATCTATAATACATCTGGTACTATTAATGCAAAGGATCAGGGGTATTCAACAGACATTTATTCATTATTAATATAGATAATAAAGGATCATTTATGAGGTTACAGATGAGATTTTTATCATCAAAAGCTTAAAAAGGGAAATGTATTTTTGCTCTAGGACAGAGATGAAAAGAGTCAGTAATGGGAAATGTAAGAGTCAACATGAAACTGTCAAATTCATTCTTTTCCTGAAGACAGCTAGGACTTTATGGCAATAAATGAAAAACAAAATAAAACTAAATGTTTTTGCTGTAAAACTGCTTTATTGACAGGGAGGGGCTTTCAGTGGCAGTGTGGTTTGCTCTATTTTTCCTCCTTTAGCAAGACAATTGCGATGTTTTTCCCTCATACAGCTGAGCTTTCCACTGCCTTTTAAGAAGACCTAGAGTGGGAAAACACATCTGTGTCTCAAGAACTTCTGGAAGCTGGTTGAAATTGAACTTGACAAGGGGGGAAGTCACAGCTCTAAAGCCCCTTCATTGTTGGGTGCACATTCCATTCATATGTTTTGTGGTGTAGGTGTGTAAATCTGTGCCATAAGGTGGCACAGCTGCAGTTAGTGGTAGAAAGATATGCACATGTGAAACAGGAGTAATGGCAAGAGAAAAATACTGAACTTTTTGCTGTCTTGTAGTTGCTGGTGTTACAGAGGTAGAACAACCCCCTAGTGCTACTGAGGAGGTTTATAAAGTGACAGAACTTGATTCATTGAGCCAGTGGAGATTTCTTAATATCACAGGACTCATAACATTTGTGGAGACTGCCCCCTGCATTCCCAAGGCTGCAGTTGCCTAGTGAAGTATTGCCTGTATGAATGGCGGATGCTGGGATATTCAGAGTTAAGGCTAAAACTCTCTCCTTGTTTCACCTATCAGGTTTATCTAGGGCAGTTTCTTGAATCAGCTTCTAGGGTTCTCAGAACATTCAATTATCTTGTTTCCCATATGATCTGCAATACCCAAGGGTGAATTTAGAATCTGATGAAGTTGTTTCTGATCTGAGGGTATGGACTGACCAGTCTGTTTGAGATGACCTCAAATCCTCACTAGGAACAGTGGTAGTAGTAAAATAGAAATAGTTGCATTGGAAAATTAATGTCATTACTTAGATACTTTGCATTGTCTAGAGTTTGAGTACAATTCTGAAAATCCTCATTTGCAATCCCCTTTTCCCTTGTTTGCTTAGGCCTTTTTCATGCCAGAAAGGGTTGGCATTCCCCTTGCTATTCGTGGGATCTTACAAACTTGTGTAGCCTTTTATCAATCAAGGAGATGAATCTTGGCAGGCATTATAGAAATGAACAAATCTGAGTTATGTGACCCAAAGTGTTTTGTTTGTTTGTTTTAAGTTTCTGCCTTTTTGTTCATAATCTCATTAAAAAAAATTCTGATGTGGAAAACCAGCCCTTTTTGAAATATGATCCAATGGAGAAGAAACACACAGCATTATTATCTGCATGTGAAAACTGGATCAATTTTCCCCTTCCTCCAAACCAGAAAGGGTTTGAATGTTTTAGATTTGAAACTACAAATAACACTTAAATATAAAATAAATATTTTATAAGCAAACAAATTAATTTTCCTTGAAGGTGGAGAAGGGAGAATAATCCCTGGATGAGCTTGAGAACTCAGATTCTTCATCACTTGTCAGAATTTGTTGCAACATGATGTATCACAGGGGGTCAATGAGAAATGGAGCAGAGCACAATGGGAATTTCCATGTCAAACTTTCTTTTAGTTGGCATTCCAGCCTCTAACTCAAGCACGATGACAGGTAAGCCCTGACTAATCTAGCAAAGCCTTACAAGTTACCTCCCCAGCTTCAATTTCAGCCTTCCATAGATATTATTGTTACCACAGTGAGTTAGCAGGATTAAATTTGCATGTGTCTCACTCAGCTGCTTTCCCGCAACGTCCACTGAACTGAGTTACTCATCTGAGTTACTGGAAAAGCAGCTGTAGGATGGCCAATTTTCAGGCTCTGATGTGGGATTTTTAGTCCTTGCACAACTAGTAAATTTCTTGTAAGACTGGTCTTCCTTGAATATATGACACAGATCAAAAGGACTGTAAAAAACATTTGGCTGCTGCAATTGCAGGGGTGTCCTGCAATACCAGGACACCCCTGGTATTGCAGATGAGTTTTAGCTTTTGGTTATCCATCAGAAAACAGAGCATTTTGAATAACAAATCAATTTAAACAGTTCATCAAGTTTTATAAGTCTCTTCTCCTTTCTCACCTCAGGTCTCTAACAGGAATAGATTAATATATTACAGAAAGTCATTGTTAGTCCCAGGTGCAGCGTATTCTACCAATGAACAGCTACTTATTTAATTAAAGAAATCACCTGAGCAACATCTGTAGTTACTCCTGGATGCTGATGGAGACCTGTGAACATGCACAGATGACCTCCAAGCTGCAGAAGCCATGAGAGAGCATCAGAAAAACTAAGAAACAAAGCAGCTGCCAAGTTTGAGAAAAATGTGGGGAAATGTTTTAGCTGGGCATTGTCCTGTATTTCAGTCACAAAAGATTAAATCCTACATGACATGCAATAGAGATACCAAGGTCTTTTCTATCAAAGGAGCTTCTTAAAATTCATGAGAACCAATCAGAAAGATTTTATATGTGTAGAAAGTGAGGAGAAAGTGATTGTTACATCAGGCAAATACATACCTGCCCAAGTCATTAACATGAGGGAGGGAGAAAGGATACCATGGTTCACAGAGAAAATGCAGCTTATAGAAATATCTCTGAAAGCATTCAGCTAATTAAAGGCCTGACACAGGAAAGTATTACTCACATGACTAGTCAAAATGGTAATCAAACCACCACTGCAAGGACAACTCATGAGTAAAGGTTTGCTGTCAAGACCTGAATGAAGTAAATGCGTGAAAAGCCTGCACTGATGATTAAATCCTGTGCTTGTTAAAATGTAATAATTCCAATGACAGGGAAGAGATTTGATTAGTGTGCTTGGACAGGAAGGCATTATGATGGAGGAGTGATTTATATTAGAGAGGCACAAAATATGCAGATTTTTTGTACATGTTCAAACACAGTCCAAGGGTATTTTTCACAAAGTAAGGCCTTGTGCAATTAAAAGCATTCTTTGATTTTACTGAAGTGGATAGATATTTCTACTGGCTTCTAGTAAAAAAAAAGTAAATGTTGCGTTGGTGGTTTGATTGATTTTTTTTTCCGTATTAAACAAAGTTCAAAATTACTTTGCTCTTGAATAATTGAGACTCTCTGCAGATAGGTGGCATAAGATCTGTGTCAGAGTGACTTCTTGTGCTGTAGATTATAAGGAATAATATTACTTGATAATTGAGTGTATATTTCATGAAAATGTCAAATATAGTCCACTTAAATCACTGTGAATCTTTCTGCTGGTGCTGTGTACTTTTCTCCAAGTCAGAAGATCTACTAGATCTTCAGAGAGTATTTTTCTTTTGCATTTAAATGTGAATTAGTAAGGATTTATTCTGTTATGGTGTCACTGAGAAAAAAAATAGCGTTTCTGTGACCGGCTTTAGAATGCTTCCATGGCTTGGGCAGCACATCACCTTGTCAGCTAACATAAATTTGCATGTTTCCATGGCCTGGAATGCAGCTATGATGGTTACTACCAGATGAGGCTCAGGGGCTGCTGTGTTCTTGGAAACTGGCCTCTAGTTACTTCTCAAAATGAGCCAATAACTTTTTCCCAGTGCTCTCATTCCATGCCTGTTCACTAACAACAAATACAAAACCTTTGTCTAGATGTCTGGGGGCGCTGGGACACTACTTGGAAGTAAAAATAATGAACGTGTCCCCATAATTACCCATGAGACTGCATCTTGAGCACTGTGTTCAGTTTTGGTCTTCCCACTGTAAAAAGGACATTGTCATACTGACATGAGTTCAGTGCAGGGCCAATGAGATGGTTGGAGGTGGAAACACAGGATACATGAGGGGTGGCTGAGGAGTTCACCAGGTGATTTCACTTGGAAAGAGGCAGTTAGAGGTGAGATTTTATTTCTGTCTTCCACCATCTAAGAAAGTATAAGGATGGTTCACACTTAAAGGATGATGGGCAGTGGGACCAAGCTGCAATAAGAAAATTCTGTTTAGATATTAGGGAACAAATTTTCACAATGAGAAAAGTCAAGTATTGGAACACATTGCCAGAGAGGCTGCACACTTTTCATCTTTGGTGATATTCCAGACTCACCAGGCCAAGTCTCTGAGCACCTAGTTGCACATGATTTGGGCTGGGGTTAAACCATTCTACCACATGAGTTCCTTCTAGTCTAAATTATTCTATGGTTCTGTGTAAGTATTTTCAATCCCACAAGCAGAGATTTGTTACAACTGAAATGCAAATGCCCCTTCTACGTATCATCATACATTAGAAGAACATCATATGTTCATCTCTGGGTTTTCACTAGACTCAACTTCTCTTTGTGCAGAATGAAAGTTAAAACCTTAGACAGGTTTGTTCATCTTCCAATACAACAGCTGTTGGGATATTAAAGGAATAGGAACAAATTAAAAAAAAAAGAGAGAAAGAGGTTTTTTCATAGCAATTCTTTCAGTACTATGGAAGCTTGAGGTTCACTCAGAATCCAGTTCTGGACAGGCTCATCAAGGAGAAATCTGGTCATGATTTCATAAACAGAAACTACCTCTGACTCCAGAAGTTACAGAGTTGCAAATGTTCAGAAAACTGAAGTATACTCAAGGCTACTATTGTTTCATACTTACTTTATTCTTATACTTTTTCTTATGCATCTACTATTTATCGCCGTCAGAAAAATGGTATTGGATTAGATGATCTTTTGATCTGACTTAATATAGCTGTTCTTTTGGTCTTTTCTCCTGTTCTAGTATGTTGAGATAATTTTTTTCTTCTCCCCTGGAGCTGTTGGCTAAAGAATGCCCAGCCCTCTGGGAGCCGTGCACGTGCACCTTGCTCATTGCATGGTGCTGCTTAATGCAGTCAGGCTCTTCAGAGACTTCAGCTGTCAAAATCTTTCCAGTTCTTGACAGCAGACTTCACAGAGGGTTTATAGAGATTTGAGATTTGATCAAATTTGTGCTAAAGGCATATATCTAGTATGTTCTTCCCACTTTCCAACTTTTGCACTAGAGCATAAAATGTGGGGCATATAATCAATGAATAACTGCAAGATTCTTTTATTAGAAACAGAAAACTTTTCTCTCAAAAATATTTAGCCCTTTTTGCTTTAAAACTATTACCAAGACATTGATTCTTGCCCTGAAAAATTATTTCACTACAATTACTTAATTAATTGAATGAAAAAAGGTGATGAGCAAATGAAAAAATATGGTCTCGTGCTGGAAGGTGTTGGACAGGTTTAATATCATATGTCACATATACCAACACTTTGAGTTGTGTTGGTTTCTAAACCATACAAGTTACTCTGGACTTCCCGGGCTCACAGTCTGTAAAACAGTGCAGTTTAAATCCTATTTAGCTTAGTTAACAAGATGTAGAACTGGGGTGAAGAAGCTACAGAATGAAAACAAAATAAAATGAGAACAAAATAAGCTTATGATGCTCATGGCCGTCCAAAACGTTGAATCACGTTCAGCTTCAAATTCATCAGGTTAAATTACAGACAGATACTGCCATACTAATTATACATAATAATTTGCTGGGGGGCTGGGTTGAGGGAAATAGACTTCATGAACCCTCTGAAGCCATTTTTAGGGACTCATTAGAGATAGGACACTTTGGCAGGCTACCCAGAGCCAGCAAACACAAACCAGTTTTGCCATGCAGAATCCCTGGTCTGGCCAGGCAGCACACAACCCACAGGTTCACAGCCCCCTAGCCTGCTGACCAGGTAACAGGAGGTGGAGCAACAGAGGAGCGATGCAGATATAAGAACCACACTACATGATACAGTGCCGTAGGAAACCAGGCCTTGCCACAGCTGCAGACTGAAACTTCTTACTGCTCACACACCTCACCGGAGTCCTGTGCTCTAGGGTTAAGTCCCCATCTCTTTGGGAGGGATTCTGAGTTTCTAGCATGTAAGAGAGCTAGTAATAAATTTCCCCTAGTCCTTCTTTTTGTAGTGTCAGCCTAGTTCTTGGTGGGAGTTATTTCTTAATGGGTATTAATATAGTGTAGGTCCCATTATGGTTATGATTTCATGTGAGGCCAAAAATGCAAGTAAACTATTGACTACATGATGCAAGTAATATTTTCTGAGTAGTTGAGAGGGCAGCAAATAAAATATCCAGATCTGACATCATTTATTCAAATGTTTTTTCACTGGAAAATATCTCTTGATGTGCAGTCACTGTGGCCTAACCTAGCCTGTTTCTTGTGAAATGCTGTTAAAACAAATGATGGTTCAATCAGGTTCATGTAGGCAAACAGGTGGCAGAATCCACCAATGCAGTTATAAACTGTTTATAAGGGAAAATAAAATCAGCAGTGTAGAGAAAAAAATGCTCTTATTTTAATTTTTTTGTTTGTTTTTAATTTACTTTTTTATTCTGATAACAGATAAAACAAGAACTTATTTTGTAAAATACAGTAGTGCCCTACTGAGATATACAAAATTAAGGGAAAACCAGTTTTAGTTATTCAGTTAGTTTCTCCTTCCTTCTAACTCTGGATCTCAGTTTCCAGTTTCAAAGGAGCTCATTTTGATCCACAAACCAAATAAAATTTGGACATTATATCACACTGGAATAAGCCTTTGTGACAAAGAGGTATTCAAAGCTCAGTGAAGTGAGAAGTATATTAAAACTGGTACGTCCAACATATACATGTGCATTCCTGAGATATATATCTCTATATTTTTTATTACTAATACTAATAAAGGCAGGGCACGGGTGCAGCAGGCCTTAGTTTCTGTCTTTGGGGACTTTCATCTTTAATATAGTCTCTTAAAAATACATGCATTGCTACATTTTTCATTACCCTTAATTTTTTCATCAATCACGTTAATTTATACAGGGGGCACTTAATAATAGCTAATTAACACTTATGACTTTTTAAATTAAAAGACCTTTGGAGAGATTACTGCTGATTGCGAAAAGGTTTTTGTTCCTTCCATTAAGAAGAGGAAGAAAGAGAGACTAAAGATCTGGCTTGGGCATATGAGGGGAACTTCTCTCCTGCTTCACTGATCATACAACAAATGAAAACAGCAAAGGCCTGTGCAGAGGCAATGCTGCTATTAGCCTACACTCTTGAAAGGTGCCTTTACTTTAAGTGATTATTAAGCAGCATATATATTATTCAGAGTGACCTTTAAATAGCTGAAAATTAAATTATAATTTACTGGGGAGATATCTAAACCCATGTAGCTATTATTACCAAAAAAACCCCCTGATGTCATACAATGTCCTGAAAATATATTTTTATTACTACCAAATGAAGTGAAGAGAGAAAAAGCATTAAATATTGACAGTGAGAAGACTCTCACAGATTGAAATAATATTTTTTAATAACCTCCCCATTATTACAGTGAGGAATATACCATGTTTAGTTTTTGACTGCAATCACTTTTGGATATATCAGGGAGCTTTTGGGATTCACACAACTTTCCTTCTGTAGTAATAACAGTATGATTCCTTCCTTTTAATAAACAAATGTGTTCCCCAAAATTGAGCATATGTGCTAAGCACTTCTGGTGTTCTCTATATCTCAATGGTCTGGCCAGAAAACTCTGTTTTAAAGCATCAGTGAGGACTTTTTTTCCTTTTTATGGTTGCTACTATCATTGTTACACTAACTATTACTATAACAACAGCAATATTTTACGATGATAATGATGATGAAGATGATGATGATGATTATATCCCACCAATAGGTGTCCCCATTCCCTGACAGAGGCCACAGAAATACTCGGTATCTGGAACATCTGTAAGATTCTACCTCAGTCTGGTGACAACAGGAGGGAATCCAGCCTAGAAGGACAATATTCCATCGCTGAGGTAACCCTGGCCACCTCCCTTGCAATGGCCTCCCCTCAGCTGCCCAGGACCTGAGGGAAGGCTGTCTCACATGCACGGTGCTTCCTCCCAGATGCACCCTAGGTCACAGTGCCTTTACTTGTTACAGGTGAGCATATCTGGCTGCCAGTAGCAGCTACTGTTTTATGAATATCTTTTCTAGATAAGATGAAACAGGCTCATGAAGTGTAAAAAGACCAACACCATCCCTGTTTGGGAGTTTCACTCCTTTTTTAGGCACATAGCAAAAGGTACCACCTTGGTGGTGGCAGCATTCTGTAGGTCACATCTCACAGTAAGGCCTGTGTTTTGCACAGTCTGCCTATCATGAATTTAAATCACATGGGATGGTTTGCTGCTGCTGCACGTCAGACTCAACAAAAATTTAAGCCAATTGAAATGACCTTAGTTGCTCCTTGTAAGGCTTCTCCTCCAGATCCTTCACCATCTTTGTAGCCCTCCTTTGGACCCTCTCTCAAAGCTTTATATCCTTTTATATTGTAGCACCCAAACCTGCCCCCAGCACTTGAGGTGAGGTAGCCCCAGGGCTGAACAGAGCAGGACAATCCCCTCCCTTGCCTGGCTGTGATGCTGTGCCTGATTCCCCCCAGGACAGGGTTGGCCCTCCTGGCTGCCAGGGCACTGCTGACCCGTGTTTAATCTGCCACTGACCAAGACCCCCAGGTGCCTTTCCATGGGAAGCTTTCCAACCTCTCATTCCCCAGTCTGTCCGTACATCCAGAGTTGCCCCATCCCAGGTGCAGAATCAGTCACCTTCCCTCATGGAATTTCATACAGCTGGTGATTGTCCAGTCTTCTAATTTGGTGAGGCATCTTTGCAGGACCCCTCAAGGCTCAAGGAAGTTGACAGCTCCACCAATTTAGTGTTATTTGCAAACTTAGTTAATATTTCTTCAAGTCCTGCATCTAAGTTATTTATGAAGATGCCAAAAAGCACAGGGCCAAGGATGGAGCCCTGCAGAGCCCTACTAGGGACTGTGCTACATAAGGTGATGTCTCAGCTCTCTCACAGCTCCAAAATGGAGAACGGAGACAGCCAACAGGGTTGCCAGTTCAGAACACCGCATGCCTGTTCTCCCCTTTCAGTCATGATTTTCTGCAGTAAAGGAGTCACCAAAAAAACAATGGGAAAATTATTCTCAGATGCCAAGACTGGGGCAGCAGGAGTCAGCAGCAGTGTTATCAGAGGCAACATGTACCGGCCTAGCTGAGTGATGGGACCTGAGGTGTGGTGGGGGCATTTACTCACTTCTCATCCAAGGAAGGAGGCCAGCCTTTATCAGGAATCAAAGCAGTGTAGCAGAAGAAACTCCTGCGAGAGGGTTGCAAAGCACTGCAGCATGGCTCTGAAACTGCCTAACATCTCGATGAACTGGAGCAGGATTTACATATAAATGATGTCAAACAAACATACTCTCCGTAATGCTTTGCCAGTAACCACCTCAACATTATTCATTTTGATATCGTTCCACGCTGTGAAAACATGCATGAGCCAGAAGAGTTTTACTGTGTTCTACAGGGTAGAAAAAACAATTATAAATAAAAGCAAAAAGCAAATAGTCATTATTATGTATTGGCAATTTACTTGATAATGGCCCACATAGTTACAACCAACATCCCTTATGTCAGAATTTCATGCCACAAGTGCCCTCACAGTTTAAAATAGAATTGCTGTGGTATGCTCTGTTGAATTACTAAATAACTGAATAATAATAATTAAAAAGGAATTTGAAAAAACTAAACTTCAATTTACAAAGACCTGCAATTGAACACCAAAATTTTTAAACCTCTCAGGCTCTTTAATCCACATTTCCAGAAGATTCCTGATTTTTTCTCTCCCTACAAACAGACAAACATTTTTGCATCATTATCAGTAACAGCACCAGTGATTCATACTTACTTTACTCTCTCAGACTCAAGTCTCTGCAGATTGAAGGGTATGAAATTCTGATCCTCTGTATAAAAACAGGCGGTGGAAACATCACCTGTAAAGATCAGGAAGAGGGACATATGTTTTATCTCTTGATTTTCTGCTGAGAGAAAGGCGATAGCAATACTTAACACAACTTGTGACAACAACAATTCAAGGGAAGGTGAAATTCATGGTAATTGGTAGTGTGCTCTCAGAACGGATTTTCCCCTATACTATCTTTATAAGTGAAGAGCAAAGACACTTTACCAACTAATTCATCTCTCTACTTATCTGTTCAACAATTTAAAATTATAATCTGTTGTTTTTTATATGACAGCAATAGACATGGTGAAACCCCTGGTGGATTTTGTTAAGTCTTTGGCAAATCTTCCCTTTCTGGGATTAGATCTCCTCTTTGTCTCTTTTTGGGAAGTGGGTGGACATTTAAGGTTTACAGTGAGTAGACAGTTAAGCTTCAGGGGCTTAAACTATGTGTATGGCTCAAAGTGGAGTTTCTCAGAAAGCTTGGCTGTTTTCCCTGGAGATTTAACATCTGTTTGATCTCTACTGGAAGACTACGCACTGTGAGATCCCCTTAACTGAAGATGTCCCCAGCATTTATATGCTGCTTCTGGGACTTTGTGAACTGTCTTGTCCCCAGGAGGCACTGCTATCATGGCAGTGCATAAATCAGAACTGGAACTTTGATGTAAATGGGGCTGAATCCATTAATTGCTTTAAAAGTCTTTGTGATTTGCATTGTCCCAGAGGACATGCAGTTATAGTGATTCAAAGATCACACCATGCTTTGATGTTGCCAGGGCCGGATTCATTATTGCCTAAAATGGCAAGAACAAAGCTTTACGTGGACACTGGAAATTAGCTGGGAGCCACTGCGAGGATGAGATCCATGCTATTTCCTTCTCCAGGCTTAATGAGCCTTGGAAGACCCCAGCACTTTCTTGGTACACAGGAGTTTAGTTTCTTTTCTGGATTGCTGTCAGGCTGGTTTGTGAACTATCAGGATAACAGCCTGTGCACGAGTCTGCCTTATTGCACACATGAGATAGACTCTCTGAACACCTTTTAGTTGTAAATCACCTTCCAGCTCTGTGCCTAGAGTCTCCAAAAGTTGTAAAAAAATATCTTTGCTCACAGATAGATCCTCGAACTCTAGAGTTCAAGTCCCATTGTTCAGAAATTGTACTCAGACTTCAGAGCCCAAAGTTGTAGTGTGTGTGCAGATTTTAGTTTAGCTCTGTGGACCACAAAAACAAGTCTATTACTTTCCCAGGATGAAGTTAACGCAATATACTGTGTAGAAAGCTAACACACATGTAAGAAAGAAATCAGATTAATTTTGTAGCCTGCACAGAAATAGTTTTAAAATATACACATGGAATGGAAAAATGGAAAACAAAATAACTGTAATGAAATCAATAATAATAATAGTAATTATAATTTCCTTTCAGTTTTGCAGACTGGGCAAGGAAGAGTTAAAACAGTTTGTACCAATTATTGACTACAAGATCTGCAAATGATTGCATAAAATTTCCAAAATATGCCTGCAAGCTTCTATTATTGATGTTGTGCCCCAGGACATGCACATATGGATTTAATTGTCTAAAGTGTTTTATTAATTAAATTGCTATGATTTACCTCTCCCATGTTAGCATTTACAGTTTATGAAACAGCTCGTAATTAGGAAATGACTATACTGATGTAGCTTGTTTACTTTGCAAGCAATACATAATAGTGCCACATTCCTCTTTTTAAACCCACCCTCCCAGGCTACCTTTTTTTCTAGCCCGATTAACAGGCAACTGCCGCTGGTGCGTTAAATTGCTTTTTGGATATGTTTAGGGGTGAAGATAACTGCCAGGGCTACTGCTGCTGTTGGAGTGCACAGCAGCATCCTTCTTCCTAGACTGGAAGCTTCATCCAGAGCTCAGTGAAGTTAATGGACCTCTTACATTGGTGTGTTTTGAATCTGTCCCAACAAACAAAAAATTAATCTTTTTTTTCCCCCCTAAATACAGTATCATGTTGGTTGTGGAATGTCCAGAATACTCTAACCAGACACATACTACTTTATTCTCAGAGACAAGGTTTTGTGTTTTCTTTACTGACTCCCAGAAAGACTTTCTAAAATACTCATGAATAAATGCCCTGAAGTTGCACAATTGAATTTATCCAAATGAAATAGAGGCTGTAAGTTTAATGCGGAAGAATATTTGCAAATGAGTAGATCAAAGGTGCATCAAATGGTTACTTAGCTGATGAAATGGATAATCCATTCTGTCTGAAAGTTAGCATAATTGAATTTATAATTAAATTCTATAGTCTCAAATTTTGCACTTTTTTTGTTTATTTGGAGAATACAGACACCATGTAAATGACCCATACGTATGTATGGAGGAAGAGAGAGAAGAATGGAGTGGTTTTATAGCAGGCAGTTGGACTTGATTGTTGTGGGTCCCTTCCAAAAGAAATTTTTATTCTATTCTAGCCTAGTCTAGTCTAGTCTAGCATATTCTAGTATAGTTTTGTTTAGTCTATGTGTTAAGACCAGAATGGAAGAGAATGATCTCTTGAGAAAAATTAGCCACAAAATGTCACTTGCTAGCTTACATAAATATTCTTACTCTGTTTCCATTCTCCTACTCTTCACACTTGGATGAGATCTTACATAGAAAGGCCTCTTGTGCTCCCATACATTCCAAAAGCCTATACAAGCCTTGCTGATGCCAAGCAACTCAGTGCTCCACTCTCACCAGCCTCCTACTGAGTCCAGGGAGAGTAGGGGTGGCCACAATGCAATTGATGGCACTAATTCAACTTAAATTTTGGCTTGTTTGTCATGCAGGCTAAAACCCACATCTATCTTTGAAAGATACATTTTAAAAAATATATTTTGCAAAGGAAAAAGATATGAGGGATGAGAAACAGGACTTGAGATGTTCTTATAAAAAATGGTGCTTTCCTCTGAAAGTGAATTTAACCCTTTGTATGAAACAAATTCTTGCCCTGGTTAAAATTTCATGTTATTAGTCTAGCAGTGCAGTAGATATCTGGGTAGTGTCACATCTTGGATTCCCCTGCTGGTGTAGTGTTTAATAGAGGCCTTTCACCAGACACCAGAGGATAAAGCGATCTTTCAACCAGCTACTGTCTCTGTTCTTAGTAACCTTGGACTGTTTTAGTGATTTTAGTAAAACATGAGGTTCTCTAAGAATTTTTTTCTGCCCTGGTAGCTTATTGAGCCTTTGCTGTGTAGTGAATTACATTTCAAAGTGGTATATTAATAAAGGGGCTTTTGTGAGAGATCATTAAATGGGATTTACTGACACTGTTGTCTCGACTTTAATTTTGTTTGATGAATGAGTGACTCTCATGTTCATCTTCAGTTGGGCTGATAAGTTAGTTTCTTCCTCCTTTTCTATCTCTTATAAGAATGGATAATTTCTGTGGTCAAACAATGCACTAGAAGAGAGTTAGAATCAGATAAAAAGGGAGTTTTCAGGTGGAGCCTTATTTAACATCTCTCGATGTCTCAAAATGTTCATCAAAGCCAGTTCTGCCAAGTCCTAATGAAGCCTGCTAGGCAGGCAACATATTTGAAAACATGCTCACTGTAGGAGCAAAAAACCTGAGAATGCTGACCAAAATACCACAGAGGGGACCACTGTTCCCTCAGAGGCAGACTCCCATGTGACACAAATATTCCTTATTCCAGGCCAACTTTTTCAAACCTTAACAAATTAGTCTCATGCTGGTTTACTCTTGTAAATACACTAGTACTTGGTATATTCAGCTATGGAAATAGAGATTTCATAGGAGTCAGGAGAGATCCTCCTGCATAAAACCACTGCATAAAAAATAGAAAGCCTAATCTTCTGCCATTTCCAAAGTTGAAGTGGACTAAGAATATGGATATACCCTAGACTCACCTATCCTTAGGAAATGTAGCATGGTGGTTATTTTTCTACACTTGCAGGAGTACCCAAGCCACACTGATTCAGTGTTATCTGCTCTGGCCCTTATTCCTCTTTGATTGATAGAGAGTGACAGGAAGGTGATTTGGAGGAGAAGCCTGATCTGGGTCTAGGTTATTGCTGCAGAGCCCAGGAGCACTCTCCTCTGTCCTGAGCTGGGTGCAGACCATGTTCTGTGTCAGCTTTTCGTTCCATGTGAAAATCAGCTGTGCACATCTACTTGGGGCTTCATTTTTCCTACAGGTAAACACATGAATGAAAGCCAAAGAGTCCCATCCCATCTCACAGGGGTCCTTGCAGCCACTGCTGCCTCTTGGAGGAATCTCTCCCACCCACTGGCAAGAAAGACTAGAAAGATATGCTGGAAACCTCAGCTTCCTTCTCTTGGAGTGGCAAAGTTTTCTTTCCCCACAGCTGGGAAGCTTTGAGTAGACCGTGCCTAAACCATGTCACAGGCTGCACTCGTTGTGAATGCTAATGCAGAGTCACCTCCTTCGCCATCACGTACATGCTTCAGGCATCCCACACCTTCACAAGGTGATTTCATTAGGATTCCAATTAAAAGCCTGCAAAGAAATATCTCTGTTGCTCTTTTCCCTGTAAATATTGTAACTTCGGTTTGCTGCTGGAATTTCAAAGCCTGTATCTGTGCAATTAAAGTACCAATTAACTACTTTTCAGTTTCATTTTCTCATTCACTTCTGGGTAAACTCCCTTACTATAGCTAATAATAACAACAATGAACTAATCAGAAAAAAAAAAAAAAAAGAAGAAATGCATGAAATCCTCAAAGATATGATCTAACCTTTATGGGACTCAGAAAACCACTTAGTACCAGCACTTGTTATAATGTTTAGCTGCATGAGGGTAGCAGCGGTATACCTACCACCGCAATGTTTTTGCCTCTTTAGAATATTAATTGATTGAATTTAAAATGGCAACATCAGTGTCAGCATGACATCTTGAAATCCCTGCCAGGATTTTCAGTGTGTGTACAGAGCATTTCTGGCTGGAGCAGCATGTGGACAGCCCCTGGCTGGTGCAGAGCTCTGCTTGATCTCTGCGCTTGGCTGCTGGAAGCCCTAAAGTGTTTTCCCCTTATGGAACGACTCACCTTTGCTATAATGGACAATGTAGCAAGCAACAAGCACTGGATACGGGTTATGCTGCTGTGCACTCCTGCACCCTGTTGAAGCTGTTTGCTTCTCAACTAAAAATGACAGAGGAAAATTAATCTAGTATGTTTTAACAGAAGACTGTTTTTAAAGGCATGCATACATATCTTTCTACCAAACAACTTTGTTTTCAACAATAAAATGTCATTTCTAACTGAGGGCTTGGTACAAAGCTCAAGAGAATCAAGGAGAGTGGTTTCTGCTTACTTCTTTAGGCTATGGATAAAGCCCTTCAAGCAAATCCTTTTTTCTCTCTTCTACAACTCATGTAAGTGACGTGTAGAATCCCTGATCCAAAAAAGTATTCTGTAAATTGTGCTTTGTAAGAAATAAGGAGCAGGAGTTTTTCCTATGCCTTGTGACATCTAAAATATACCTGAAGCTGTGAAGTTCTGCATATTACTGAGGCCGTAAATGTGAAAAGATCTCATCTGTTTATATGCAGGACCAGGTGTTCAGAGATGCTCATCTTGCATAGGAGGACCAAACGACATTGCCAGAGCTGAGACCAGTCCTCAGATGACATCAGTTGTAGCAGCCCTCTAGCAGCCTTAGGGCAGGATATGATGGCTGTGGATCATCCCATGGCTTCTAGAGGCCATTGCCACATTAGTCCCTTTTGACTGTGGTCTCTTTTCTAAGTCACAGATAAAGGTTCAGTTCAGGTACCCAGAAACAGAAGTTAAGCCCTCTTTTTTGAGCCTTCACTTGAAAATTTAGCCTCATGTATGCCTCTGCCAAATAGCTGTGAATAAATGCTACAGTAGGGAGTACAGTAAGTACAGGGAAATTCCAGTACAAGAGGAAGCCACACTTGGCATCCAAGAAAAGATAAATCTATGTAATTCTCCTCTTCCTTTTCATCTCTTGTGACAATATTCATTGGTCCCAAGTGACATATTTTATGATGGCCTTTTTTTATTAAGCACTAAGCAAAACCTGTATTTCTCCAGAGCACTGAGGGGCCATCAGTGTGAATCTGTCATTAACATGCTAAAGAGTTCTGCTCCAAGAATAGTGTGACCTGTTCGTTTGTATGTTAATAGGGCTCGTGTCTAGAAAGACTGGAAGGCAGTCTTCTACCAGGCACAGGCTGCTCCTCAGAACAATGGACAGGGCTTCTGTGAAATAACAACAATAATAATATGGTCAGTACCTTTGCCCTTCTATAGCACCTTTCATTCAAACAACTCCAAGCACCCTGAAAATTAATTAGGCCTGACAGCAATTCTGGTACTTTGCATTCCAAACAATCTGTTGTGAGATCTGAGAGAGTGTAGGTGGGGAAAGAGTGAGACTTGCCCTAAACTCCATGGGAAGTCAATGGGAGCCGTGGATAGGACCTGTGTTCCCAATTCATACTTTCCTGAAGTCAGACTATAAGGCAACTTCTCTATACAGTGCAAAGAACACAGTTTAGAAGATGGAGAAAGAAATGTCTCAAAAATTAAGTATCCATATCAGTTTTTAATTTTCAGTCTGCGTTCCTGAAATCAGCTTCTGTATAAACACATAAATAGAAGATAAAAGTGCCCTGCTTTTCGGTGACACTGAGCATACACAGCTAGATCTCAGTTTAAATCTAGGCATCTCAGTATGAATTTAACTTCTTGTTGAAAGCATCTGGGGTTCAAACTGGTGACAATTCAGCATCACAGGTAATGGAAATTGGGTATTTTCTTGATGTACAACTGATCTGTCTGTTTGTGTTGAGGTTAAGGTGTAACACGTCTGTGTTACAATAATAGAACCATCTCATAGGACCAGGTTATGCCGCAAACACATTTGGCTGACAGGCAGAAGCACTGATGACAGCTCCAAGTCCTGTGCAGCTTCAGTGACATCACCTGAGTGGTGTAGGAGTGACAAAAGTCTGTGGAAGCACTGGGAACTTTTCCTCATACCAATCCAGGAACCCGAATCCCTCTATAAGCACAAATTCATCCCCGTTTTGTGTGGTTACATCTCTCCTGTTGCTTATCCCCTGTAGGATTTAAATGGATATATAAGTGCCCTCCTATCAGCAATATTAAATACTTTTGAAAAAACTCAAAAGACTCACCACAGAGAATGGAAAACATTGTCTCTGCTTCTTACCCCAATTTCTCTGTCATGTAGAATTAAGGGGAAGGATCAAATCAATTGCTCTTCCTCAGTTTCAGGGTCCAGGTTTAAAAATATGCCTCTTCAGGAAAGCTGTGAATTGCAGGTTCCCAGCTCGGTACTTGCTCTAGGCAGTTTTTTGTATCACACAAACATTGTAAATGGGCTGAGTGAAATTTAGTAGGGCAGGGCAGCAAAGTTCAAGTTTTGCTCTGTCCCCAGATTTGCATCTTTTGCAATCAAGATATCCTTGATTTTCCTTGTCGGTCTTTCATAGGGACTGATAAACAGAACAAAGTGCATGCTTCTGTAGAGCAGATAAACTTACACCTTTAATCAGAGGGAGAATATATGGCTTGGCTCTGTACGGCAAATTGGTGCACTTGCTGTTGTGCTGACAGTGGATGCAGAGCTGACCATGAAACCAACAGCATCTTTGCCCCGAAGAGCATTTCATCTGAGGGGCTAGGAGAAACAAGTCATACACATAATTACTTTGCCATAGGAATAAGGCAGTTTCATCTGGCCGATTACAAGGACATGTATTTAAATGAAGAATTTAGGGGAAAAAAGTAATTGCTTTACTGAAATAATGGCAGGTAGCTGGGAAGAGATGCATAAAAAAGACTAAAAAGATTCATTAGACAGGAATCAGAAGAGACCTCAAACACACACCAAGGATTTTCTTGCTGCGTTCAGATGAAGCCAAAAGTTAGCACTGTATAATTACAAGTTTTTCTTTTTAAATTCAGGTAGAAAGTGTCTAAAACTGCATTATCTGCACTTCTGGCTCTCATCTATGCCATGGTCTCTCTACATTGTGTAGAAATTTTTCCTGTTTTTCTTCAAGGATTTCCTATTTTATGCTAAGGATTAATGTTGTCTGTCACTCAGCAATATATCAAATGACCTAATTTACCCAGCAAGGTAAATGTTAGACAATGACCAGAGATACCACTTGATAAAGTAACAGTAGAGTCTAATAACAGGGGTTTTTATTATTATTAAAAAAAAAAAGAATCATATATATATATATATATGTATATAAAGGAACACTGGGTAATCTGCACTTGATTACTTGATTCCCTTTAATGTTGGAATGGATTGACGTTTACTTGAATTCAAGGAGGCAAAATCAACTAAATCATGCTCTGTCTGTGGAAATTAAAATCAATGATGTCTAACAATAAAGGGAAGGTTTTGAAAACCCAAGAGATGTGAAAGAAAATAGAAGCATAATGCTTAAAAAAAAAAGGGAGATAAAACAAGCAGAATGGAGGAGACCCAAAATAGGAAAACGGTGAGACAACGCAACATTTTGGAGAGGGCTTTCTGTAAATGAATTTTTTTTTTGGGTGCATCTTTACTTCCATACATGTTCACATCTTACAGAGTTCATTCAGGCTAATTGAACCTAGAACATTTTCAAAGGTTATTTTGCTAATTACTATATTCAGAGCTTCCCATTAGCCATGCAAGGCTATGCCACTTTAGGCCATTTGATGTATCTCAGCCTACTGGTAAAACTAGCAATAAAATTTACTTAACTGATAGAGTCATATCAAAACCAGCAATATACTGCTAATTGCAACAATCCAATTTAGAAGTGACAAATCAGCTAAGGAAAAGTTAGCATCAGTACATGATAGCATTTATGACCTTGTTCTGAAGGGCAATGACAGAGCATTTTGGTAAAAGAATTAATGTGACTTAGATTAGGGTTACAAGTTGCTCTGGGAATTACCTGTCAGCTAGAACTAGAAGAAATGATGTCTATTTTACTGAAGTCCAGAGATGTAAAATTTGTTGCAGGTTGTGAAACTGTTTCCCTAGGTATTTTTTAACTTGAAAAACAAACATTTTTACATTTTTACATTATTTAAAAAGCATTTAATTATGTAGCCAGGTTCCCACCTTGTTTAAGAGGGCAAAACCCCTCCAAAAGCTCCTGCATTAGCTCCAGTCTCAAAGGGTAACACAGGAGCAGAGTATGTGGGGGTGGAAAAAAAAAAAAAAAGGAAAAAACAGAGAATGTTTAACATTCAGAATTTGTCCACAGCTGATAATTTATTGGAACTCATCTGTAACAAGGTCTGGCACTGATTTATAAGTTGATTTGAAAAATAAATAAAAGTGATAGAAACCTGCATTTGGTTTTAATGATAGACTGTTGCAGCATGAAAAGTAAGGATATGAAACATTGCAAGGAAATTAGATATTATGCCCTGAAGACAACTGCAGCTACCAGCCCATTAATTGTTAGATATTTATTATTAAAAATTTCTTTTCATGAGTGACTGCAGAATATTTGCGCTCTTAAAGTTGTTGAGTTCTGACATGAATGAAGCATATGAAGCTCATTTTTTCTTCCCTCTCTGTGTGTCCGTGTGTGTGTTTGTGTTCGTGCAGCTGACAAGGTAGCTGACCCAAGAATGTAATAAATCTTTCCTGCACAAACCAAACACACAAGTGCTGCTTCTGAATTGAGACTGAACAGAATATTGAATAAAGGTAAGTTTGCTACTGTTCTGAATCTCAATAGCAAGGGGCTTGGCAGTGCTTGGAATAAAGTCTTTCTGAAAGTAAAGAGGGCCCGACTCTGTTTCCAGTGAGATGAACAGCATCCCCCAAAAGCTCTGACAATAGGTATGGATAGTGCATCATCTCCTGTGTGTTCCCAGAGCTGAAGCACTTATACACCAAGTGCTGCAGAAAGGGGAGACAGGTAAAGAGTCAAACCCAGCAGTGTACATTTAAAAAGTCAAAAATGAGGGAAGTGTCTTTTTAAAAAGTCCTCTAAAGCCCTTGGCAAACTCAGGCATTATAACATGCCTTAAAAATACAGAGAAAATCCAATGAAATTAACTCTGAAACAAACCAAGTTCATGGAAAGGCAAGGTTTGTGTCTGACATATCCTCCTGCTTCTCCACTCCTGCCTTAGAAAACAGCCAGCACTGATGGCCTTGTGACAAAGCAGTATCTAATGAAAAGAGCAGGCACAGGGCTGCTGCCCACGAGGCACAGGGAGGTGTGTGAGTGTTGATTGCCACACTGACCTGCTGAGTGACTGTGGGTGCTGACCTGCCTGTAGGAATACAGATATTAACATGCCCTTGCTTTTAAAAGCATTTGGAGGACAACTAAGGAAAATGGCAAAGGCACAGGGAGAGAAAAACGTGATGTTTTATTATTATGTGGTTGTTAGATTGTGTTAACATCTAGATTCACAAAACATTGCCCAAATACATAAAGAGAAATGGTCCCTATTTCAATCTGTCTATGATTTACCTCAGAATTTGCTATGAATTATTAATAGCAGTTATAATAATTAAGTATGATAATAATGTGACTACAGGGGCTTAATGGAGGAAGATAAGGTTTTATATCCTTGCTACTTAGATTGTCTGAGGAAAGCCATGGTGAGCCTGTACAGGGTTTGGATCACAAGAGGCAACTATTGACTCTGTCACCAGGAAGCAATACATGCCTCCTTGTTCCTCTTTTCCCTTCATGGTTGTATGAACAGTTTATCCACATTTCTCCATCCTCATTTCACTTGCAAAACTCTCTCTAAGCTTTCATGCTCTACACAACAGGACTTCCTAAAGGAGGGATGCATTCAGCTCACGGTAAAGGTATCTGGTACTTCACCCTTGGGACATGAACATTTCTTTCTCCATAATGAAGTACAACTTACAGTCAACATTACTGTTCTTGTTGATATTTCTTAATTGTTTCTAATGAAGATAAAATCAGGGAGGTCAGTACTTCCTCTTCAGAATATGGATTTAAAAACAGAGGAACATTTTATGCAGTGCAAAAGAAGACAGGCAGCTATTAAAGAAGATTCACAGTTATAGGCAAATATATTAATAGTGGGGTTAGCTCTTGAAATGAGAATTTATAACATGCCTTAACCTAATCCCTCATTAAGATAATTTATTCTCACCCTCAAGGTCTCACATCACAGCTAGCACTAGGCAAATAATTAGTAACAAACAATTCATTTGATCAATTTCAACTCCTCTTTTAAAATGAATTGTCAGGCAGTGTAGTACAATTTTCTCAAATATATTTATAATTTTTGTGACGTATTTGTAGCCTGATGTTGATCCAGGAAGAGTTGGGTGCTTGACGGTAGCTAGTCAGGGCATATTGAATTCTACTTGCTGAACACTCATGCTTTCAAGATTCAAATATTATTTCCCCTAAATAATACAATGAATACATGAACCTTTTAATCCAAAACTCACAGACGACAATGGGAGTTCTTTGCTCTGAGGTCACATTGCCCAAGAGACTCACAGCTCCCTTTGTAGTAAGGTGAGAGGGAGACCTATTTCTGCCCTGCTGCTGAGAGAGCATCCTGGCACAACAAAGGTTGCAAACCTATGTGCTAATTAAGGTAGCCTTAGGAAGTTACTGCATCAGAAGCATTTCCTAAACTCCATCCAGTATCCAAACACTTGCTGAAGTACTGACTGTGCTGCCTGCTCATCTGCCCTTCAGCCTGCTGTGGAGAAACCTGTGGGAGTCTAGTTAGTAAATGTGGCATCCAGAGGACTGGAAGGCTGTGAAATGAATTGGGGTCTCTGACACAGCCCTATCTGGGCCACCACAACAGCCCTGGAAGGTATTTTCAAGCTATGTTTTTTCATGTTATATCAGTCGGAATGAGAGCAGTTACCAGGCTAATGAAATTCTCACATCTCTGTCAGCTGATGGGAATAAAGCCAGGCCCTACAGTTTCCTGAAACAGCACATAAGGCCACTGACTGTAAGTGCAACCTATAAAAGAAAGGAACAGGAATACAGAGGCTATGGTACAAAGGCCCTGGGCTGGGATCCAGCAGGTCCACGTTAGAGTCACTCTCTGTTCCTCTGAAATGGGGAGAAATAGCTCATCATTTCTCACATGTGGCTGACTGCCTGTTGGTTTGGTTTGCTTCCCATGACAAAGGTGACTTTGAACCATTGGGTTGTTTGCAAGGCAGAGCTGGGTATGTGTCACCCCAACACAAACAACCAAAGCTACGTGGTTCAAATAATCTCCCTAAGACAAGTACTGCAGTTCCAGAAAATTCAATTAAAATTACACTTATGAAACTATAGAGAACAAAGCAGAGAATGTAACTAAAGCCCTCAGCCTCAGCCTGCAGAGACACAAAGCTGTAACTATTCAGTGACAGACAGGCATTTTAGACCCCCAAATTGAGGACTTTAAAAACAATGCTGTAAATTTTTCTTTCAGTGTTTTATCCTTTGCATGTCTGGATGCAAAGCAGGGAAAAGGTGCAGGGTGCTTGGGATAGGAGGGTGGGTAGGTGAGTAAAGTGACAAACTGGGTTGTTCTGGTTGGGGATAATTATAACCTCCCCACAAAATTTATATTCTGTGCATTTACATTATCAAAATGTGAACTTAATTTAGCTCAAGACTCCCTAGAATAAACTATTAAAAACCTGTTCCATTAATGCCGATTAAGAAACTCTACTACATACTAGCACTCAATATTCCTAATGAAGGCACCATTTAAAAATACAATATCCTGTAAACTCATGCAGACCTCTACTCAAAAAAAAAAAAAAAAAGTGCTAGAGCAAAAGCAAAGAAAAACAAGCATGTATTTTTGCATTCTGACAATTTTTCTCCCATTTACTTGCTGTTTTAGAAGACTTTCAGAGTGGCAAGATCTTGAAAGGATGATAAAACAAAATCCCATTATTTATGCACATTGAGAATGCACTCTGGATGCTCTGCTAAACTGCACTTAACTAGAAATGTGACATCTTGCTTAAGATCAAACATTATTTCCAGTAAGTCTGAACTGTTCTTCCTTGGCTTTTGTTTTTCCTACCCTTTCTACCACCAAAATATTCCCTAGACTTTCCCTATGAATGAGATTTGTCCTCAGCCCAAGCCAAATCATACACACGATTACTCCAGTTTGGCTGTTGAGTTTGAAGGAGTTTAAATAGTTGAAACTCAGCCCCCAGGGAGGAGCTGGTTGATCTCAGTTTGTGGTAATCTGCATGTTTTTGCTTTTCTTCAAGAATTTCTTCAAGTCTCGATTTGTATTCACAGCTTCTTTAAAAATCATTAATTGTTGTTCATTTTTCTGCAAAAAAGTAACTAATTTCATGCATATTAAACATCTGAGCTCATACAAGTGTGCCGTCCTCCATTTACAAGGCAAGGTCTCAAATACTTTCTTTTTCTTCAGGAAAGATGTTCCTTTTTGGCAGAACAGAAGAACTAACTCCGCTGTTTCAACAGGAGATCCCAGAGATAACAAGATCCTGTTCTCTTCTGAAATGTAAGTAGCAGTTACAGTCCTCTTGCAGTGAAATAACAATAGATCTGCAGTCCATGGTGCTCATGTGTGTCAACAGGCTTTATGGTACACTGTGCAGTGAGCTACATTCAATAGAATTTGGACAAATTTGTAGTTAATGCACTTCTTGCAAATTAACAATACAGATTTTCACAGCTGTGGAGAAACAGGGAGTTGTGTCTGAACAGAAATTTATTAATCCATTGTTTAAAAAAATAATATGCAGTAGTGCTAGACACAGAATTCTGAGCAAGAAATAGAGGTAAAACACTTGGTTTGCTTTCAGATGCCAGAATTCCAGAAGCGAAGAGATGAAATTAAGTTAGACTTGTAAGTGTCAGTTATTTCACTGTCAAAACAAATCTGCAACTGGCTAAAAAGTAGTTAAGACAGTCAGGATGTAGCCCACACTTAACAGAAATGAAATTACACCTGATAGAAAAATGTGTTCATTTTATTTATCAGTAGGATAATGTAACAGGTACAAATTCAGACTTAATGGTAACTGGTTTAGCAGACGGGAAATGTTCATCCCTACAGCAGTGGGCAACTCACAGCCTACTGGTACTGCTGTTTTGATAGTTGGACATTAATAGACCACAAGCAGTGGGGCTTTGCTGTGATTTTTCACCACTTTTTCTGCTGAAGAGACTGCTAAGGTTATGAGGCTATACATGTATTTGAGGAAGTATTGGCTGCATCCCTCTGCTCATTCCCAGATTTTCTCCAGCTTTTTGCACACTGTAACTGACTACAGGTCCCAGACACATGAAAGCTGCTGTAGGGTCTGGAAGAATGTGATCTTTTACTGTCAGCTATTCCACAGTAACATCCTATGTGCTCAATACATATGAGATAGTTTGTGGGTTTTCCCAGGGATAAGTGTGCACACATGGACAGCTCCTACTCCATGGAATTTTTCTGAGTCTCACATCACAGGAATTTGTGAACATAAACCTTTTGCTGTCTATCATCCATTTAAAGGAGCAATATGTTTACATATTTTTGGAGATCTGGTCCTTATTTTTAATAATTCAAGACCTTTGCATAAAGAAATAGTCCATCTATCTTTTGCTCAAAAGGAGAAGAAAATGAACATTCAATAAGGTCATAGTTGTCATGGTGAAAGGAATACAAAACGATGAAAAAAATATTGCACAGTACAAAATTAGTAACTAGGATGCCAAGTTTTTAAATGTATTCTCCAGTTATGAGAAAATGAAAAGGATAAGGGCAGAGGAGCAAATATGGAGATAAAGCCACCAGCAATGCAGTGTGGGTTGCACCTCTGACTAAAATAAAACAGCACTCTCCCAAAGGCTCACGTGCCCATGTAGCTACCTCAGCTCTTCTGCTGCTGCTGCCTCACAACGTCTAAGGGAAGAAAAATTAGGCTTTTTGCAAGAAATAACAGAGGTAATGGATGTACTGCCAGGCCTCCCTGCTATGGTAGTTTGGAAAGGATGATGCACTATGCACCATCTTATTTGCCCCTGTGATGAGTTTCAGACATGTACCATTATTTAGTACATGATGCTGAGAAAATAATACAGGTTACCAATTCTCTTGAAGAAAGATTGCAGTAATAGAAATGAACATGGATGAGATGCAGACAGTTTTTACTGTGAGTCTCAATAAACAAACTAAACAGAGGATAAAAGCCCAATATTGCAAACTACTTATAAACAATCCCCTACACCATAAAACTCTAATTAGGAAAATAAATTTAAAAGAATGAATCTGAACTCCCCAAACTGTGCAAAACACAAGTATCTGCATTTTCAAAAAAATGCATTTTAGCACTCTAAGTCATTAGCTGAAAGGGAACAGTTAATCTGATCAAACAACCATAGCTCCAGAAGAAATCTAGCATATTGAAGAAATTGTGCACTAACTCATATACAACTCCCTTCAGCCCCCTGTGTACCTACCAAACATGGTTCAGTCATTTTCAGTTTTGCACAGACATTCTCAGTTTTGAAGGACCTGCAGTGAAGATGACTGACAGGAGCCATCCTTTTTCCAACCACAGTCTCAGCATACCTGCATCAAGCAGGATACACATTTAAGATTAATCTGTCTTCACAGTGGATCTCCACAGACAGGAAGAGAAGCTTTGCACAGAGAGGGGCAGTCTGATGCTCTCTTGTGATGGTTGAATTTGGTATTTTCAGAACAGTAAAGTAGTAAAGGCTCAACAGTATTTGTCTTCAATTCCTTCAAAAAATTCGTCCTGAGCTTTAGTTTGATTACTGAAACCTGATTTGTATTTGTTTCATCCAGTATTATACAATTGTAAAAGTAGGATGGCCAAGAAATAATGTTATTGCTCTCCAATACATCTTTTCGCTCTTTTTCTTATCCTACCACAGTGCAGAGTGTAGAAATAAAATCTGGTAAAAGGTATCACATTGCACCTTTCTGATACACAGCTACTCCTGTTCTCCATACAAATTTAGCTCTCAGTAGGAATAAAACTAGCTCTCTTCACAAGTGACATTTTTACTGTGAAGCTAAACCATGTATCATTTGTACACAGCCTGTGCTTCAACTTTTTGAAAAAAACCCCGAGCTCTTACCTATCAAAGAATAGATTCTATTGAAGCTGTGTTTCGATGCAAAATTTACAAAGTCTAAGATGGTGGATTCAAGCAGCCTTTACCTACATGCCTGGGGATCCAAAAGCTTCTGGCAATAAGTGGTCTCATACCTGGCAAGCATGCAAGCATGACAGCTTAATCTCAGGCTGCTTTAATCCCAGGAAAGATGAAGTGTGCAAGCCAAGCTTGTACAGCCAGGCATGAGTCATTTATTAAGAATACAGAGTCCAGGGAAATCAGGTGTGACTCATAGTAAGGATTAGCTACCTTTAAATCAGTTATCTACAAAGTTACACAGATTTTCTTTTATATGTTTCCTAAGAGCAAGAATACAGTCTTCATTTGAAGAGGCCAAGCACTCAGTTTTTGTCTATTAGCTGCACTGCACAGGACAGTGTAAACTGGGTGTACAGTACTACCAGCTGTTACCTTGAATTGCTTATTAAGGGCAACTTCTAGTGTATTTCTCACTAAAAAGATTTTCCAGTACCAAAATTTGGATAGTACATAAAATAAATAATCCTAACTTAAGGCTAAATCAACAAAAGATTAAAGGCATGTTAAAGCCTAAAGAGCTTAAATTCTGCTTGTTGCTGCCTGAAGCCTATATGAACTCTTTATGCAATAAAGCCTTTCAGGGGCCTCAAATCATGTTCAAGAACATAAAATAGTTTAGTTTAGAAGGGACCTTTAAAGGTCACCCAGTGTAACCCTCCACAGTGAGCAGGAACACCTTCAATTAGATCAGGTGGCTCTGAGTCCTGTCCAACATAACCCTGAATGTTTCCAGGGACCGTGTCTCTGCGCACCTGTTCCACTTGTTTGCACTCTCATTGTAAACAGTTTCTTCCTCATACTCAATCTAAATTACCCTCTTTTAGTTTGAAACCATTATCTCATCACAACAGCCCCTGATAAATAGTCTGTCCATGTTTCTTGCAGACCCTGTTACATACTGGACTTCTGCCCAGATCCGCTGGCATTAATGCTTGCTACTAAACAACTGTATTTAAGTGGAGTTTATACTCGGGTTCTCAACCAGTGAGAGGGCATCTACCACAGCTGCCCATGCTCATGCAGAATGCTGACAGTAAGGCAGCAAGCAGTGCAGCAACACCTCCAGTGTATCTGCACATCAGGTGCTGCTCTAGAGCAGCCAACAGCTTTGCAAGATCTAAATGTAGAAAATAAAAAGCAACTTTGAACTCATTCTGTATTGATAGTATCAATTTCTTCTACAAGTGTCTTGCATTTGCTCACAGAGTCACACTCTTGTTTTGCACTGAGCAGCAGTTACCAAATGAAGGCATCTCTCCCCATGGGACTGCACTCACTGTTCAGCCAGCACCACACTATCAGGTGTATTCATCATGGCTTTGCCAACTCCAGCAGTTACTGCAGCCAACTCGGAGACATTCATTTTAAGGGCATTTATTAACAATTTGGTAACAGAAGAAAAAGTGGAAGATAGACACAGACAGCAAGATTTAAAATCACAGAGTGACTGACATTGGAAGGAACCTTTGGAGGTTACATGGTTGAACCTCCCCTGCTCAACGCAAAACCACCCCCAGCCCCCCGCCAGGACCATATCCAGTTTTTGAGTATACCCAATGATGGAGACTTATCAACCTCTCTGAGCAATCCATGCCAGTGCTCAATCACTTTCTTGACAGCAAGAAAGGATTTCCTCCACGCAGAGGGAACATCCTGTGTTTCAGTGTGTACCCACCGCCCCGGTGCTGTCACTGGGCACTGCTGACAAGAGCCTGGCTCCCCCATCTTTGTGCCCTCCTCCCTTCAGTGTTTACACACACTGATGGAATTCCCCCCAACCTTCTCTTCTCCAGGATGAAAAATCCCAGCTCTCTCAGCCTTTCCTGATGGTCAAATCCATCCTCTTCATGTCACTTTGCTGGACTCTCTCCTCTAGCCTCATTTCCCTCTTCTGCTGGAGAGCCCAGAACTGGACACAGCACTACAGGTGTAATGAAAATTACAAAAATTTACACTTAAAACATAGGTAATAAAAAAAAAAGAAAAGAAAAAAGAGGAAAGTGAAAAAAAGAAGAGGAAGCATAAAACTGAGAAATCTAACAAAGAAAATATCAAAATAACCAACAGTAGAAAAAAGCAATACTTTACCAGCACACCTCAAAAAACCAGCACAGCAGCACAATCCAGGTCTAGAGAAGTGTTAAGTCAGCCAATAGTCTAAGCTGACTATTTGTGCATGAATGTTCTTTATTGCAAGCCTTTGCTTCTCTACCAGCGAATGGCAAAGCAAAACAGACCCGACAAGGCATCATTATGCTTTATTCCTCATGTGAAGACAATTCCTCACAGTTTTCCCATGGCAGCAGGTTTTGACTGGTAGCAAGGTGAACCAATCACCTTAATGTGAAGGATATTATGCTTCTCCTAAAACTGCTAGTATGTCTGGCTTGCTTCCACAGCAGTGCTCACAGAAAACAGAACAAATCAACACAAAAATAACAAAGCAAAAAAGCTTCACATAAAATGCAGAAAAACTGTTTTATGGCTGTCTTATTTTCCCTTTAAATTATACTTCTACAGAACAAGGAACAGAAACAATTTAACACCTCTAATGCTGGGGGTAAAAGAAGACTGGGCTTACATTTGTACCATTTTATTTAAAGTACAGATGGGCTCTGCTGGACTTGGGGCACAGAATAACTTGAGGTTAGTATTAACATCTATTCCTTGCTCATTACAGACTTACCAAGGCAACTTTGGGCAAGATATCATTTATGCTACAACTCTGAAATGGAGATAGGACTTTTCTGCCTTATAGGCAAGACTGAAATTAATCTCTATAAACTTTCTGAACAGTCAGGAGTTTTATATTAAATATTAAAATTAATATAAGGACTTTTAAACAGGTAAAATGTAAAAGAAAACCCCTTCCACTAAGTAATTCTGAGCTATTAACTAAACCATACATAAAATCCCTCCAGAAAAAAGTATTAATGCATTTAATTACTTCCTTAACTTGTGAAGTTTACTTATTATTTCCTGCCCTCCAGAGTATACATGCAATTTTACACCTCTTTTCAGAACAGTAAACAACTCAAAAAGTTTCCATGATTGAACAAGCAGCAGTCAAACATGAGAGAGGGGCTTGTTTGTGCCTGGGAGCATGGGAGGCAGAAAGAAAAGAAACAATTAAGACACACCAGGTTAGTGAGAAGGCACTTATTAAAGAAATAAAAAGAGCACTTGAAATAATTTATTTCCTCTTCCTCTAGTCCTCACAGGCAGGCAAGGGAGAAGAGAGATTTTCTTGGAAGATGGAATGAGGTCAAGGAGTTAACTCATATGTGCACTCCTCAAGACCTTTCCAAAAATAATTAGAAGTATGAAAGATTTTTTGATGGAGAAAAAAAGATTTAAAATAATCATCTAGATGGTTATAAATGATATGAAACAGAAAATCTGAAACGTGACCAACCTGCAACATTGTGATGTAAGCCCTTAAATGCAGGAATACAAACCTGAAACAATCCACAGTGCATAAACAGAGCATGTTGAAAAAGGAGTTTACATCCAAAAGGAAGACAGACAAGGAAGTAAGGAAGACAAGTAGGAATGACAAAGCCCACACCTTAGGTTAAATGTTTGGCAAGTTCAAAGCACAGGAGTGGTAAAACAAGATTAAGAAAAACAGTTTAATGCAGGATGAGGAAACACTGTAGGTTTGGAGGGCAAGGCATTAGTTCTTCCACACTTGTATTCACACAGGTACCAGTGTAATTAGCAGTTCTGATGATACTGACACACGGAAGAAATCCACTGCACAGTCAATTACGTCATTACTGAACTGTGCCAGACAAATGCAAAAATGTAATATGAAGGTAACAGCAAATGCATGCTGATTTAGGAAAACACCTCCTCAGCTTTCCAAAGGAGGCAGAAACAAGTATCACAGAGGTAGATTGCTGACATCAATAGAGATCCTCATCAGACTTAAATTTTACTGAGAATTTCAATGCTGTTATAACTAACTTCTACACCAAATTTTTTTTTTTTTTATAGAGAGGATAAAGTTGTGTAGCACAAGAATAAGAAGCAACTAATTCACATTATATTTAACAAATTTTATCGTGAGAGAACTGAATGTTTTTTTCCATAGTTTCACCATGACTACTGTAGAGCCCAGGAGACAGTAAGTATAAAATGCAGTAGTTAGTATGACCAGCCTTCAACACTGGGAGAGGTTAACCAACATCCCAATATAAGTGCTCTTACACAAAAAATAAATAATTTACAGTTACTTTGTTGACAAGCCCTTATTCATATTTCATAGACAACACAAAACCAACATACATATACAGTACAGAAGATTCAACCCCAAAATTTTGCAGTAAGAACACCTGCAGGTTTGTAAGGTTTTCTAACTTGCATGCACTATGAAGCTTATTTAAAAAACCTCACACCACCACAAAGAGCAGTTCACTGAAATTAAGGTTTTCTTCATGAAGGCATGAAACTGCACAGACCATGATGTGTAGCAAATTATGAACTACTCTCAGTTGTGTGTGCATTTTCTTTAACACACGGACATGTTGTTGATTGGCAAGTACTAGACTCACACCTATGAAAATAAAGAGCTGACTCTTAAATCTATGCTATTAACAGTAAACCTACAATATCCATTTTTATATAAAAATAATTTTAAAGTACACCAGTAAAACAGAACATACACTTCTACAGTTAAGAAAATTATTAAAAAAATAAATCAAAACTTCCCCTAATGATAGCTCATTAACTCAGTCCTGTATACAATAGAAAATAAATTAAAAGATGAACTATTGTGATTACTATTCTCTTTGGAGAGAGGCAATAGAGATAAAACTGCATTACATAAACAGTTCTGAAACATACATACTGCATTTGAATTCTCATCAGAAACTTTGTGAGTGACTTCTCATCTATTTAAATAAAACAGATGCCAAATGAATTATATTTACTATGATTTTCTGCATATATTGTAGCTGTCACGTAATTTGTTTTCCTGAAGGTTAATAAAATTTAGCAACAGGCAGTTTACAGATGGCAGAACTAGGACTGTAAAATTTCTTAACCTAGCTGGAAAGACCAACTTAATTTAGTGAAAAGAATGCAAGGGAATGTAAGAGTTGATAAATATTACAGGGAAAGAAGTGTATCAATCCCCTTGACTTGGTCAAATGCATTCTTACACAAAATTTGAAACTGGAATGCTTTGTCGTACCTTACCATAAAATTTTGGCTGCAACATGAAAAGGGACAGCCATGGCAGGCCACCTCTCTCTCAGGGTGTATCCGTTCATCAAATTCTCACCTCTCTACCTCACCCAGGACATAATCGATTGAGCAGCAGCTGGAAATTTAAAAGCCAAAACTGTGCCACACACTAAATTCTCCTGACTTGGCAACAGTGGGTTTGTATGTGCTGAGAGGCTTTGCTGACACCCCAGAGAAGCATCAGTGCTGGGACCGGTGCAGTTGTGTCAGCACAGCTCTTCTCCTGCTCATCCCATCGCGGTTATTCCGTAACACATTTAATATGCCAGACGGGAGCTACCAAATCAATAAGAAAAATTTAAGGCACATTTTGTGTCTGTGCTTTGATTACAAGCTCCTTTGAACAGCAATTCTTCCTAAGTGTCTGAAAAATATTTTGTACATCTTGAATACTTTCATCAACTAGTATTTTTGACAGAAGGCCATCCTGTGAGATACTGAAATTCTTTGTGTGTTCCTTCTGACTATATATTTCTATTATCCTATTAATTTTTGTCTAAGTTGAAAGAACACGCACCAAAATGCATCTAAGGGACACAACAACAAAAAAACCATGACCACATAAGAACAATGATTTGTAAGGTGATTAGTATTTTTAAAGTGCTGTTGTTAAATATATAACATGAAAGAGATGGCAAGTGATTCAAAAGCAAGTTGACTATGAAAGAAAGAGAGATAAATGGACTTAGTCTTCCTAAATTCACGATGAAAAAGACAGACTGGTAGCACATTGTCTCCTCCTGTCACTGAAGAAAGAAAACCATAATCTGTACCCTAATCCTCTTAACTTCATCAGAAGACCACACAGACTGACACAATACATATTCCAATCACATTAGCTGATACTGTTATTATTTACTCCAATATTGAAATTGAAGAATTTTGATTTGATGATATGAACTTAAGGAGAACTTCCATGTCTTTTTATACCACTATGATAGAGAGGGTATAGGCTACGAAAAATTCTGTATTTCACCACAGATTAAGCAAATAATAGTTTCTTACACCACTGTTTTAATCTCACCCCATTCAGGCCTAAAAACCCATTTTCCCCTAGCAAAAGCATGAGTGTTGACTGCACAAACAATCTCAGTTTTTGTTACTTACAAGCAATACTCAAAAAGAGTAACACTAGCACTTCCATACAAATTTCAATTATTACAATAAATATCAAGTTCTGTGATGATCTAAACAATAACTTAAAAAAACCTCAACATTTTTATTTCAAATATAAAAGAATGACAACATACTGTATTCTGAACCTTCCACCCTTAAATTCACAATTTGGTCAACCAGTTGGTGATTAATACAGCATTACATTTAAATTATCCCACCTAGACAATTAACAAAGAACCACTAATCTCGGATCAGCCACATGGCCAATATTATTAAAATGCCCAAACTAGTCTTCTACTGTGTCCCACTGGGGTGCAGCTTCTCAGCCGTGTGCCAGGAGCTGCTGTCCTTCATTGCCGATAAAACCGTCTGACAAGGGCCTACAACACCACTTGTGATGATTCAAGTGCTCTGAAGAAAGGGCTCACAGAAGTGTGCATTTACAGCAATCTGCAAGCAGACAATATGCCTTCAGCTCCTTTGGTTTTCATAACATTCCCTTTGGAAAGTGAATCAGTTGAAGACTGTTCCAATAAAATAGTAAGTCCATCTCTAGACAAGGCATGAACCACTGTCTATACAGTTTGTGACAACGTCCTTGATTTTCTTTCTTCCACACTTTTTTTCCAAAGACCAAGCAGTGAAGGCAGTTTGATTTTGTCCATATTCTTACTGTAAACATTAAGAAATATACCAAGGACAACCAGTAAGCCTGACCACACGTACCTAGAAGGGAGGCAGAGGAGGGGATAAAAATAACTTTTAGCATTTTTATCTGTAGCAATTACATACCAATATTTGTGGAGTAAACAATCCTTACAGTAACAAGAGAAGAACTGAAGAAAAATTCCACAAAAATCAGTGGGCTCTGAGACAGAAATTCCTGGAATCTTTATTATTACTATCCTTCCACCCTTCTTTTTTCCTGTCCTGGCTGGAGAACTTATTAAAGTGCATTTATAAGTTAAATAATAAGTAAACAGTATCTGTTCTTTCTCACAAGAATAAAATAATACTGAGGGGTTTTAGTATGTTTCTCCTTTGTATGGTTACGAGAGCTATACTGTCTGTTACTGGTCCAAAATGTTTTCTCATTTAGTGCCATATATCCATACTTCCCAATGTAGGCACATTTTTGATTCAGCTCTCCCTTCTTTTAAGCCTCAATATTTTTAGCTCAGGCAATTTCCAATTAGGATTAACATGTAAGCTTCTTTCTCAAATCAATTTTTATATAAAAATAAAATAGAAATGTTTGTTGTTTCAAACCTGAAGCAATTAAAATCAAAGTAGCAACTTAGTTGCATTTTTCAATGTAAGCTCTTTCTTCAAATTTTAAAAAAGGGAATAAACCCAAGCTCAAACATTTGGCAATTTAATGTATCAAGATAATACAGTTATTTAAAAGGGCTATCTAAGAATTCAGATTGGAGCTTATAAAAGCAGGAACAATACCATAATGGAGAAAATTCCTTCCTTTAGACAAATTTTTCACCACCGAGAAAGTACCCAAACAATTAATGACGTATCATAAGTATTAGATATTATGTAAGGTCTTCCTTAATTTTTTTCTTGTTGCCTTCCAGACCTTTAGAAAAATGTAAACTCTTTTCTCTGATGATTCTCTCATGACTAGCACCAACAAATCAGTCAGTATTTACAGCAGACTGCTAACATTTGTAGAAGATATGAAAAGCATTAAACCCAGAATGATTAATTACTGTTGTTATACTTCCATAATGAAGAACATAATTTTTTATAAAATACTTTGTAAACCACTAAGACCTACAAATACTTACTGTAATGTGAATGGCTTTGCAAAGAACAAGAAAGAAAGCACAATGGTCATTGCTTTTCGTCCTGTTGTTACTGCAGAGGAGAACAAGTATTAGCCTCTTTAAGAATTCAGTTACAACAAAAGAACATAACAAAGGCTTAGCAGGTGACCTCCTAAAATAATTGTCTCACTGCAATGGTGATCACACCCTTGGTGCAAACACAGACTGCAGATGCACCAGTGCAGCACAAAACAGCACTGGAACCACGTGATTTTTGAAAAAAACATACACTGTGTCAGTGGTACCATGTCCAGGCACAGTACCTGCAGCAAGGAAATTTCCAGAACAAGACTTACTACTTAATAACTTTATGCTAATCAGTCTCTGAGAGCAACATGCAAGTAACTGATGATATAAACTCATCTGTTAAAGCTTGGATGTAGATCAAAGGTCAAATATCTTGCCATTTCTTCCTCATGTTATTACAACTCCATGGTGTTTTGGGCCCTCTTTTTGAGTAGAATGGGATTATTCTCTCATCATTCTTTTGAAATTGCTAAAAATTTCCCTAACAGAGCAGGGAATTGCAATTTTGCTTAGAAGCCTAAGAGACCAAGGATGTCTGACTTGAATGACTGCATTAGGAAGCTTTCCTCAAAATAACTAAGAAATATTCTTCTACATGTGATCCATTCACTAACAAGAATCAAGGTAGTAAGAGTGGAGAACATAATCTGTTTCCAAAACAGAGACAAACTCTTTGGTTGTTCTAAAATTAACTATAGCTCCAACAGTTATTTGAACAATTTCAATGCTATCTGCAATGAACAAGGATAAAGCATTACTAGCAAATTGTGTACTGAGAAACCTCTGCAGTTTATCACTGAACCAAAATCAATAAATGAATGAAAGTTGTAGAAAATGTTTAAGAACCAAGTAAGAATGCAGCCAGGCACACAAGTTTAGCTATGGAGGCTAAGGGCCTGAGAAGGTAATTCCATATGATGGCACAGGGTTCTCACTTGAGAAAGACCCCAGTACAAGGTGCAGTAACTCTGCACCTAAAGAATATGTTTTTATTGTCAGGAAATATTTTGCTTACCATGAAGTTCCTTTTACTACACCAAACCAGAAAGTCATATTTGTGTAACTACATCCAAATTAGTCTTACTGCAACACACTGGCAAAAGGAACCAATGACTACTGATGTACTTTCACAGTGCTTCAGCTAGAAAAATAAGTTTCATTCCTCCCAACTCTACTCCACAAACAAATATTCACTTAAGAGTGTTTTAGAGTAGAAGAAACAGCCTTCACTACTGCCTCATCTGCCCCAACTTCAACTTTTTAGTAATAATTTTCTTTTTACATTTTAAGAAATTTATGCACATTAAATAAAACGATTTTCTATTACATGAAAAATTAAAGGAGAATGGAAAAGAAAATTGAGTTTTAATTAGAAAACAGTTTACAAATGAATAATTTAAAAAATGGTTAAATTACTTCAGTTTTTCTAATTACAATTATTTCTGTTCTTTCAAATCAGTTATTAATTAAAATATTTATGTAACCATTTCCTTCTAAATTAAGTGCCTTTTCTTCTTTTTCCCAATTAAGTCTGATAATTTCTCATTCTCCTAATAGAAATACAATTTTCATTAAACTCTTTCACCCCACTCCCCTCAAGAAGGGGGAGGGTGGATGGGGGAGGTGGGAGGGACAGTAATGAATGTGGTGTTCTTCCAAGGCACAATAAACATTTTCATATTGCTACAGGCAAGACAAAAAGGGCTGAAGTGTTATAATTGTCAAGGTCAAGCATAAGAAAACCAGGGAAAGGTTTACTATTCTACAGCATTTTTGAACTTTTTTTTAGTAGAGTGAGACATTTTTTTTAAAGAGGTATTTTAATACATGAAACAGCCCTCTCCTCTGGGTCAGTTTCCAGTCAGGAGAGCTACTGAACTTGGTTAAAAGCAAATATGAAACATATGCTGGAGAGGAAATAACTGATAGGAAATCAGAGCATGCAACCCTCAGGTCAGAGAACAATGATGTATTTTCCCCTCCACTACTCAGAATGAAGTAGAGCATCACCTGACAGAAAACAGGGTGTCTTTTAGGGGAAGAAGAAAGGAAAGTAGCTACATGACATCCTGCTACACCTTGCCCCCCACCAGGCCATCGTGACTAATGTTTTTGGTTTCATGTGCTTAAAAACAATGTCACTGCCTACTACGCTTTTCTAGAACATCCTCACTTTTCCTTCTACATTTTAAACAATGTATGTCTTTTCCTTTCTTTATTTTCCTATGAAGACAGGCTGAGACTTGGGGTTGTTCAGCCTGGGGAAGAGAAGGCTCTGGGGATACCCTATAGCACCTCACAGTACCCAAAGTGGGCCTGCAGGAGAGCTGGAGAGGGACTCGTACAAGGGCACGTAGTGACAGGACAGGGGGCAATGGCTTTCAACTGAAAGAGGGATGCTTTAGATTAGATATTAGGAAGGAACTCTTTAGGGTCAGAGGGCTGAGATGCCGATTGTCCAGAGATGCTGTGCCTGCCTTATCCCTGGAAGTGTTCAAGGCCAGGCTGGATGGGGCTTTTGAGCAAACTGGTCTAGTGGAAAGTGTCCCTGTCCATAGCAGGGGAGTTGGAACTGGATGGTCTTTGAGGTTCCTTCCAAACCAAATGAATCTATGATTCAATTCCAACTCCTCCATTTAGAACAGTGCTTGTTTCTGCACTAAAACATAGCATGGACTAGATGCACAAGTTTACTTAACAAGCTCTTCACAGTTGAAACTATGTCACTAAAAGAATCAGGAAGCTTCCAACACATTCTACCATGTGAAGATCCATGCTACATAAATCAGTCAACACAAAGAATAGAAAAAACCCAGAGTAATAACAATTCTCAAAAGCTCTGTCCTAAACAATAGACTGGGATTACTTCGTTTTTATACAAAAGCAGCAAAAATATAATTTGTTCATACCTGTTACAGCGAGAAGGGCACCAAAGATTTTAATCAAAGCTAGAACAAAGGATATGCCAAAATACCCAGTCAGGGAGAAAAGGAATGCATAACCATAAGTCTGAACTGGATGCTGTAACAATAAAAAAAAGCCGGTTAGGAAAATGTAAAACAAACCCTGAGGTATTGCAAAATGACATAAAACTACAGACTTTAATCAACTGCTTGAGCAATAATAAGCTGTTCAACAATGCATTCATGCAAAAATCCTTATTTAATTTTAATTAAATAATGGAAAAATAATAATGAAATTATAAGCTCATAAGTCTGGTCCTGTGATTTTGTTGCTTTTTAAAACATTACCCTATCTTATACATCAAAGACTGGAAAAACTTGCTTACTGTATGAATTATACAAGTTAACCTGTTTACACAATGAAAACAGAACTTTAGAGAGAGAAGCAATGTGATTTTCTAAATCATACAGAGCAAGGTTTTCCAATGAGGTTCTTCATAGAAAAGGGGAAATCTTTATACCTACCTTTGAGCAAAATGTTACTGCAGGGCTTAATCCACTAGTGCACGTTAATCCAAATAAAATATACACAAAACCTATTGAATAGGAATACAAAACCTAGAATAGTGTAAGAGAAAAGAATTACTAGGTGATACTACACAAAAGGACAAAATTAAATGCTTTCAGATGCTTGGCCCTACTAATATGCTCAGCTCAGCTTCTCAGAGCTGAATTTGTAGCATTTTAGCAGCATTTATAGAGTAGCTGATGTACAGTGAAAAGTCAACAATAAGTGTTAGACATATTCTTCCTACTCACAACAGCATAAAAGAAGTTTGGAAAGCTAGTCAGTTAATAATATCCTGAGGTCAGTGTCACCCACAGTAAATCAAGTTCAGGATTTCACAGCCTAAATAAGACTTTCCACATCTGTGCAACTTAATAGTCTGTAGAACATGTTACACACCCTTCATTATCTGTTACTTATGCAGCACAGTAAAGATCTGTATTACATTAAATGTGCAAAGGGTAGCACACAATCACCATGCACTGCCAGAAGTGTCGCGTAAGTTTAACCTGTGTCACTCCAGTTCACTTGCATGGCGCACATGCACGATGGTTACGGCACACAGGAGTTTCAAATACGGCCAGCTCAGTGCTCAGAAAACAGGAAAGCTCTTTATTTTGTCTGCACCCTTACTTAATTCACAGCTGCACTGAGCAAGAAAACAATCTTCATTTATCCTTTCCCATGCTGAGCCAACTGAAGTAGAAACTGGAACTGTCCATCCATCCACCCTCCCATGTGTTGTTGTCTGATTAGGGACAGCAGAAGAACAACGACATGGACTCTCTATTCTCAGAAGGCAAAGAGCCAGACTTTATTTTACACTGTCCTTTATATAGACTAATTCAAACAAGAGAAATAATTGGAGACTCAGAACAACATCCCTTGACCGTTTTTCCAATAACAAGTTAGGAAAACACCACCTGCTAACAGTCTTTCACCTTCCAAGGATTGTTTTTAATTCCTCCTCACTTTCCCAGGTCAGTGTTAGAAAGCTATGTGGCTTAATTTCACACAGACTTGGCCGTTGCCTGATTTCTCTCTCTGATCAGGTTTTCAGCATCCATACCCATGCAGCAGGAGGCGTTCAGCTGCTTGGACAGCATTTAGTAGCCTTTTCTTGTGAAAGAGGGAATGAGTCAACAGAACTATTCTACACAATGCTGCCTAGAACATGCTCATCTACTAGGCTTTCAAAACTCCATGTCTTGTTATAATATCTCAGTTATTGGGAAAAAAATCTATTAAAAACTGATAGAAATTCCATGAGACAACAGAACACTTATTGCTGCTCTAGAATTAAGAAGGATGAATATACATTAAAAGAGCAGACCTGCTTTCTAACACTTAAAAACCAATGACCTGACCCTCAGTTTTTACTTGACATTGTTTATACACACAGAAGTCAGTCCCTAGTTCCTCACTTGCCTCTGCATCCAGCTTGTCTCCCATAGTACTCAAGGACTTCACTTTTCACAACCAGGAATAAGCACCACATTCCTATTTCCTTGTTAGGTAGTGTAATACACGTCACTTCCACAGAATGACACATAAGGCAAAATTCAAGTATAACCTCCCAGAACAGTGGTTACTGTTTCAGCCACAAGACATCTTTCCCCTTTTCACAATTTCTTAAATCCACGGCAATTTCCAAATCCGTCAGAGTAAGACAGATCCTGTGGATGACAGGTTCCTTTATTATTCAATTTTCTTTCCAGATCACTGTCTATTAAACATGATCTTCAATTCAGATTCAATGTTTACCCAAAGTCTCAAGTATAGAAAATGATTTCCAATTCCTGAAGTGTCAAGTCTAAACCATAAACAAACAAAACCTTTATATTCTAAACAACTACACTCTTCAAGCAGTATCAATATCCAGTATGAGGACCAACATTTGTCAGACTAATGCAGAATAAAAAGCAAATTCCTGGAGAGAGCAGGAACAGGTAAGGCAGCAACAACTGTCACACACAAAGTGGGCAAGAAAACAGCTACAGATTGCACTTTGGTTTGGATTTTGGAAATTACAGCTACAGAAGGCTGCACCAGCTCATGTAGCTAAATCTCTGCCCCCAGCAACAGTCAACAGGGCGCACTAAGAAAATGTACAAGAATAAAAACAAGAATAAAGTGACACTAACAGGCATATATTCTCCCACTTTCCAGAAACTTGTACCTCAAACTTCTTGAGCACCATAAATCACTTCTAACCTTAAATGAAGATTCCTTTTAACTTTTTCTTCATTTAAGAAGCTATTCTCATGAGAAACTAGATTTTTCTAGTTAAATGTCAAATACATGCCAAATAAAGAAAATAAATTTCAGTAACTTTTTTCCTGTGGCATATTCATATCGTGCCTTTTATAGTAAAAATTCTACTTGTATTTACTCAGCTTTAGAGAAAAATATGCCAAATTCAATCAAGTTTTGCCTAAAAAGAAGAATAATCTCAGACCATATGAACAGATAATCCACATTTCAAGTAAGTATATTAAAACACTGAGGAAGACACTTTCAAAATGATGCATTTCACTGAATCAGGAACAAAAATATTCACCCAGAATTTTACAGATTTCAAAAGATTTAAAAAAAACCTGCCTCCCAAGTGCTTGCGCAGTCTAGAATATAAAGTATAGCAAGTAAGAAAAGCAACACGTTCCATGTAACACATGCTCAACTATACCAGAAGAACAGTGTGTATTTTTCAGAGATTAAGTGCATGATCGTACAAAAACCACTACATTGATCTCAGGCCTGCAGGGTAGACAAAGGAATTGCTGATAGAAATGAGTGTTTCTGTAGCTGCAACATACACTTGAAGTTGCACACAGAAAGCAGCACCCTTGAAAAGTTAAAAAATGAAACAGAAAAATCAGCAGAAGTCCTCAGACAAACAGAAAACCCCCAAAACAGAACACCAAGACACTTTCCTTTCATAAGCAAGAGAAAAGCACACTAAGTCCCATGCTTTGTCAATGTAGGCCCTGCCTATGATAAAACATGTTTTTATAAAATTGCAAATGTGGTATTTACCATTTCTGAATTAGAACCATTGTGCAGCTTCATAGCTTTTTCCTGTACATTTCCTATAACTGCATCTGCGCAGAGGGCAAGGGATATTAGGACCACACCTATTAAAACAAACAAACAAAAACCTCTTCAGAACATTCACCAGCAAAATGGTGACAAAAAATCCAAGGAACAGAAAAATAACCATTCCTCCCTTATAATATATTCTAAATGTCAGCAAAAATATTTCATGACACCAGTACAAAGCAGTGCCTACCTCCACTCTCCCTCCACCAACTAACCCACGAGTCTGGTGTGTCTCTAAACTTGATGGCAACATCTGGATATTGCTATGAAGAAGCCAGATGTAGTTTTTGTAGTAACAAGAGCAACATCAGTTGCAGTTGGTAGGTGGTATTTTCTTGGCTAGAACTTCTAAACCAGTGGATTTAGTTTGGGAACCATTTCCTTTCCATGCAGTTTCCAAGTCCCTGAATCATTCATAATTATCAGGCACTGGAAAAGGTATAACTCAATGGAAAAGACATGATAACACGAATGATTTTGGTAATGCTAAAATACAGATATCTCATCTGCACGGATTCAGCTCTGGTCCAAAGATATAACAACAGCTCCAGTCCAGCAATTTCACTCTGTAAAGCGATGGATGCACATCTCCATGGGCATTCTCCACCATGATTCATGTTCCAGCTGTGCTTAATGGCCCAAGCACACCACTGGACAAATGCCTGGTTCAGCACTGGACTGAGATGAAAAGGTGCACCAGTGCACATGGAGAGGAGAAATGTGGGGACAAGAAATGTTAATCTTACACCCATTACACAGTTTGGAGTGTGAGGAGAATTGTTCCATACATTGTGGAAATGCTGAGCAGAAGCAGCAAAGCCATGGATGTGTTGTAGCAGCAGTGTTGAACTGGATGTAAAGCATGAGTAAAAACAACTGAAAAAACTGGACCCAAATTAGTTCTGAAAGGAAGCTGCATGGGAACAATTCTAAACAAACCATTGGAATGAACTCAGGAATTCAGTTACTCTTTGTCATTTGAGAAAGAAATTCAACTAAGTTTTTAAATCCAAGGAGGTTAAAATCTTTGCTTTGCTTCTGATTTTAGACAGTATTAAGTATTAAAAGGTTAAAATGTGAGAACACCTAAAAACTACAGCGAATCTGACTAAGATCATCAGTTAATATGAAGTAAATGGTTCTGAAATGGAAAAATACTTTAAAATTTAACTAGAAAAAACAACTAAACTTTTTAAGTTTTAAAATGTTCCAACTGAATTTTATCATATTTATTTTAATATATATATGTACTGGGCTAAGTCTTTCTTGAGAGTACATGACACATTTCAACCAAAAAGTCTCATGCAGTTTCCAAAAATTTTAGGAACCTAAGACATCACATTTTGAATAATGGTCTCTTCTGCCACAGAATTCTGCTAGGGCAAAGCTAGAATGAAATTTCAGTAGGATACCTGAAGGCACTCCAAACAAGAGCTCAGAACTTCTACAGAATGCTTACTGTAGGAAAACCCAAGCACTTTCTTAAACCCTAAAATATATGTCTTTACCTGTCAAGTTGAAGTTTGGTGCGACTGTGCTGTCAGCTAAAGTAAACCATATTAATCCAAGGCTCATACATAGGGCAGCAGACACATCTACAATATTGTAACGTTTTCCTACAAAATACAAACAGCAAGAATGGACTGTTAGCACTCTCAGAATTTCATGTTTATCCTGTTTAACAGACTAGAAGACAAAGGAAACTTTGTTCTAATGCCATTCTTCTACTTCAACAGATGACTCAACGCTCTGGGTCTTTCACAACCCAACTTAGTTTCTTCTACAACAGAAATTCCTACTACAGTGGAGGGCCCTAATGGGAAATACCTGATTCTTGTGATCAGCTTTGGTTTGAGTCCACAGTTACAGCACTGACACAAAGCACATCCTCCCTGACAAAGCATTCTCTTAGCACCTTCAGGGCAGCTTAGATGTTTCTTAATACTCTTCCCTCACATAAGACATTTCGGCTGCCTTTACTGATCAGAAAAAAGTCAATTCCAAACACTAACAGACAACTTTGGTACTCTGAGAAACCTATGCTGTCTTATAGTTTGGGAGAGACAGATTGTGGAGGGGAATGGAAAATAAAGTAAGGACATGAAAAAGCAGGAGTAAGTATATCTTGTTTGAAATAATATATTCTCTGCTCTGAAGCTGAACTTTGAACATAAGCTTCCAAGGGAAATTTGTTGAACTGAATTTTTTAACGATAATACTAAAAAACACAACTTCTGAGACTACAACACTATTACAAGACAATAAAAAGTTTCACAGAGCTTTAGGGAAATAGCAGTCATTTTGCATTAAAATGATAAAAAATTACTCCTATTAAAAGGTAAATACTATGTAGGCATGTACATATGTAAAGTCAAAATCTCCTCTGAAAATTCAGCTGTTCTCCAACCAGAAGGCCAGAATTACCTACAGAAATAGAAATACAGCATTCCAGATTTGATTCCGTAATACTTGTCCATGTGGACCATTTGTGACCAAATTTTTTGTGTATTAAACACAAACTTTTATAATCATACTTAAATCTTCTAAATCCAGAAACACTGAAGTATATTTATAAACATTACTATAACCTTTATCCATTTTTCTCCATATTCTATTTTCTCTTCTTGAAATGTGCACTATGACTTTAGGACTAGCCAAAGACATGCAAAATCAGGTGTGTTTCTGATTAAACATTCAATCAAAATTTAGGAATTAATATTTTCAAACAAGAGTAGGGATTTTCTTCACAACTCATGGTTGGTTTTATTTTTCCATTTCAAGTTTTTCATTTCAATATTGAAATAGTTTCATTTATGAAGTGATTAAGTTTAGAAAACAAATTCACACTTCTTAAAAATTAGGAAAGCGTGTGTAAAAATTAAGTTTTGCAAGTGACCTGTAGAATGGTTTTCCCCATATTTTCTGTTGATGTAATTAAATTTGTACATTCTCTCAGAAGATGCTTCAGAAATTCTCATTTTTCCTCCAACAGGAAAAATTCTACCAGTGAAATTAAAAAAACTACAGGATTCCATCTATGACTGCCTCCCAAAGAAACAAGTTTAAAAAATCATCTTATAGCAAGACTAACACTTACCTTGTATAAAAACCCCACCTATCATAACTGGAATCAGCTTACAGCACTTGAAGATGACTTGAGTAGGATAATTCAGATATCCTAAAGAGGTATTTGACAAACCCATAGTTCCCACTGTCAAAAATGCTATTATCATGTAGGTTTTGCCAGGAATTCTACAAAACATAAACATACAAACCTTGGTGTTACAGACTCGTCTAGAGGAAATTCAGCTTGGAAAATTCATGTAAAGAACTATTTTTGTAATACAGCCTCAACATTTTTCTCACTGAATTCCCCTTCATAGAAATTTAAAAATGCACATAAATTTCTGATTTCATATTTCATTTCTTTCAATTACTGTGAATAAAAAGCACAAATACAAGACAATAAAAACTTTATAGCTCATAAAGTATTCAAGCAGTAATTCTTTAACCTCCTTCTGTGAAGGTACGTTATTTACACAAGACTCAAGACAAAGGTTTCAGGTTATTTGTCAAAGGAAATGAGATAACCTGATCTTAGTTCTGTCACAGGTCACTGTGACAACTTCTTTGGTGAAGTTTTCACGTGAACCCTGACATTTTTTAAAGGAAGAAAGTTGAAGAAAGTACCATTGCTTTATGAAACTCAACAAAACTAAGCAGTGATTCAGATATCGTGAACAGAGGGGCTTGTTGAATACTTTCACATGTTTTGTTCACAATTTGATGAAATTATCACCTGACAACAGATGATCCAACAGTTACTTTTGTGCTCACTTTGTGATTTTTTTACAGTTATTGCTGTGCATATGTTCAGCTATTTTTCATACATACTCAGAACCATGCTAAGAACATAAGGAGCTGTCTTGCTGCAATCCTGTCTTATCAGTAACTCATTATGTGATGTACACGTACTCTGAGGGATGCAAGAAAAATTTAAAATTTAAGAAATATAGATTTCTGCATGCCTACAAGAAGATGCCTAGGCTACAGAAAATAAAATGTAAAATCTATTTCAGATCTACATTTTCAACACAACTTACTTGAAGGGTCATGCTCTACAAGCATTGCCAACTGGTAATAAAACCCCATATATACTAGTAACCCAAAAGGTAACTGTGCAATGTTATCTGATGCATCTCAAGAAGTCAGGTAACTTGAAATATAAGCTATCAGTGTTCAAAATAAAAGGAAAAATTTATCAAAGTTATGTTGCTTGGCTAAAAATGAATTTTATAATCTATGCAAAATCATCCAAGGTTGACTGCAGATAAGGAAAACTAGTTATGTTCAACTAGAATATAAGGCAACTTTAAAATTCATGTACACCATGACAGCCTGTATTCAAGCTTCCAGAGTGCCTCAATAAACACTTTGCAGAGGCTATAGATGGGTAGGATGCTGCAGAATGGCTACAGTCAGTGAGAAAATATCCCATTTCCAGGGGATTCAAGACATCAAAAATCTCCTTGGTCAACTGCAGTGAAAACACAGAACAGTTCTATGGCACTGTTATGAGTGCTGCCTCAAATAAAAACCACAACACTTCAAAACATCCTTTGATGCAAACCCACTCAGCCACACAGCAAGCAGAGAGCAGGCCTCTGACACTCTCCAAGATGCACAGCATGCTAGAGGAAAACATATTCACTGACAGATGGCTCCAAGTGCTGTGAAGTGCATTGGCTCTATTCTAGATGTGATATTCCCAAGCAACACACACGAGTCAGCCTCTATCAGCCACCTTAAGGATACAATATGTTCTGTAAGTGGGACAGGGACAGCAGAGTCAACAAAACTACTCACAGGTCTGAAATCCAAGTCAGTCCTTCTAAAATATTCTTTAACATCATCCAGCAAATTCACTTTCTTTTATCTACAGAACTGCTAACAACGCCTCACAGTACTCATATTCAAAACCCAGAAGTTAAATTTACCATAAGTATCAAATACTTCTAATTTCATGGACAGTGGGTAAAATGCTTGGAAAAACACATACCTTCTTCTTTTGTCCTGAATCAACTGCAATTCTATTAGTCCAAAAATGGAATAAAATCCAAATTGCACTAAAGTGAGGTACCAACCAAAAGGTTTAAAACCTTCCACTGAAAATATCAATTCCTATAAAAACAAAAACCCACCAAAGTCATGTATATATACCAAAATATTAAATGGACAAAAAAAATCAACAGACCTCCTTCCTCCATGTACATGCAAATCTAGCCTTTGCAGATGCTGGTTATTAACTAGACTTAGCTGCCCTATCTAACTTGCAAAGTACTGAAAAAGAAAAGACAATTTAGGTTCTCCAAAATGAAAGAAGAAAATTTACTGATGTTGTAAATACACTAAAATTAATGGATCAATTGATTAGAGGAATACATTTGACCCATTAGTAATTCTTTCATATTACAGATGGCTTCCTGCCTGCTTTTTTGCTGCTTTTCAATTCATTTACTTCAGTAGACCGTTTTTATTCAGATTTTATCAACATCTCAGGATAAATTTAATACAGATTTTCTCTAACAAACATCCTTACTGATAATTTTCAGCTCTTAGGAACGCACTCCTAATATTTTGAGTGCCTACATTAAACAGCACTTGCGAGTTCATAAATTTGCAGGCTGTAGGAGTATTTTAAAACAGAGCAACTTGTTATGGAAAAATACAGACATTGCATAAAGACTTACATAGGTGTATTAGTTATAGAAGCAAAAGGCTACCTAATATTTGCCTTTTTGAAATTCTGCTTTTAATTACTGATCATGTTCTCTGAACTCTTTTGGAGTACCTTTATGCTAACAAACTTCTCAGCTGCTTTTGAAAACTGCATCAGAAACATGATTTTAACTATCGAGATTTTTAATCATTGCTTTATTGAGAATACTCAATAAATGTAAAGATAATTTTAAAAAGGGAACAGAAATGCAGCTGCTCAAGATAAGAGAGAAAAGATTAGCAGAATGGTAAATGTTTAACTAAGATGGTATAAACCTTATGCTTCTGTTTAACAAACTACCACAGTTTACGCTTCAGCTCTGTCCTGAGAGCAGAGAGGAAAATAAGATGACTGTAACTGTACAGTACTCATGGAACTTAGGGAGATCTAAAGGTTTCAGCATCAATGAAGATTTTGGTGTGTCTTGCACACAGAAGTAAAAGATCAGGTTATAAAAGTCCAAGTGATCTAAACTTTACAGGAACACGAACCATAATGGAAACTTAGATTATACATTACTCGCTGTTCTTGAATACTGAAAGACTGACTTTGCAATAAATATCTAGTTTAAACATCTACACATATTAAAATACATACTATATTATTATGCTGTTGAAAAAGAAAAGGGATAGGAGGAATCGGCCTAAGACACAAGTTCATAATATTTACCTGTAAATATCCATAGATTAGATAAAACATAAAAACTCCAGAAACACAGATGAAAAATTGGGTAGGTTTGCTAAATTTGCTGAGATTCATGCCAAGAACAACAACATCATCTACTGATTTGATATGGGGAGACATAGCTTGAGATTTGGAAGGAACACTGATGGAAATGTATTTTCTCGATGAAGTGAATTTCAGATCCATGGTTCCTGGTTTGCTGCATTCGGTGCTATTGTTGTCGTCTGTCTGCTTTTCTCTTTCTCTGTGTTTTCTGTCTGAAAGCTGAAAGAAATGCTAAAGTCAGATGGGACATAACATACAGCCTTCCAACAACAACAGTAAATGAATGCGACATTTATAGGGAACATGTAAAGGTTTCGGAATTTTGTTGAATTGTTTTCATTCATAAATTTTACTTATCTTTTCTGATGTCCAAATTTAACACTGGTTAACTTTGTTAACTCCAAAGTTAACACCAGAGGCCATCAACACTTTATGAAAACAGTTTTGCTTTACTCCTACACTTGACATAGCAAACAAACCAACCTATCAACCCCAAAACATCAGCAACAGAAAACCAGCTTGAGTTTCTCAACAGCCCTAACTGCTCCTATCATGTACTCACAGGAGAGACTGCCTGGGAGAGAAGTGATCTCCACGACCAACTCACAGTGAAAGAACAGGTACTGGAGCACTGTGGTTCTGCCTACTTTCCTTCATCTTCTCAGCAACACACACCAGCCTAGTCCACAACATGGGAAGCCTTGCTAAAAACGACAGATTTGAGCCTATGGCCAGTTACAAGCACGGAAGTGGAAGAAGTTATCCTGTCATCCTCACGTTTATTCACTGTTTCTTGCACAGTTTTTCAGAAAAGAACATGAAGATTGAAACAAGCAGATTGAGATGCCAGTCTCAAAAATCAGACTGTTTATCTGATGAGGCCTATGACATGGCAATCCCTTTAATATTTATCACATGCAGCTATTTCCACGTTACAGAAAATGAAACTGGATGACTGAAGCCTAGAGAAGAAATGTAGCAGCTTAATAGACTGAGATGCAATTAATTCTGTTCTCCAGCAGATAGTGAATATGATATCTGACTTTTTAAAAAAAACATAAAACACACTGGTCAGCCAATTGTCCCATGATTTTTAAGTGTAGGTCAGCATCAAGTTCAGTGAGCAGTCAGTAATCAAACTGTGTTTGTCCCAACTGTTTAGTGATTTGTTTTTCCCAGCTCAAGAATATTTCTTGTCATCACACATGTATAAAAAAGGTTTTCCTCATTCTTTTAAAATTGAAAATGTCCTAGCATATTAACACGTGATCATGCAATAAATGAAGTCTGCAAGAAAAATCGTAAACACAATATAATATACAATACTAGGAATTTTAAGGTTAGCTGAAAAATGAAGCATTAGTAGGAAGCTTGCAATGCACTTATGTTTCCTTTTTTTCATACAATCTACTATCAGGCTGGAATAAGACTCCTACTAGAGCTCTGAAAACATCTTGGGGAGTGTAACACGAGTTTAGGGACCATAATAATTATTTGTGCTTAAATTCATAGCTCCGCAGCTGAAGATCAAAAGTGAGAGGTAGAAAGTTTATCCTTGTGAATTTTTAGCTAATCTCAACAGTGACCATAAAACAAAAGAAAAAAAAAGTGTTAGACTATTTTTAGTAAAATCAGAAAAGCTCTAACATCAGAACGAGCCTTCACATACAAGAGATTTCTGATCACTCTCAGAGACAGATTGAAAGAACAATGGCAAATAAGGGTTATCAGGATGGAGGAACAGGTTGCCCATCTTAGGAAATAAGGTGAAAGCATAACATGTCCAGCCTAACAAAACCCCAATGAAAAGAAAACAGACCTGCTTTCAATACAAGTATGGAGTACCACTAAGGAGAAAAAACAGTTTTAATTCTAAGGACAGAAGAATGAAAGCAAGTGGGTATGAAGTGATCATGAACAAATTTACCCTTTCCGTCTCTAGACTATCTGTATTCTAGAACAGCCTAAAAATGAAAGAGGGGACAACTGAACTGTTCTTTTTTTTTTTTTTTGGTTTTGTTTTTTTAAGATGAGGATTATAAAAGTCATTGTGTACAGCTGTTGAGATTGGGCATGATAAAGAGCAGTCCTTTTTAATCCCATGTTTATAGCATCCCACCACTGAGCTGCCTGCAAAAGATGCTTGGTGATCCTATTTAATCCAGGATATGAATTCCTACTTTCTCCAAAAGAATTGCATGCAAAGTCAGGACTTCCAAGTTCAAGCCCAAAGATCAAATCCCCATGAAGGAAAATCAGAGGAGTCCGGAATGTATTCCTTGCTGGCATCTCAGGTGAACTTGTGTTTTTGTTGATGCCTGCTCAGATCTTTCCTGTCCAGTGAAGAGGATATCTTTCCTCGTGACAGGCACCCAGCATTTGTTAATGCCACAGTTTCTCAGTGGAACAAGTGCTGCAGGAGCAACCTGAGCCTCATTTTTCAGCTAAGTGGAAGCAGAGTATGGCATATGCTCAGAAGAAGACATGGACATGTACTGCCATTGGTACCTCAAGAGTCCAAAATTTGAGAGTTTTAGTGGTTGTTGGGAGAGCTTGCACAGCATCAAGGCTTTTTGTCTTTCTCCCTCTGCCCACCCCTGCAGTGAACAGCCTTGGGTGTGGGCAGCAGGCCAGGAGGAGGCACAGCCTGGCAAACTACCTGAACTATCCAGAGATATTCCATAAACTGTCTTGGACAGCAATAAAATACAAGAGCAGGGGGTTCAGGGAAGTCAGGCAGCTTTTGCTTGGGAAGTGGCTGGACATTGGTCTACCCATGAGAGGAGTGATCATCTTTACATCGCCTGTTTTGGTTTGCTTCTCATTTTCCATTTTTTCTCCACTTCTTAAAAAATATTTATCTCAACCTGTATTTTTTTGTTTGTTTGTTTTTACTCTTCCTTTCCTCTCACCCCATCTCTCTGAAGGTAGTGAGGAAAGTGAGCCAGTGGCTGTGTAGTGCTGAGCTGCCTACTGGCATTAAACCACACAATTAACATAACCTTTGATTTTCAACTATTTCTATTAAAAATATTTCCTCAGGAACATCATCAGGTTTTACAGCCTCTCTACTTAATTTTTTGCAGATTATTGAGTGGCAATGTCAGTGGTAATAAACACTCATCACTCCAGACACACTCATGACCATCCAAAAAACTGATACATGGTAATTGTATTTCTCTACATCCTTCAAAGAAAATTATGTAACAGCTGAAGAAACTGTAAATGTATGTATGCATTTGAAACAGCCTCCACCAAGTAATTTCATTAGCAACAGTGACAGAACTCTTCTGAAATTCACTGTGACTTCTCAAACTGCAATTTTTCTAAGTATGAAAATGGTTATTCCTACTCCTCTCATCAAAATCCCTAAACCTAATTCACATCTTGAACAAACACACAGCAAAAATCTGTTTTATGAAGAATTAAGGGCTGTCTTGATTTGTGTAAAATACCAATTTCCCTGTTTTCTATCTCCTCCTGTGTGCAAAAGTGTAAACAACAGAGTCTTGAGATCAAAGACTTCCTGTTTCTTCTCCTTTAAAAAAAAAAAGTCCCTTGCAGATCAGTACTTTAACCTAACACAGAAAATAGCGATTATTACATGAAGGAGAAACAAATGAACAAGTGAGTAGAAAAACAAAATTTCTTTGGCCACCAAAAAGTTAACGAATTGCACTAAGCACGAAGAAAACATCAAGAAGGAGCTCGAGCCTTGGCTGGCCAAGGATTTTAACACTGAAGAACATCTGTTAAACCCACAATTTTGGCAGAAATCAGCGTCTTAGTAGGCTCAGAAAAACTGCTCGCCTGAGACACACAAGGCAAGCTCCACGCTGGCCTTGGCCACGATCCCCCGGAGCCTATGGTAGCAATGCCTGGTGGCAGGAGAAGAGCGGCTGGCCCCACAGCAGGGATGCGCCGGGTGACTGGGACAGCCCATCTGTGGGAAACCTGAGCAGATACTTTGCTCGACGCTACCTGTGTCCTGCTCCGGTGGCAAACGAGGGAAGGGCACAGCGTCCAGCATGATCCCTGAGGCTTCCTCCCTGCCCACTCGCCCGCGCCAGGTGTGCCCGTTCCCGAGCGCCTGGCAGCTATCCCGGGCAGGGCTGGCACACGCTCTGCAGCCGCCATTCCCCGCCCTGCCCCCGGGCCCCGCGGGACGCCGCCTCCTCGGGCCGGCCGAACCCCTCCCGACACTCAGTGTCGGCCTCCTCCGGCTCCGCATCCTGCCCCGCCGCCCCTCACCGTCGGGACCGTGGCCCCCCGATGCCGGGCGACGCTCCGCAGGAAGCGACCCCGCCTCCTTCCCGCTCACCCCCGTCCCTGAGGGCCACAGGAAAGGAGCGGGGAGCGGCCCCGCGGCCGTACCTGTCCGGCGGGCGAGGAGGGGCACGGCGGCTCCGGCCGGCCGCCCCCCGCCAGCGCGTCCCGCCCGCCCGCCGGGATCGCCGCCTGCTGCGGGCCCGCGCCGCCGGAAGTGGCGGCCGGGAGGCGCCAGGGCTCGGCGCGAGCAGCGAGCGCATCGACACAGCGCGCGCACGCTCGCTCGGCGTTCCGCTACCCGGCCTGAGCCGGGCGGGGACGGCGCCCTCCGGCTCACGCGCGCAGTGGGCGGGGCCTCGGTGCCAGGGACCGCCCACCGCCCCCGAGGGGCGGGCGGGGCGGGGCCTGCGCTCAGCGTTCCCCGCTCCCGCTGCCGTCTGTCGAGGGGCTTAGCCGCGTGTCTCTGGGGGAGACCGGGGGGATCGCAGAATCACAGAATCAAAGAGTTGCAGAGTCACTGTTAGGGTTGGAAGGGACCTCTGGAGATCCAGTCTAACCCCCTTGACAAGGCAGGGAGACCTAGAGCAGGTGACGCAGGAGCGCATCCAGGAGGGTTTGGAATGTCTCCAGAGAGGGAGACTCCACGACCTCCCTGAGCAGCCTGTTCCAGTGCGCTGCCACTCCTAATGTGAAAAAGTTCTTCCTCGTGTTGAGGTGGAACTTCTGTTTCAGTTCATGGCCATTACTCTGGGCACCGCTGAAAAGAGTCTGGCACCATCCTCTTGGCACCTGCCTTTGAGATATTTTACACGCACTGATGAGATCCCCTCTCATCAATGAGATCCCAGACTAAACATCCCCACCACCCTCAGTCTCTCCTCATAAGAGAGATGCTCCAGACCGCAAATCATCGTTGCGTCCCTCCACTGGAACCTCTTCAGGAGCTCCGCGTCTCTCTTGTTCTGAGTAGCCCCGAACTGGACACAGCGCTCCAGATGGGCCTCACCAGAGGGGGAGGATCAGCTCCTTCCACCTGCTGCACGCACTCTTCCCGATGAACCCCCGGGTACCACTGCTCCTGCTGGCAGGGCAACAACTCCGCTCTGCCCTGTCCCCCAGGGAGCAGCCGGGGCGTGGGGAAGGAGCCCGGGGCGGCAGGAGCACCTGGAGGGGCTGAGGAGCTCCTCGCTTGCCTGGGAACCCTGCAGCTGCCAGGAGTGACAGGGACGTGTGGGGCTGTCACCTCCCTTCCCAGGTGAGCTTCGCTCCGCAGCGACTGCGGCTGCCTTAACACTGCAAAAGCCTGCCGGAGCAGGCCGTAGTATTTCACACCACGGAGACGTGAAGATTGTTTGCAGTCCTGAAAAAGTTTTTTTCCGAGATTTGGTTGATGCTCGGCTGTTCTGATGTGAGCAATGAATCACCCATCCAAAGCTGCTGCTTTCATTTAAAAAAAACAAAACAAAACAAAAAAGAAAACAAAAAAAAAACCCAAAAAATGCTTTTAGAGAGAGGTAATCTTGCGATCATTCCACGTGAGGCTGCAGGAAGGAAATAATAAAAGTATTTAATGACAAGCAAAAAGGTAAATGAGAGCAATAACAGCAGAATGCATAGAGCATAATGGCCAAAGGAATCAGGTAAAGAACTTCGAAGAAAGGTAGCTAAAGGCATTTTGGGCAAAATGTGCAAATTAGATGTAGCTTGAAAATACATAAAATCCAGTTATTATTCATATCAGTCAATAAAATAGCAGTGCTGTTTTCTTCTGTAATTATGTGCAGAGGTGTTTAACATTATACATAATCACTACAGGACAATACATATGTATTTAGGAAATTCAAGCTTTTATGTTTGCAGTGTTTTAAAAGTTTTTTTTTCCCTTATCCAATGTTAGTGTAGTAAGTCAGTGTGTCAGTCAGATAGTAGCAACTCCAACATTTAACATCATATTTTTAAAGGGTGTTTATTAAGTGACAAACACTAAAAAGAAAATGTGTACTACATGGTTACTTAAAAATATTAAACAAAAATTTGAACCCCCTAAAACCTTTTAGCAATTAGCTATTTCTGAAAAACTAGATTAGTGATTATTGAGAAAAATACTTGCAGCTACCCTGCAAAGTTCCAGTGCTTCTTGGTTTGAGTGTCCTTTATCTGATGGAGGAATTTCACATTTAGGAAACAATTTGTGGGTTTTTTGCAACAATATGGATGGTACTTTTCACTGTCTCCATGACGGAAGTAACTACCCCAGTAACTCAAGTAAATATATTTGAGCTTGCATATGATCAACTGGGGTTTTCTAGTTTCCCGTAAATAAATTCTCTAGATATGTAAGTTGTAATAAACTTTAGTGTTACAGGTGTAGGTGGAATGATGACACATGAAGCTCCACCTGAACATGAGGAAGAAGTTCCTTTCTGTGTGCATGGCTGAGCACTGAAACAGGTTGCCCAGAGGGGCTGTGGATTCTCCCTCACTGGAGATATTCAGGATTCACCTTCACTGGAGATATTCAAAAGCCACCTGGACACAGTCCTGAATAATGTGCTTGAGGGGAGCCTGCTTGAACAGAGTGGTTGGACTAGATGACCTCCAGTGGTCCCTTCTAACCTTACCCATTCTGTGCTTCTCTGGGTGTGCCTTACTCACTCAGTGGAAGCAGGCAGATAACAGGAAAAATCAAACTGCACCACTAAATTGGATTGACTAAATAACCTCTAACTGTGTAGAAGGAACCTGAGTGTGTGAGGTTCTTGATTAGGAAGAGTGTTGAGAAGAAACACATGGGCAGATGTGATCTGATATTCCCTAATATCTGAGACTTGTTGATATCCTATTGTATTATTTTTTAAATTCAGAAATTAAGCTGGTTAATTTTGGGACGTCTCCTGCCTGTTGTTAAAGAGCATGTATTTTCCTGTTTGCAATGTATTTTTCTATTGTCCATATTCCATCATTCCAGCTGGAAAGTGGCATATGTGCTGGAGAATGTTCTCTTTAAATAAAGCAGAAGAGTAAACGATGAGTAGAATGTTTATTATTGATCTCACTGATGCTTTTGCAGTCTGCAATATGAACACGTATGGATTACTGGTAAAGCTGGAAAGCAAATTACATTTTCCTTTATCGTTTGTAAAAATGAAGTTAGGGTTTATGAAAGGCACTGGATTCAGGCTCTGGGGATCTAACTTTTCTGTTTATCCAGGAAGTAGATGTTGTACATCACAAGCAGAGGCAGTGGAAGTATTAAAGATCTCAAGGTTCTCACACTCTCTTTCTATACTTCTCCTTCTTGACCTACTCAAGGTACCAATAGGAAATCTTAGTCTGTGTACAAACTTAATCCTAATTTCTTTTTCTTCTGGAAGGTAGACAATAATGCTGTTGGCTGTAGTTTTATTAACAAGAGCTTTTGTTCACTACCGTCTAATTTAGAAATGTCAGCTCCATAATAGGCTTTATTTCCTTTGTTGTCTAGCCTAGATTGTTTTCATGCCCGTTCAATAGGAGCAATTCTAATTTTTCTGCAGTGCAATGGTACCCGTGTACCTACTTTCCATACACCAGATTGGGAATTAATCAGAATAGAAGTGTTAGGCATTTCTTATTTGTGAAGGGAACACAAATATGGAATATTTATAATAGGTGCACATCTTGCATTTTGTCAATGGGTTTTGGACAGTAATATCTTTGTGGCATAATGTGTGTTGCTATTAAGAATTTAAAAAAAATTTAAAATGGAGTAAAAAATATTTGCTGTATGTTGCAAAATTACCCAATACAGGTATGTTTCCCCATGAAATGTGTAGGTATACCATGAGTGACACAAGTATCCATGAACATTTTCACCGGGGTTATAAATAAAATGAAGCTAATGAAGCAGAACAATGAGGGGGGTTTGCTATATTTCAGCATGAAAGGCAAATTAGTACCACTTTCAAAAGCTTGAGCCCACCTCTCAGAGATGTGTGTTATTTGAATAAATATTTTTAGAATCTTCTGTGTTGACTAAATCAGGGCATAAGCCTATGAGGATGCAGTTTGTAAATCTTGATATACCTAAAGCTGATATAATTTACTAGTTTATCATATTTATCAAAAAATGGTGGGGAATTACATGCAAAGTGACTAATTTTTCTATGAATTTTCTTTTAGGGTTTACATTTGAGACAATGAAGAATTACACAAAAGTAAGTATTTTGGTTAGATGAAAATATGTTTTGGCTGTGGTAACTGGTCATCTGCTGAGTTAGTGGAAGTTAAGTAAACCTAGAATTTTGACTGACAGAAAAAAGAGCAGCTGTTTGCCTCTGTAGCATGGGGAAAAGAGGGAGAACAATAGTTTTCCTGTTGACAGATATAATGATATTTCTGATAATTTAACATAGTAAAATTTTTCTGCCAGCTTTGTACAGGTTTTGATTGCTGTTACTCTGAGACACAGTAGAATGCCAACAAAATAAATAAGACACACACAGAAGAAGGACTCAATGGTCTTTTTGCCAGGAATATTTTTAAAATTAGAAATAAGTGCCCATCAAAACTGAAGATGGCTAGTTAAGTATCACAATATCAATGCAATTAAATATCCATATGTTTTAATATATATGTTATTAAAACGTGTATGTTGTTCAGGCTTCTGTAATAATTGTTTTCTGAATACTTTCCTATAATTTTCTCTACTTAAATTCCAGCTGCAATGATTTTTCTCAGCCTAATTTTAAAAACCGTTTCTAATTTATTCCTTGTACTACTGCATTTTACTGCCTCAGAACCTAAATTGTGACTTTAACAGTAACAAAACGCTCTATGATTATAGAATACGGAGTTTGAAATGTGTGATACATCACTTCATATTCAAGGGAAAGCTATTGTACCTAGAATTATAAAGTTAAATTAAGGTTCTGCCTTCTAACATTACAAAGTACTGTAATACTGATTTTTAAATTTTTAAATTGCACTTAAAACATGGAGCGTAGGACCAGACACATAATCTATCAAGTGTTGATAACAGTCTAGATACAACTTCATTATTTCTGTCTCATCACTGGTGCATATAAATGCTAGTGTTTAGAAATGCAAACAGTAAGCAATTTGCTCAGAGAGTGGATGTCCAAATGTATATTCTACAACTTATTTGGCATAACAATGTAGGGAATTTTGCAGTCATAACTGGTTGACATCAGAAAAATTGTGCTTAAGCCAGGATGCATTTGTAGTTGTGTACTTTGTGATTGTCTGTGATCAAAGTGATTTAAACCGATTAGTTTAGGTCACAAGTAGCCTTCTTTGGAATAACTTCTTTTTATTCATACAGAGTTGTGAATGAGCTTATGACTTGATATTGACAGCATTACACTGATGACACTCCAGAGCACGGGAGTAAAAGTGGTCCCACTTGTGCCTTCAGGTATTGTGTTATGCTAGGGAAAATGGCAGAGTAAGAACTAGTGAGGCAGGTTGATTGATAGAATTTTTTCTATAAAAATTTTTGACTATCCTATTGCATTATTTTTGAAATAATTGAGGGCCTTCTAGACTGTAAATAATAGAGTATGTTGTGACTGTGCAAAGTTTGAATTCAGGCCCTGCTTCTGAGAAGTGAAGGTGTGATGAATGTTTTTTCTTGAAGTGTAAGGTTTGGAAGGTTTGCTGAGTAAAGAAGAAGATGTTTGTATGTCCTGGAGATATGTGATGTGTGTTTTGCTAAATGCTGAGGGATGTCTGGGCATGAGAAGTAACCTAAGAACAAATATTAGGTCAAATCAAAGTTTTGTTTAGTCATTCTCTGTGATGGAGTCTAGGGAGTTGAGTATATGTTAAGTAGTCCCTCCCTTAGCATAGGCTCCTGGCTTGTGCTAGTAACTTGTGTGGAGGTTGTGTGTAGATTGTTTAATGGCCTCTAGTAGACATTTCCTCCTACACTTAATCTACTGCTTTGAAGCCAGTTAAGTTTTTGGCCTCTGTAGTGTTCAGTTAGGGAGCTTTAATGCATTATCAATCTGGATGAGACTAGGACTGAGCAGTACTGTGGAGGTCTTGGAATTTATAAGTGAAGTTACTACAGAATGGTTTGGGTTGGAAGAGACCTTAAAGATCATATAGTTCCAATCACCCTGCCATGTCAGGGACACCCTTCCACTTGACCAGGTTGTTCAAAGCCCCATCCAGTTTGGCCTTGAATGCTTCCAGGGATGGGGCATCCACAACTTCTCTGGGCCATGTGTTCCAGTGCCTCATCATAATCACACTAAAGAATTTCTTCCCTTGCAAAAAGTCCCTTTCCAGCTCTCCTGCAGGCCTCCTTTAGGTATTGCAAGGCTACCCTAAGGCCTTTCCAGGGTCTTCCCTTCTCCAGGCTGAACAACCCCAGCTCTCTCAGCCTGTCTTCATAGGAGAGGTGCTCCAGTCCTCTGATAATCCTCATGACCCTCCTCTGGACTTGCTCCAACAGATTCATTTCCCACTTATGTTGTGGACCCCAGAGCCTGGACACAGAACCCTGAGTGGGGTTATTATACAAGACTGGAGTAGGGGGGTAGAATCACCTCCCTTGACTTACTGGTCATACTTCTTTCCATATAGCCCAGGTTATGATTGGCTTCCTGGCCAACTTGGTGAGGGTGTGCTCAATCCCACTGTCCATGTCACCGATGAAAATGTTGAACAGTGACAGTCGCAACACTGACCCCTGGGGTGTGCTCCTTATCACTGGTCTCCACTTAAATATTGAGCCATTTATTGCAATTGTTTGAGTGCAATCATCCCTCCAATTCCTTATCCTTTAAGTAGTTCACCCATCAAATTGATCTCTCTCCATTTTAGAGACAATGGCGTAGTGTGGCAACATGAAATGCTCCGCACAAACCCAGGCTTCAATTGCTCTTCTCTCATTCATCACTACAATTCCATTATAGAAGATCATCAGATTTCTCAGGCATGATTTGCCTGGATTGAAGCCATGCTGGCTGTCACAAATCACCTCCTTATTTTCCACGTGGCTTAGCATAGTTTCCAGGAGAATCTGCTCCATGATCTTGGGCACAGAGGTGAGACTGACTGGCCTGTACGTCCAGTAAGGTCTTCCTTTTCCCCTCCTTTTTAAAAATGGGGGTTATATTCCCCCTTTTCCAGTAAATGGGAACATCATCATATTGCCATAACTCCTTAAATATGATGCACTTCCTCTGTCATTATACATATACATTATACAGTATTTTCAGGTACATAAACTTGGAAGTTGGTTTTTGGCAAACAGCATATGTTCCTGGAAAACAAAGCAAAGAGGTTTTTTGGTGTCAAGTGGATACTGGAAAGCAGAGGTTGATACTTCTCAGAAGAAGAAAAGAAGAATATGGGGGTCTATTTTATGCTTCTGACTGGTAACTTTAGGGAGAGAATAAGTTTGGACAGGCTTGGCTGGAAAATTACACTTTTAGATAGACATAAAAATATTTTATTTTGAATTAAAATTAATTTGAAACAAAACTCGCAAGTTTCTGAAGTCTATTCTTCATTACGTCTTACTTCCTCTTAGAAGAGGATTGAAGTAATTTTTGTACTACATTGATTTCTTCTTCTCAATTAGTTTATAAGTTAATAATTGGTGTCAAAGAAGTCTGTGTACTTTGCTGATGTGCTAGAAAATAGAATCAGCTGGGAATTAGTCACAATTGAAGTTAAAACAATATACTGTATTTATTACTAAATAAGTGGCATAATAAATAATGGATTTTATACGTATTCTCAAATTTTCTGAAGGCAAGATAGTGAAAAACCTCTGTAGCATAATGTAATGTGAAGTACCTAACGTGTTATGCATGGGAAGATATTGAAATGAATTTTCACATCACTTGTTTTGTACTCATGGGTGTTTTAATGATATTTTATAGTGTCTTAGTAGTATCTTTCAAAACTAAAGCAGCATTCCTCTGAAGTAGTTTTGTCACTGCTTTATTGACATCAGAAGTGGTATTCTATGAGATACGATGGTACGCTCACATTTAAATGGACGCCAGTGTCTAGGGTAAGAAGGGAATGCAGATCTCCCTCTTGTGTTAACTCTTCCTGGTGTTTTACAAGGGTTGGGAACTTGTCCTCTGTGTGCTGAACCGTTTCAATGGTAAATTCTGTTAAGGTATCCTAATCTCTACCCTGCAGTTTTCTGAGAATGGATCCGTATGACATGCTACAGCAAGAATGACCAGTGAAACTGTTTGCAATTGAGTCTATGTCTCTGTGCCCCAAATCAACATAAAATTGTATCTTCCATGTGTGAAAAGACTACAGAGAAATTACCAGAGGACTCACAGAGCTGACAAAGATGTTGTCTTCTTGTCATTGGACATATTCTCTTTGAACTGACATATGCCAGGTAAAGCTTCCTCTTGTCCTTTTGGCGAGAAATGTCGTTCAATTTCTGCAAAATTCAAGTGATCAAAACTGTCAAAGCCAGACACTCCTGTAAGTGCCAGCTTCACCCTCTGGCATATTCTTTGCTAAAAAGTTCTGGTTTGGCCTGGTTTGTAAAATTTAGTGTCATCGGGAATGTTTTCTGTTACAGATGTCCTAGAAGATCTCTAAATATTTTATTTACATCATGTTTTACTTTTTGAGATTTTTTAAATTGTTACATAATAAGTATCTTGTTTGCCCATTAGTAGTAATGACTACTATGCTTGAATATTTTTTTATTACTACAATAACATCTGGATTCTTACAGCAATTCAGAGCTCGAGTTGTGGTCAAATTTGCATGAACATACAGCAAATAGCCTCTCTAACCAGAGAATTTTATAATATGGAATAACTTAGGGGAAAAAAATAGGAAATATATACTAAGTAATATGATTCACATTCCATTTCATGTAGTGCACCCTCTGCATGGTCACTTATTATTTGGGCATCTTCTGCTGTGTGTGGAGAGAATGCAAGGATAACTGGAACTCCATTGTCTTTTCAAAGCTTAAGGTTACCTGCATTATTAATGTTTTGTTCATTTCTTTTTATTAGGATTAAGCATATTGGTAAATTTTCTCCTTGCATTTCTGGCTTTTCAGAATAGGGTAAGATACCATGTATCCAGAATCTGTCTAAAATATTGGAACAGAATAACATTTTGTGGCATAATAAATGCAGCAGACAAAGATAAATTGATGTCTAGAAAGTTAAATGCAATGCCCTGAGAGTTATCCTATGTCTTATGTGGTTTCATTGCCTTCATAAAAAATCCTCATGGATGCATCTAGCATTTAACTACACAGGAATTGTGCCCAAGTCTGTGCTCAACTCATTACACAAACATTCAGAAGAGGACAGTGTAAAAAGTGTTTTATGTTCTAGATAATAGCAAAAAAAAAAAAAAAAAAAAAAAATTAAAAAAAAAAAATTAGTAGAGTCCAAAATATTTTTGATATAAGTTTTTATTAAATTTTGAATTTTATTGAATTTTATTTGAGTTATCTTTTATAATTTTATTTGCATAATTGTTATAGCAACTGAGTTACTCCTGTAGGCATTAAGTAATTATAAAGCACTTCATTTCTTTGAGTATTTATTGAGTTATCATAGGTACTTCATTTTTATTTCATTTGTATTAACAATTCATGTTCTAAATAGAAGGGAAAAGTCTACTGATTTCACATGAAATTGCTAATTCCACAGTCTGTGAGTATCCATTACACCATGAAGCAAAGAATAATTTTTTTTTCAATCTTCTACGAAAAAGATTACTTTTTTTTTGGAAAAGCACTGCTATTTTTTCCTCCCCCTTTTTTTTTTTTTGGAAATAGTAATTGCAAAAAAATGGTATACCATCTCCAAATATGCTGAAATGTCAGACTATTTACTGCTGTAATAGAGATGTAAAAATAAACTAGTTTTGCTTTACTGAGTAAACAACCAAAAATATGTTGATTATGAATATGTAAGTGTCATTTATATGTGAGGTGGCTGAATTTTTCCCATCTGTCAAATCTACACTGATTAAGAGTCTGATGTAAATGTCAATATGAATCCAAGTATGACAGCTCTATTTATTTCTAAACATGATGTACACTGTGGTGCCTGTTTCTGTAACCAAGTGTGCCTGAAAATTAAGTGTGTCATAAGCATTCATTTAAAGAAACAGCCTACAGTCTGCTAAAGACATCATATAAAGAAAAATATCCTTTTCAAGAAGGGAATTTGTTACTTGGCTATTTTAATGTGAATTGTTTCTTCTTTGCAGCGTGTCTACTATGTCTTTGGTAGCCAACCTGATTACCCCATATCATAAAAATTTAGTACCTTTCTACTGCAGTAGTTACTGGGTTATTGTTCATTTTGAAGGTATAATCAAGTCCATAAATTGCTAACTCTGCCACTGAACTTAGGCCAATAATCTAAAGTCTTTTTTCCCCTATGGTCCATCTTGCAAGCTTTTTTCTTTTGCTAAGCAGTTTAAACTGATATTTACAAATAAGTGAAGCAGCATTATAACATGCATATTATTCTCAGTTTAATAGTGTTATACTCTGATTGCTTGGATATATGGAAGGTAGTGTATTTCTGCGGTTTTTTTTTCCTTTTCCTGAACTTACACAGCATTATTGTTTGGGGTAATCTGGCCAATTCAGCCAAAGCCTTCAGCATGTTCTTTATAGACCCAAATCACATTGCGCATGGATAGGTTGCAGTTTTCTTGGGCTCCATTAATTATATTGTTTAGTGATACCTGGAGCAGTAGCATTATTAATGGTGTGTGAGAAAGATGAAAATTACTTGGGGCACAAAAGCTGGTGGCAGAAAATCCTTCTACAAGCAAGAATCAGCAGGGTTCACTATAAAGGAGCAAAGGTAGTGTTAAACGATTTTTGTTTAGGTAGAAACTAGTGGCTTTTAGGTTCTGTGTACCCACTGTATTTAATTTTGAAGATGAATCAATTCTTTTAAAGAAAGAGAAAAATAAATTTTGTAGGTTCATTAACACAAAGCAGTGTTCCTTTAATTGTAATGGCTGTGGCAAATACTTTGACTGGTAAAACTGGTTAGAATTATTCTATTTGTTTGTGTGAGCAATAATCTCAATCAAATATTCTGAAAACACGTTATACTACAGTTACATTAGAATAGCACCTGGTTGTATAGAAGAATTTATTTCATGGTTCTTTGCTTACACTTCAGCTATCTTAAAGGTCATTTCTTATGACAAGTATCTAGAACTATGCTAGTTTGCAACCTGATAGTTTGGAAGCTCCCTATTAGGAACTCTTTGATAGTTCACTCACCAGAACAATTTTCCAGGGCTCCCTAACCAGGATGATTGTTTTTGGCTTAGGTGTCTGGACATCTTTCAGTCACTCTTCCAAAACAAAAATATCTATATTTTTTAGACTGAAGCAAGGTTCCTTGTGTAATTTTCCATGGGATTCTTTAGGCTCCTAATGTTCCATTTTTTACGTGCTAGAGTGTCCATGTAGGTGTTTAAGTTACTTGACTACCAAACTGAACATCTACCCAGCTTAGTTCAGAGGGTAGTGATAGGCATGACCTTAAGCGGTGAACTTTGATGTTTCCTGATTCACACCATCCATTTTTAACATTTTCTCTTACAAAAGAATGAAAACCATTTTGTTTGCTTGCTTCCTGAAATGAAAAGTCATCTACATAGATGGCCTTTTAGTCTAACCATTTATCTGTAACACTTTAATATAGTACAGTGTCTGATAATTTCTGAAGCTGATGTAAGGTCTCACAAGTAGTCTTTCAACACCATGCAGTTTTTATTCCAGCTCCTGTTTATAGGTGAGAAAACTGAAGAAGTGAGTGAAGCATTTACAGCACAGTGGGCAGTAGTACTTGTACTGTTAGAGCTCATTAATTCCTTTCACAGCCCAGTGATCATTGTCCCAGAATGCTCCAGCTTTAAGGACAGCTTGACTTTACTTTGCCATTTAAAATGTAGGCTGATTCTTATAATATTATTTTTTAATCTGTTGTTGAAGACAGGCATATTTGTCTTTGTTCTCAAAATTTTGCTGGCTCAGCGCATTTGTCACTTTTTTAAAAATTTACTCATATACATATGTTTCTGTTCTGTGATGTATTTTTTTTTAGAAATATTTGTGCATGTAGCATAGTCATGGAAAAAGTTTAATTCAACCTGATTTTAGTTGGAGTTAGGATCAGTAAGGCTTCTCTGATCATGAATGTGAATAGTACTATCGTATATGTAAATCTTCCTCCTAATAGTTTGTACCCATTTCATGACCAGAATATGAAGCCTGTGGATTAAGTAATGAATTCTAAGGAATTAAAATGCAACTGAACTACTGAACAAGCTTTTCATGGAGATTTCAATTTCTGTAATGTTTGTTGAGGAATAAAGTGTCTGTTTCCCACCAATCTGGAAGAGTCTGAAGCATCGATCTCAGGTCTTGCTACATTTGTGGCCATGTGCTCCACCACTATTAGGCTTGGCAAATGTTGCCTGAATTTAATATTTGGCAAAACTATTTTTCATTTCAAGCAACTGGATTATCAGTGTGAGGTTGCTAAAAATGATGAGGTGTTTTCACCTACTACTGAACTGAAAGTCTGGTGGAAGGTTATATAGTTTTCCCTGCTGCACACAATACTTGGTAGTCTGTGCCTAGACTTCTGCTAGATTTTACTGTGCTTGAGCCTTGCTTGCTGCTTCCTGCTGCTCTGCAGACCCGGAGAAAGACTTTTTCATTCATCTGTTTTGTTGCAAAAATGGTGGGGTTTTTTTGTTTTTGGTTTTTTTTCAAAGTGAAAGTGCTTTTTAATCTGCTCAGTGAGGCACAGCTTGATTCCATATTTTCTTGGGTAATGGATTTGGGTACATTATTTGTTCTTCAGAGTCAGAAGTGACTAACCTAATTTTAGCTACAAATGTATTCTCCAGTATTTTTTGCTCACTTAGTTGGTTTGGATATTTGGCTGCTTGAACAGAGGGGAAGGGGAGATTAAGGATGTACTTTTCCATGCCCTGGAGAGGCAGCTTTTGTATAGTTTCTGGTGACAGGTGGATATAATATTGACAGACAACATGGCATTTTGCTGTATGTTTGTCATAAGAGTGTGGACAATCTTGATGGAGCAGGGAAGAACAACTCAATGGTTATATTCATAATGTAATCTGTTGTATAATCATGTCCAAAGCTTTCCAAACTCATTCAAGTCCTGCTATTGTTGACCTGCTGAATAGAATTTGAGGACAATAATGCATTCACAGTGAGTGGAAAGTACTTTGTTTATTATTATTATTTTAATTTTATATCCCCTTCTAATGTTAATAAATCCTATGCATAAATACAAACAAGCAGTTTCACAAAAGCTTGTCTAAGAAGTGATATTTGCAGAAACATCAGTTGCAATCTTTGTTTTCTTCATGTCAGTTTGATAAAGGAAACGACAGCCTGCACTAGCATTTACTCTAGGCCCTCTGAAATATAATAGTAGTTCTTAATAAACTATCTCGGTTGAACTAAAACTGTGTTCAGATGTTGAGAGTCAGAAGTGCTAGGGGCAGGACTGGGGAGGTTTGCCAGTGGAGAAAACCACCAGCAGTACCACCCCAGGATGGTGACTGAACATGAGCTATGAAGGGAGATGGCTAACACCACAAGTTTTGCCTTTCTTCTCATGGCAATGACTGACTGGGAAACACTGTTTTTGTCGGCTGCAACAAGGAGACTGCATTTTTGCATTCCTTCAACCTGATTTTGATTGCTAGGTGAACTACAGTATGCAGGAATGGAGGATTACTAAAATTTCCTCACAAAGTAAGAATTCTTGAAAACCATAGTATATTTTAAATATTTGTTAAACTTGCATGTGGGAGGACAGATATAATGCTGAAGGTAATCTTGCCCCTGATGTATTGCAGCTGCGTTAATTACAAAAGTGTGGGAACAGCCACAGCTATGGGTGTGATAAAAGAGTGAGTTGGCTGACAGAGGGTCACTTGGAGTCTGCTGGCTGTGCTGTTGAGGAGGAAGGGACAAGAGGTTGTGTGAGGGACAGGAAGGAGTGAGCTGGAACTGTAGAAGGAAGCAGGAAGGAGAGAAAGAGCTGGAGCTGTCCATGGGAGGCTACATAGAAAAGATATGAAAGACTTCTAGATAACAAGGTACTGATGCTTGAAGCCTTCTATGTTAGTTGTACCTCCTCTGTCACTTGCATATTTATTTTGTGATTCTACCTATTTTTAATAGTCAGAATTAAATTTTGGGAGACCTTCCCCAGAGGATGCTTTTCTAGTGCTCATTTTATATAGTGATGTTTAAATAGGTGATCTGAGGTCTCACTGCACTGTGTTCTGCTTTGAGGTAATACTGAACTTCTTTTGTGAGGAAGGCAGCATTAAGAGTAGAAGGGTACTTTTAAACATGCAAAATATCAGGTGTGACTCTACTCTTCCTGTCCTTTATCCAGAGTTTTGGGTCACTACAGATATGGGTTTCCATCCAAGCTTTTTCTTATACTAGGCTTCATTGGTGTCACATCTTATTGTGAGTTTTGCGTATGCAAGAGGTTTGGGCTGAATAGTCATCATCTACTTCTAGACTCTGTTGATCATTTCTATAATGAGTGGCTTAAGCAAAGTTTTTGTCTTGTGTAAGAAGAAGAAAAAACTTTCCATGCTCTTACAGAGCAGAAGTGTACGGTATGACTTTCACAGTCTCTTGCTTGACTGGCATGTTACTAAAGACATTTAGGTCAAAGCCACCTTGTTCAATTTGGTATGGATCATTTCCTCCTTGGTGGAGTCCTCTCATATGGTTGCCTTGATTCCAACAGTGCAAATTTCTGTAGCTTGTTATTTACTGGAAATGCCACCATAGCTTCATAGGGAATTGACACCAAGGAAACCAGACTAAACTGTATGGTGTGATATAGATGTATGTATAAACGTAGCATGGTTTATAAGTCTTTCATGCCTTTTTGAGTATTAATTGCCCCAGAAGACTGTCCCTCTTCTATCACAAGAGTAGAAACAGAAAACATTTTAGAAATTAATGCCGTGTTGTTAGCCAGCACCAAGACCCTAAGAATTTTGAAAGTATGAATAAATGTATTCCAATTACTGACTAATGGAGGTAATGGGTTTATGATACTTAGACGGCTGGATCTGTTCCCTGACAGCCTGCAGACATTAGGGGCCCCTCATGACCAGCTTGCAATGTAGGCATTATGGAGTGATTTTTACTTTACTGCCTTTTCCATCAGATCATCCCCTTTCTTTCACACACAAGGTTAATTCACTTCTTGATCACATTATTTCCTCACTGCTCTTTGACAATATAAAAATTCTGAGTGGACAGCTCAATCCCTCTTCCATCTCAGATTTGATTGTTATGGTATTGCCTGGCGTCCCTCAGAGGCCTCCAGCAGCCTTTGCTGCACTTTATGACACTTAAATGGCTGGGCTACAATTTCTCCATCTATTCACGAAATGCTGTTAATAACTCATTTTCAAAGAGGCCCTTCTTTATGTCTTGGCATTAAAGGATTTTTTATTAGGTGCCAGGATAGGTGACACACATCCCCAGTAACCAAAGAGTTAATTAATCTGTTGAAATTTATTGCCTTTTATACTGCACTCAGTGTGACAGTCCCTAAGAGAAACAGATACTATATTTACAACCGAGCTGAAATATTCAGTAATATAGTCTGCATACTGACCCACTCCATCAGTGTATGCCTTTTGCTGGAGTACCCATTAATCAACTAAGATGGATTTGTGTAATCTGTCTTCTTTCTTATTCTGAGATTCCAATAAATATTGAAATAATAATTTATTGATTACTCTGCAATATAAATGTGTAGTAAAGCCACTCAAGATATTTGCATACTAATGCATTTTGAAGCTCTTGGCGGTCTGTAGGTATAAGGAACAGAGAGATTGTAACAGGATGGAATTCCTCTGGAATGTAGTATACTAAATTCTGTGTTAGCAGGATGTGGTGGTCCTCTAAGGTCTTTTTTTGATATTTTATGTTGAGGGGAAAACCTAACTTGTATTACTGGCCTTTCATTTGGGTGACAAACACAAGAGTGTTTGTTGTCTTTTGCAAACAAAAATTTTTCAATTCCTTTCAAGTGAGGTGTTTATCAGAAGATTCTGGCTTTGTTCTTTCTAAAAATAACAGTCTGGGCTGGCCACGATATTGAAGTCCTGCTGTAAAGGATGTGTGTGCCTGTAATATGCATGACTCAGTGTGGCAGATTATTTGATGCAACTCTCCTGAGAGTTGAAATAAAGAAGGTTCTGTCAAGGGAGGGATTATGACAGCTTCTGGCATAAATTAGAGAATTTATGTGGAGTGCTGTAATTCATTGCAGCCTTTCTTTAGCAGTGGGATGCAATATACTGTGTATCTGCTGTAGCAATGAGATCCAAGGTTTTCACACACCTAATCCTGCTCTGTACTAGGACCTGGCATGGACTATATGGCAGTTTTGTTTACTCTGTGCTGCCTTCCTGTGGTAGTTTCTCCCTCCCTCCTTCTGATTTACTAATTTTCCTTGTTTATCACATTAGTAGCAGTTAATCCAAGCAGCTCTGCTTTACTACTGAAATGCTATGTCCAAGAAGAACAATTTGCATTCATTTGCAAAGCAAATCTATTTATGACCTTGCATGGTACATAGCACCAAATAAGATTCAAACTATGATAAATTTTAATTCTTCTTTCAAAAAACCTACTGCATAAAAAAGTTAAGGCTGGACAATCTACCTGGAATATCACCTGAAGAATATTGTGAATGACTCTTGTGAGGTAGTGACAGTGTACCTCTTTATGCTTTGTCTTTTCTTCCTCATTGCTTTGACTATGTCAGCTGGAAGCCTCACAGTAGACAGTGAGACTCTGGTAATTTTTGCAAGAGAAAAGCTGAGCAAGGTTTTTGGATCTCTTTGAGCTGTATTCTTTTATCAACTTCAATTAGAATGTTTGCCTTTACTTCATAAAGGCTTTTGCCTTTGCCGACAGTAGAGAAATGATTAGGTAACATTTTCCTTGTTGCCATTTAGAAAAAGCAGATCATTGTGCTTTCTTTGAGAATGCCTACATGTAAAAAGTCTGCTCTGGCAGATCTTTCTCCCCAAAGAATTAGGAGAACCGGTCAGTATGCCTGATGACTTGCACTTCACTTTCAAGCACAGATGAAATTTATTCTCAAGTTTCAGTGGCCTGTTTAGGAGACTCTACTGTCTCAAACACTGAGATCAATTTTCAAGAATTAATACAGAAATACATCCCTCTAGAAAGTAGCTTTCCTGTTAAGAGGAGATTTATGATCATCAGCATGACTGTCATGTGGAACATGAGATATTTAGTTCTGCTTAACTCTTATGCTATAAATTCAAGAGTTTTCTCTCTCATGTGTATGTAGATAACCACTGTGTGAGACTTCCAGTGTAACTGTTGATCTGTTTTGCCCTGAATAATCAAATGCAAAATTTAATTGTTGCTTATCTTTTCTAAATTCCAAATAAATTAGTGAGACAGGAATGTTTGTGGGTTTTTTTGCATATGAGGAACTTTGACCTGCTTCTGCGTGCTCTGCTGTCTCAGAACTTTGGTACCAACCAGTATTATCTATTTGTCCAGTATTGAGCATAGCATATTCTCACTCATGAAAACTGTGATCATGAGTGGAGTTTTGGATGATAATATTTTTCCTTGAATAGTTCAGGAGCCCTTAGTTCAATTCAATCACGAGTGGTTTATGCAGCACATTTCAAGTCTCCATTACAATTTTTCATAGTTTTGAGTGACTGCTCCTGATCAAAATAACTGAAGTATAGATAAAACTGTACTGCACAGGATTTGTTTTCTAGTGTCTTGCTGATAAGGTTAACCAGATGGTGAAGTATAATCATCTAGGCAGTACCATAGATCATCACACACACACAAATAGACAAAAATGGAGGATGATAAATTTTCTGTTAGTTTTATTTGTACATGAATCAAAAAAGACTCAAAACCTACAGAAAGCCAACCTTTTGAAACTAAAGAAAACCAGTGCTATTAGATTCTACATTTCTGTCTATAGTACAACAGTCTAAGGAAGTCTAAACCTTTGGTTGCCCTTTCTTCTTTATTGAAATTTCACCTATTGTGAATTTTATCAGTTTTCAGCAATGTGTGTTCTCTTTCATAATTCATGACATTAAGTATCTTAGTAGCAAAAACAAGGGGTTAAAAATAAACTGCTTAGTATGGGGCTTTTAATGAGGTGTTGCTTTAAGTGATCTGAAGTCAGCTATGTAGGAAGGTCTCAGGATTAAGCTGATGTGCACCTCAGTTTGGCTGTTAACCCAAAACTGGGTTAATAATAATAATATAAGTATACAAAAGGGTTTTTTTAGGTGCTTTTTTCCTATTTGATCCATGTTCTCAGGAACAGCAGCTTCAAGTGAAATCAAAAATACCAGCAATGATCTTCACGTATCTGGTGAGATTGTGCATTTTGAATTATCAGTTGTTTCTTTAGTCAATAGCACTCTCCAGGGTGGTCTGGTGATTACACAGGCTTGATATAGAAATGATTGCAGCACATAGTATTGCAAGATGCTCATCACTCAGTAACTGTGCTTCTTCAGCCACAAATTAAGTTGTATTGAGATTAACTGTACTGATTGGATATGAAAGACTTCAGGTGTCATGAGATATGTTGCTGTTTCTGCTCAGCCTAGTGGGGATTTTTGGTTCATTGAAACCCTCTTTGGAATGCAAGATCAAGTCTGGTATCACATCTATATAATTATGTTAAATATTGTGGGACTGGGCTTTGCAAGCTTTTCAGGGGTGTACAAATTTTGGGTTTGTGGTGAGTTTGTATGTGAATTATAATACAGTGACTGCTGTTTCAGTGTAAATGATGAACCAAATGAATGAAAACAAGCTACAGCAAAGTACTGCTTGTGGGAGAAGTTATTTGAGTTGGCTGTTAGGAATGTTCTAGGATGACTGGAAAAGAAGAGTTGGAAAGACGACTGCTCTTAGAGGGTTAGATACGAAAAATCATCTGGCAATTTATTGTTTTCTATTGGAAGTATTGATTGGTACACTACTGTTTCATGATGGTTTGTAGGAGGAGACCAATTATTTCAGTTTCATGGGTGCTTTTATTTCTGGAAATACTTCTCTAGTTTTATGCAGAACTTTTTTCATTGCTGTTCATAGTCAGATAAAAATAACTTTTATATGTTCAGAAGTTTATACGACTTCTAATATTTTCAGCTGTTGCTATGTATTATTCAACTTGGGTGTGAAGAACCATTTTCTACCAACTATTTGTTTGCAGAAAATTTATTATATCTATTTCCAGATGTCTCTCTAGAGGACATTTTTATTTTTATTTACTTTTAGAGAAATTACAGTGTAGTAAGAATTGTTGTGGGTGAGTGAACCCATTATTTAGGCACTGAAACAGCATGCATGTCTTAAAGTGAGAATACTCAGGAAAAAGCCATTCAAAGGCTTAAAGGTGATTTCTGCTTCTACTGATTTTGTAATAAATCCGAAAGAAATTAAGTTTATATATATCTGTCTTTAGTCTTATGCCTGTGATTAACACAGATTGTGAGATTTCTTTAATTGAGAATATTTCTTTAAATTGAAAGTCACTTAGGACCATGTACAGCTGTGGTGTAAGGAAGTGTTACACCATCCAAAGTCAATGGCAGTTGTGCCCTTATATGCCAGGCCTGTCTATGGCCTCTGTCTCCTTAGCCACACTGTATTAATATCATTTGGATATTCCCAGAGGTTATTTTTTCTTACAAACTATGTGTTATGGTTGGCAACTTGTGACAGGTGAGTTCTGGTTCCAATATGTCATATGCAGGACTGCAGGAAAATATATCCATGTTCTTCACATCAAACTGCCAAAATGTCAACAGTCACCTCTCAGCATAAAGACCCTCAGAAATACAAAAAAAACGTGCTTGGCATCATCCCTTGTAAATGCAGGCCTGTCTGAGAAGCTGTCTGCGGAGATAGATCTGTCAGTCACTGTGGAGTCTTGTGTGTGAGGGAACACGACACAACGCTGTCACAGCTTGAGCACTGCACTTTGCTCCCATGGAGTGATGCATCAGGGCAAGCTGACCCCAGAACTGAATGACACTCAGGGCGACTCTGTCATTGGTGTTGGCTTTGATGAGCCCACCTTCTAAAGGAGTAAAATTAAAGTTGGGCCATGAATCCCAGAACCAATGGAAATTTTGATTTGGAAGGGACATACAAGGATGTTGAGTCCAGCTCTGAAATATCTTTACAGATCTTCACCTTCTTTAGGTTTGCCTTTTTAAAAACTTTTAAAGCTTTGATGTATGCCTCTGAGCTGTTTTTTTTTCTGGGCTGTATTTGAGACAAAAGCCTTATAAGTTTGTCTTAAGTAGAGTTATATTAGATATCTTTTGGGGAAAAAATCCCTAAGTGTTGGGGTAGTTGATCTATTTATCTTACCCAACTCTGAGTTTCTTTTTTATGTTTCTCCATAGTTGCTACTAATTAAGAGTACTTTACATAGCATTAAGTTTGGAAAGCCAAACTGAAAGGCAATAAGATAATGTGTGTATTATTTAATTTAAATCTGATGTGAAAGAAATTAAAATAACAGAATCAAGTTACATCAAGAATTAAAAATTAAATTATACCAAACTTGAACATTCATAAACTTGACAGAAGGGAGAACTGTCATTTAAAAGTCAGAGCAAAAGCCAGTGTTATCTGGAGGTCTGATTTTTAGGAGTTCTGAATTTTGGGGTTTTTGTTTGTCTTTTAACAAATAATTTAATTTTTTTTTTCTTTAAAATGATGAGAAACTGACATCTGTAATATGCAATTTGAGCCTTCTACTGTTGAGATCTGCTTCAAACAATGCTAAAATTGTCACATACTGAAAAGTGGCTACTCTGTTGAAAAACAAATAAAAAATAGAAATACTGCTTGAGGGTGGCATGTGAAAATTTCTGATTGCACATATATGAACCTTTATTTTTTGGATTTGTTGTTCTTATTTCAGTTATAGTCATAAAATTCTATGTTTATTTGGGCAAATGACAGTATTAAATTTAATAGATTCTGGTTTTCTATTTTTCCTCTACCAAGAAAATCCTAGAAACAAGGTACAGGTGGGTATAAGACACCTGATACTTTATGTAATGTTCATTAGAGATTTAGAAATTTGGGATTTAGTTTGCCCATACTTAGTCTTGCTATTTATCCCTTTCTTGACTTTATTTTTTTGTGTGTGTCAAGTAAATGCTTTATTTAATGCTTGTCATCCCTGAAGCTGACAAAAATCTTCTTTAGTTCCTCTTTGTTCAGCTGGGCTTCGTGTGTGGGGAAAGATTGTATGTCATCTACTAATGTTAGTATTGCTAATGTGAGTGTTGCTGGGGGATTTAAGATTCAGTAAGCAAATCATCTGAGACAAAAGAAATTTACAAAAGCTTGTTTTAATATTCAAAACATTCTGTTTCTCTGTGGTCTATAAAAACTTTGTCATTCTCTTATACAACAATAACAAGCAAGGAAGTCAAGCTTGCAGAAAAAGTGAACTAGCATTTTATTTATGGAGTTTCTCTAAAAAGTTGTATTTTGAAGAGCTTGCCAATATAAGAAATTTTTAGTGCTGAATCAAAACATGTGTTGAAGGAGAACCTTTTCATATCAGGTCATCCTACCATTAAAATTCATTGTAATGCAATGCAGAAGAAACATGAAAGTAAGGATAATTTTGGCCTAAAACATAAATTTCACAAACAAAATATTTTCTTTGATATGTTTCTGAATATTTCACAGCTCTTTCAATGAAAATTGATTTTGTTTTTATAAAATTAGTGATTGACCTGAACTTCCAGGACAATATTTTTAGACATAGCCAAGTGGTTTTTTTTTTCTTCCTGTCTTTATTTTCCTCCAAGAGAAAAAATAGTGATGCATAAGTTATTGTTCATATGGAGGAACACATACAAAGTAATTTAGTATTCCAGAACCACTTCTAACTAAACTAACTTTTATACAATTTGCTGATATAAAACTGTTTTTATTTGACAATAAATTGGAAAAAATCCATTTCTCTTGACCTTGAATGTGTGACCATCCTCTTAGGCATTAACTTCCTCCAAGGTTCAGCCTTGATAGGGCAATGTAACTACTTAGACCCCAGAGAAAATCTGAGTTGTAAGAAAGTACCTAAACTAGAACTGGACCAGACAGGGAAGGCAAAATGACAGATGGAGGTAAAGCAGATGAACTGGGTTTAGAGAAATGTCAGGGATTCAAGAGGAAAACTGGTAGTGTGGGGGGGAAAAAAAAAAAAAGTACTTGGCAGATTGGAGATCATCAGCATCAAAGGGTGTCATAATAACCAACTTTTCCCCACCAGGCTGATGCCTGCCTAGCTGAAAAATACTCATTATTACTGAGATGCATTATTAAGAATAGTGACAATATTAATGCTTAGTGTAGTAACTCATTTATTCTTGCTGTCTTTTTGTGTGTATTAGCCACTAGATGTAACTTATACTCCTGAGCTGCATGTAAAATATACCTGAGGAAAGTGATGCAAAGAAGGGAAAAATATGAAGACAACTTAGTAGTTTCTGCCCTTAAAGCTGAGCTCATTCTTACCCTGTTCCTTGCCTGCCTTCTCCCAGAATAGGCTGCCTTTATCCATGTTGTGCACTGAGAACAAGCCCTACACTCTGTTGCACCACAGATGAAGTCTGGGAATGGTCTTGGAGACTGATTCTTGGCATGGCATGAAGCTGTAGTGGACAACAGCTGCTATGTATTAATAGATGGTTATAGGTTAGTATTCAATCCTGTGCCTTGGCTGTGCTCTATTTGCTGCTGTAGAGGCAGCTCTTCATTCTAAATGAGGCTTGGGTTGGATTTTTTAATCACAGGTTTTTATGGAACGCTTTCAATGGCAACTTAATTTTTCATGTTATGTGCATGCAAGATTGCACCTTGTTCAAAATCTTCCTTTTCTCTGTCCATGTCCTTTCTTCCTGGTTCTCTGTGTGATGCTGCAGAGCCAAAATTGTTTGCTTTTGCTGTATTGGTTTTGTTGCTCTTTTAATACTAAGTTATGCTTAACTTCTATGATTTTCCCTGAACAAAAAAAGGAAGGATACAAGCCAGAGGTGATAGTCTCAGTGTCTGAATAATGAAAGAAGCAAGGGATGTTAAGGGGAAAATGAGGGTTATTAAAAGGATTCAGAATTGTGGCCACATCAGCTTGGTGGAGGGAGAAAGGATCCATTTATGAAGAAATTTAGTGCTGTGAGTTCTTACCAAAATCTAACAGAGCAGATGTCTTAATGTCCAACAGAAGAGAATAAATATTTTTTTGCATGTCTTCCCGTTTGTCATCATTAACCAGGTAACTTTTTTGGCAGTTACAAATGCTGCACAATGAAACTTGTCTGTTGTTTATTTTTTAGCAGATAGGGCTGATAGGATTCACAGTGAATGAGAAGCTGAAAGTCTCCTAGGAGAGGCAATGTAATGTCCCAGAAAGGTATCAGTTTGGAAAGCACATCGTTTCAGTTCCAAAACTTAGTGTTGGCTTTTGTCAGTAATTGGGACTGAAAAAAAAAAAGGATTTCATGGATTTTCTCCAGGGTGCAGTTAAAGAGGGATGAACATGGCAGAAATTGTGCCCAGGAACAAGTGGATGGTGATCAAAGTAGGCAAATGCCTGAACTCATTCTGCTTTTAACAAAGTAACATGGAGCAGCAAATGTACTGTTCTATGCCAATCTTTACCTCCCTGTGCATTTCAGTATAAGAATCTCTCTGTTTGCATCACCCCCGAGTTCTGCATTATTTGCTAGAGCTCTAGAATCAGAGTAAAACTTTGGGCCCTCTGGAAGTCCTGTCCTTTCCATTTTCCCTTCTTTTGGCAGGAGTTAACTAGGAAGTTTTTGTTGCTGCTTTTCAGCCATTTCTTTCTTGTTTCTTTTTCTACTCTTTAGCTGGACTTTTGTAAATGTACTTTTGTCTCATGGATGAGGAAAAAATAGTGTCCGAACATATAAGACTGGACAATTATGCATTCAACTCTGAAATTATCGATGATAATTTTTACTGATTGCCCAAAGAGTTGCTCTTTCAGTTCAGTGTGGTATTGCCTGACCTCTTGGTACAATTTTTTTTTTTTCATTTACCGTGTGAAAAAAGTCATAATATATTTTCTTGACTTAGCACTGGCACTGTTATGGGTGTACTTTGGTTTTTGGGTGCAATATATAGAAAGGAGATATTCTGGTTTAGGACAGTCCTTTTAAAAAAATGGCTTTTAAGCTTGCATTGCCATAAATGCCAACAGGTGTTTGAATTACAGCACTGTTGGAAATTAAAAGGTTTTCTAGGGCCAAATGAAGAATGCATTCTTTATTTTTTAAAATATATTATTAAATTAACCTTCAGTTTAGCTTTAACTGTTTTGGTGGGGTTTTTTTACAGTTTCTTTCTTTTCAGGAATGCATATTTATGTGGTTAATGAGTTGGATGCATGATTGAGATCTGTGCTAATATTGGGTTATCAGTAAGGTTCCAGACAGCAGATAAAATAAAATCTTTCATAAAGCGTTTTCTGAAAATTGGTCTTGCCTCAGGATTAATTTCTGAAAAATATATTATGAAAATATTTAGATTAGTTTGTTGTAAACTAAAATTAGACTGATATTTAAATTTTTAATTTACAATTTATGTGATTTCAATTAAAAAACTAAAATTAGAGTTTATTTTCCTACAGCTTTGGCCAGAAGAGGGAACCATCTCACCATATCAACCACTTCTGTGATGGCACTTAAAAACTTTTTTGCTTTTGTTTTTATTTCTGCATTGCAACTAAATGCAAATCTAAGACTGCTGAACTATCTCAGGTCTCATTCAGAATCATAAAGATATTTCTTTACCTTAAGATTTATGAACACTTTAGAATCACAGCTAGCAAATTGTGTTCTGCATTTACAACTGGAGGAAAAAGAAGTAGCTTAATGCAGATTTGTTAGCTTGATTGCTTTGCATGTTAAGAGCATACATCTACATTGTTTATGCACCATTAAAATAATATAATTTTCAACAGTAGTGTCTTTGAAAAGTACAGCAAATTGAAAAGAAAAAAATTGAATATAAGAATTTGAGTAATCCAGGGAATGTATTAGTGCAGGGTTTTTTACACAACTATTCCACATCCAGAGGATTTCTAGATTGCAGAGAGTAAAGTATTCAGGAGTGAATGATACAGTTAGGGGCTTTAAGCCTGGGAATGTTGCTGCTGGAAACAAGTAATTCCTCCTCACTGCAGAGAAACCTCCCCGTAGATAATTGCAGACACTAGGTTTCATTGATTGGAAAGGGGCAAAGATTGTATTTTTCCTCAGCACACACACATTATTTTAAAAATATACTGGAATCTCATTTATTTTGCTTAGGCTTTTTGCACTGGGGACCTCTGTCCAGTTCCTTCTGTTATGAGCTTGACAGACAGAACAGCACCAGGTATAATTCTCGGGCATCCTTCAGCTGCCTGACACTGTTACAACTCCTTTTCTGCAAGTAGAGTGGAGGGAAAACAAATTCACAGGTCTGTTTTTCCTCAGCAGGGGAAGGATGTAACTTGCAGGTAGGCAGAGAAATAAGATGTTTCCTTACTCTTTTCCCAATAGCCCAAGACTCTGTGCAAAGTGATTTTTGTGCCTGGGAAGCAAAACATGCCATGGTAGAGTATTTTGCAAGCTTTCTAGACTTAATCTGCATCATAAGTAACGCTGGTGCCTAAATACCAAGGTAACTGTTGAAAAAATTATCAGTCAGCTTTGAACTGGTCTATACTTGTTGAGTTTCATTGTGTCGCTGAGATTACTCACTTGTCAGAATGCTACTTTGGTCTGAGATGAGTTGCAGAAGCCCTTGTATGTTGTGCCCTCAGGACAGCAAGACTCTGCATATTGGATGACACTGGAATGCATTAGTGTGTTGTGTCAAGATATCTTTTGCTTTTAGTTTTGTTTTTGGGCTTCTGTTTACTAGTTTGGCTCAACTAATTTAAAATTGCTGGTAATGGTAAGAGGTGATCAACACTCAAACATAATTTGACTTATCTCTATTTCTTAGGGTCAATGGCTCTGAACTGAAAGAAAATAGATCAGATTGCTGGCTGATAAAATTTTACCATTGCATTAAGTACATCAAAAAATCTCATATTTTGTGGGATCTGAGGTTTTGTCATTCAGCTTCAGATACTGCTCATAGTATGCCAAAATCATCAAACTTCTTTTTAGAGAAATTTAATTTTCTGTTTGTAGTGACAAGAAATCTCCCATGTATATTTACTAAAGTCAGCTGGAGTTGTAATACCTCACATTCAGGGGAATAAAATGATTCAGGTTCTTAAACATGAGTGCAGAAGTATTGCTTTAAGCACCTAGTTGTAAAAATGTAAAACATACTGATAGACATAACATTAAAATGTGGCATAGAAACACTCTTAGAAGGACCATCCACTTTAAGAAAATGGAATCAAGAAAAGGTTATGACCAATTGAAAATGCTGTACTGAGCATAAGCGGGAGAAGATTTAATTGTCCGAGATGTACGTTTCCTAGGGCACACGATTAATTGTAGTGGAAATGTTCAATTGCTTGTAATTTTGCAGAAAATTCCCTTCTGGGCTCTGAAACTTTACATGCTTAGTCATAGCCTAACAGAACATTTTCTTAGAAAGTTCAGCTAATTGTTTTTAGTATGGGCATAAAAACAAATTTGAGGGACTTAGCTAAAAATGGTTCAAGCTGACAATGAAAACTTTAAATTTTCATGAGACTAGTAGAGATCAAAATAAAGTTTATTTTGTTTGGGTAAATTTTTGTTTTTTATTGATATTGGTTGAAAGAAATTGATGTCTTTTGATGTAATTTTGCAGAGAATGAAACAAATCGGTTTGTATAAATAAATACACAATCTGTGCTGTAATGGTTTGTAGCTCCAGTGACTTCTCACAGCACCAATATAGCATATGTTTAACTGTGCACTGAAATATGCACTCACTGTCTCATAGAACAACTTAAAACATTTAGAATATCCTTATTTAAGCAGTTTAAGCATGTAGCATTCACAAGATGTTCCTTACTGTAAGAAAATCTTGGGAAGTTTTGCTTGAAAAAAGTTACTGGCACACCTTGTGTACAACAGGTATATTGTTGGAATGTTCAAACAATGGTATTTGTTTATGAGAATACCCTGCTGGTGACCTTGCATTGATGTATGGTTTGTCCCTTCACTGACCTATGCTACATTTTCAGTTTATATCACACTGGAATTAAGGTTGAGGTCATTTCATGATCAATCTTATTTTGTCATTATTTTCTTTGGCTGGAAATCTGCATATCTAACAAACATTCTCTTCTCAAATTTCTTTTTCTCACAATTCCTCTATCTTCTAAAAAGTATTAAGATTATGTGGGTGGTTTTGAACAAACTGATCAAGTTGAGATGTATGTTAGCATGTTATATTTGGATTTTGCTGGATACTTTCAGCATCTCAGTTCAAGTGTTGCTTGTCTTTTAATGCTGTGTTTAATTAATATTTTTACTCTTCTATTACATTTATAACACTTCCCAGTGTTTTGTGTTGTGAATTGAAGTAGGATTTTAAATAAGTTGAGTACTTTTAATGGTGAACTCATCTTTTCTAAGTAGCATATTATGAAACTAGAGAGCATGGTAGTATGTATGTAGTGTGTAGTATCTCTATTTGTGATGTATTATATCAGAGTTTATTATTTGGTATTCTATAATTCTTCCTCAGAGAATATGCCCATATGGAATAATTTTTATTATCTACTTTGGAAGTTTTCACGGTAATTTTGATACAACTTAGTTAAAAATGACCTTGGATGAATCTAGTTTTTCTTTTTTGGTCCTCCTGTGGTTACCTAAGGCAAGTTTCATCATGTATCCTGCATCAAGTCTTGGTGGCAAATCTCTAGTTAATGGAAGAGAATTTTGCTCTAAATGCCTGTAATTGTAGTTGTTAAATACACATGATGATAATACACAGTTAGTTTTGTATTTCTTTCATGGCTGTAGAACTCTAGTTGCAATACTTTTAATTAAACGTTTTTGCAAGTTTAGGTAATGGAGGATTTAGAGTCAGAGTTGTCAGTATTTATTGCTGGAGTTAAAAGCGGCTGGATTTGCACAGAGTTTAGGGATGGAGAGAGTAACTGTTCCTGGTGGGGGTTATTTTACCTCTCTTTTCAAGTAGTTTTATCCCTAGTGGGGAGCAGTAGAATAAATTTTAAGATGGTGAGATGTTATGATTTGTGAAGCCTCTGTAACCATCACATCCCTTCACCATCTTGTTTGTGCCTCTGCAGCACATTTAGCCATAAATACTCAGTACCACACTGGCTTGAAATAATATTTGCTTAGGTTCTGAAAATGCAGGAAATATTCTCCACCTGTGTCTAGCATTTGTAGAAGTAAAATATTATGTAGTTTGGATAATTTTTTTTTCTAAACCGTGGAAAAGTGGTTTTGCTGGTTAAAAAGAAGACTCAACACCTAGATGTATATAAAGCTGTCGACACTATACTTCATCTGGTTTTAAATGGCTATTAAAAGTGTCATTAGCACAAAACAAACTTCTTCCCTCATAGAATGCTTGTTATATGCTAACCACTGCTGAGTGAGAATGGAATAAATATAGAAGAAAAAACAGAACTAGTAAAACAGTATTTATGGTCATGTGAGTTTTTCTTTTCTGTTTAAAATAAGAAACAGTGACTATAAGAAATAGTAGAATTGGAAACTAACGCGCATAAGCAGTTATGCAATATGCAGATGTATGATTTACATGCTCAAGCATAGTATTTGCTTCCCTTTCTGTGCTGTTAATTTTAGAGTGGCTAACTTTCTTTTTGTTATTGCAAGCCAGTAATTCAGCAAAACACATTCAGAAAGGTCCACTATTTTGTGTGCTCTGCTTCTTGTGTGCCTGCTTTGCAAGGTCTCTGGTGTGATTTTTCACAGGAGGTGAGTGATCTCAGCTGTGGTTGAACTCAGAGCAGTGGGTACTGATTACCTTTCAAAGTTATGCTTTGGGAGTCCCAAAATGAGAATCCACATACTGAATTACTCAAATTTAGCAAGTGGTTTTAAATGCATAGACTGTGATATCTGTCTTTCAGTGCCTTCATTTACAAGGAGGCAGAACAGCAATTCCCCTGTCTCATTAGGGTGTTAAAAGGTTTAGTTGAAAGTCTCTAGGATACTTTGAAAAATATTTCATGAACATCATCAAAGAACAATTTAACATAAGCCAGAATCAATTGTAACCTGCATGCTGGTGACAGAGAAATAAGGGTTTTCTTCCTCTTCTGTGTAAGGGGTAGCAGTTTTGCAAGCTCTGAGGAGAATGGGAATGTGTAATAATGTGCCTCAATCCAGATGTCCATTATAGCCACTGAATGAGGCGACATCTCTGCAATGAGTTCTGGATTGCTGCCCCTCTTCCTTGGAGACATCGTTACCTCCAATTATTCTGTATAATAAACTCATCCTATAGCTTGTATATTCTTTATTAATTTGCATTAAGATTGAAAGAAAGTATTGACCACAGTCTAAACTTCCAGAAAGACCTCTTAGGGGAATTCATCCTGTCTTTAGAGTACAGATTAGAATGCTGAACCTGATCCTGTAGTGTCTGCTCTTAGTCAACGTAAAGAACTGGGCATCTAGGATATGACTGATTCCAACTATATCAGTTAAACAATGTCTTAGTTAAGCAATATGTTAAGAGTAGAACTACCACTGCCAGGGTCATGAGCAGGCATCTACAGTCTGAGTGTCTGAAGTTAGAGAAGGTGCATGCTGTCATTCCTTTCTGAAAATCCCCTGAGGCTGACCGCTGGAGAGCTGCCAGGTTCACACACCTCAGCTGGGCTCAGGTACATCAATGTTGCCTCACTCAGACTGTCCTATCCATCTGCAAGAGGAGAACTCCACTTGTTCAGGGAACTTCAAAGCCAAACCAAGGATGGTTTGCTGGGTTTGGCTAGTTAACTGGTTGATTGGGAAATTATTTCAACTATTTTTTTTTTTATCAGAGCACCATCTCTCTGTCTGTTTTTTGTGCTAGCTGCCTACAACTTGCACTGGCTTTAGACTACTTTGCTTTTCCTTCATATTTATAAGCCAGTAGTTGCATATCAAAATCTAAAGTCAATTGAAAACTTTCAGCAACTTTCAGTGTGGGCTCTGAGCTCTCTTGTGGCTTGAGTCTATCAAAGAAGAACAGGATTCAGTCTATGGCAATCTTGGTAAGAGATACACTAAGAAAAATGCATTAATTTTTGGTCTACTAAATAAAATTGCCTATAAAGTGCATTTGAACTCCATTTAATCTTTTTTTCCATTGATTGGCTTAAGAAAATCCACTCACTTGAACAACTAAAACATCAACAGAAGAAGTAAAAACAAAAAATAGAAAACCATAGGAATAATTGTTCATCGTTGGATTCTAATGTGACGTTTTTTTCCAAGGGTAGGCTCATAATCAGAATTTCTGTGAAAATATCCTTATAGTGTCAAAGTTGCCTGAAACAACCTCTTATTTAAAAGCCTTTAGTTTAGTACTGAATTAAAAAACAAACTGTGAGCTCTTTGGAGAAAAAAAATGTGAGCATGTAGGCTCCATGGGTGCTGCTCCAGTCTGTATTTGAGAGGATGCATGTCATTGAACTAATGGCACAAGTTCTTAAATATGTGATGCTAAGGTTTTGTTTTTCACATTATCTTTTAGAAGTAATCAAGCTAATATCAGTCAGTATTGTGAGTCACTATGCAATATTGTCTCCTGCTTATCTAATTAAGGGTTAGACTCTGCTACCTTTGTATGCCCTGCCAGGAATGCACAGCTGATGGAAGCTGCTGCTCATGACAGGGTGATAGTGGTATTTTCTACCTCAGCAGAAATTTGTTCCTATAAGAGGCACCATGTCCCACACAAAGTCCCTTTTAGTTTAATGCAAACATATTTGAATATGCTATTTAGTGTCACGGAGGGAGAATCTGGCACCCTTGAAGGGTGAAATAGAAGTAATTTTGATAAATCAGATGAGAGTTGATGACAGTGAGCTGTGAAAGGCAAAGATAAGAGTTAAATGTTTAAATTAAATCAAAGAGAGGAGTAAAAAGTTTGAAATCATAAAGAATTTTTTTTCACTCCTCTGATACCTTATGTTGAATAGCCAGATCATTTTATTATTGAAAATACTGTGGCAGTAATCTTTTATTGCTTGCAGTATAGGCCTACAGCATTAAGTTAGTATAAAATTACATATAGTTTAATATATTTGTACAACACCTTTAAACAAGCTTCTCTAGGCAGGAAGGTTATCCATCTTATAAATCTATTATTTCATTGTACATCTTGATAGCCTAGCATTGCTTCTAGCCATGTTTAAGCATTAAATAGTGCATTATTATTTCACATAAATCAACCAGAGATGTGTGAATTCATAAATTTTGCATTTGCACAGACAGTATTTTAAACGTTTTATGGCTTTGTGGGAACTTGGTATAAAAGCCTGTACACAAATCAGTGCTCAAGAATTTAAGCAAAATTTAATATTGCAATTACTGCTTTTCAAAGTCCTTTCTTGCATATTTTGCAAATGTTTTAACAGGATCTAAAAACAATAAAAAAACTTGGAAAACAAGATGTTCAGTTAGATTTTGCTGGATAGCTCCTTTGCTGCAGTGGAGTGGATGATTGTTTTTTCTGATGTTTGCTCTGGTATCATTTGTGTTGTTTTTTTCTGCTTTATTTGTACTTTGCTGCTTCTTGTCTTTCATCTTAATTCTTCTAGGCCCCTAAACTGTAAAGAATCATGGGCAAGCTTGATGTTATAAAGAAATTTCACTGATGGAAACTCTAAATATATATGTGAGGTTTCTCAGGTTTGGGTTATTTTGAATAAAACCTTGAAAGTACCTTCTCATGAGATATTTTCATAGAATATATAAATATTCTGCTGCTAAAAAGTATAATGTCAAGAAAGGAAAAAACAGGAAAAACTGTGCATCAGGTATTGCACCATTATATCACATGATAAGATAGCTTTATGTTTTACAGAGAATAAACAAAAACATTGGGGCAAGATGTCCACAAAGACACTAAATTGTTGCTTCTTGAGTCTACTATGTTTCCCATGCCAAGCTTTCAAAATTTGACAATTGTTTTATTTATCTGTGGTTAAACTTTGTGAATTCTCTTCTGCTGTACAATTGCAAGGTAATTCAGTACCCCTTTCCTGGGGTACTGCTGGGAATCAGAGGCAGGGAAGTTAGAAACTGTGTTCCCATGCCCATTCTGCTACAGGAATTACCTCTCCTTCTTTTAGACAACCCAAAGAACACCAGGAACCAATTTGTAGGGAATGAAGCTCAGCTGTGTTGGATCTCCAAAGGAATGGAGATGGGAAGAACATGGGAAATTACTCACAGTTCTTTTGCACTTTGTGGAGGAGCATGGATCTCTGTTTCATCTGCCATTCAGCCTCTTTCTCCTCACCCTTGTATGTGCATGAAGAGACCTCAGATAGCACATCAGTGAGCTAAATCAGGCTCTGAGTATTTTACTTGCAATTTGCACAGGTAATTTGTTGCAGGGACAGAAATGGAATCTGAATTTAGAAAGACTGAATTCTGTTGTCTTTCTTTTTCTTCCTTAACACCATTTGATGTCAAGTGAGTGGGAATTTTGGCACAAAATTTAATGGTGATAGAATAAGATCCCGTTATTATCTTTTGTGTATATGCAGAAATTATCTTTAGTTATTTAACTAAAAACCTAGAACAGTTTTGACATTTTTTTCCTTTTGCATTTTGTTCTTCCTTATGGCTTAGAATTCTTTGTGTTATTTGCAAATTGTAATGGAGGTAAAAATGCCTATGCATAGTTAAATCATACTCTCATGCGCTTAGTTGAAACATTCTCATCTTCAATCGTTTTAGCTGTGGTTAAAAATCTGGGTAGGCTTTCTCTTACCAGTTTGGAATGCTTTTTATTTTACCTTCCCACAAATAAGTGTCTGAAGGGAATTTAATCAAATGTTAAAATATTTCAACATTGGGTGAAGATTTAGGATGAAAAATTTTACCCCCAAAAATAGATGATTAGAGAGCATGTTTTTTGGTTTTCATTAGGGCAGTCATAACTGAACAGCTGGTAAAATATTGGCTTGTCTTGGTGCTGCATATACAGTACAGAGTGTACTTTTTTTAGGATGGAGATCATGGGGTAAATTTGGTACAGATTCTGCTTTTGGATAACTCTGGGTTCCTCTTCTGTGTTACTGATTAAACGGGCAATAAGAGTGACAAAGAGAAGACCTTGCTCCAAGATTTTATCTGGTCTGCATAATTTGGGAAGCAGTAATTTGCATTTGTGACACTGACAAAATTGTCAGGCATGACTCCTATAAATACTTTCTTGTGCATGTTGCTCTTTTCTTTTCACTTTTTCCCAGGAGGTGTGGAGTTGCTGGTGAGGAGAGAAGGAAAAATCATCTGCATGCATATATTTAAACAGCATTGACTTTACTCATAAGAATGTACCATCTGTGTGGATGGCACACTATGAGAACTTACCTGAATGTGAAAGAGTGGGTCTGACTGGGAAGTTATATAGGGAAATCTACATTGGTGGGGAAGAAGGATTGTGAAAGGTTTCTGAAACTGACGGGTGAAAATGGTAGCACTTCCCACAAACACAAGTTTTGAAAGGTTTTTTTGCTGCATCAAACTTTAATTATTTTTATAGCCTTTTTCCTTATTTTTCAAGGTTTGTGTTTTACTGAATGTACTAAAGAGGATCTGTACCTATCTGACATACTTATTATTAAATAATTTCTCCAGTGCTTGGAACCCTAAGGAGCTATGGTATACTGAAAAGAAGAAGAATACAGTTAATAGTTCTGTCATGCACAGTCTTAAAGATATTAATGCTGTTTCACCAGCAGTTCTGAGGAAGAGATCACTACACTAGCTCATAGAAAAAGCTTGGATTTGGAAACCAAAACCATAGTTGGCTTTTATCTGAGTGCACAGTCCCCTACTAGATGTGGGTTAACTGGTGTGAAGCAGTAATGCTGTTTGGAGAACTGGATTTTCTACTTAATTTGGTGTTAATGGAAAATATTCTATATAAGAGAAAAAGGAAAAAAAATTAAAATTGAAACTTTTAAAATTTTAGTGTGTTTAAATTTCTGGCAAGAATAACTTTTTTTTATGGAAGATGTGGATGAAAATTACTTGTCAGTTTTTCTGGAGCAATGTTGCTTACTTCTGACAAGCATTATTTTAAAGCTGGGAAAGTGAAAGTATCTAAGTGGCAAGTTTCACAAAGAGGTGAGTTCTGGAGTTTTTACTGAAGGGAAAATATGTGATCAGCTGAATATTTGAGTAGTGATTTTAGAAAAACTTATTACCCCTTGCCACAGAAAGCTGTCTTTCTGTAATAAGAGGAATAATTTTATGGTACAGTGCTGGACTAAAAAGCCATCTGTGTCATAGAGTGCATGTGAAACCGTGGTGCTGTTTTCTATTCTGACACCAGCTATAATTGTATTAATGTAAGCAGACTTGGCTTGATACAAAAATGGGGAAGTGATGTGGAGAGTAAGGGTGTCTCACCTAGGTTGCCATCTTACATTGGTATTGTGCTGCAGTGAAAAATTACTCCAAGTGCAGAGTCTCAACAAATCAGGTCCCTGTTGTTTTTGAAGGAAAGGCATTTTTTTTGTTACTGTTCATTACTGGGCAAGAACAACAAAGAAGTTCAAGACTAAGATTAATGATTTCAGCAGATCATTGTCTAAAGATTAATCTTTTTAAAATGATGAGGAAGGGATAGACACAGTGAGCCTCTAGCTGCCTACAGCTACAAAGAGTAATAATAAACAATACTATGGCAGGGCTGGCTCTGGAATACTAACAGAGGCATATCTAGTTATCATCAGTAAGCACTAATAGTAGGTTTATGTTGTTTTTTGGCTACTGATGACTGATGAAAATGGTGTGGTTTTCCCCCTCTCCTTCCAAAAGTAAAAATTTTGTACCTTCTTTTGATATCTAGCTATTTAATATTCATTTGTTTGGAATCAATTCTCTCTTTTGTGGTATTGTCAGTGTACTACTTTCTCCTACAAAAACTTCTACCTTATTGCCTGGGTCTAAAACTATCAGAAATTTAAAAAATGAAGGTTCATTATGGAAATTACATTTGTCCTGTACACCCAGGAGGCATTGTCCTTCTGTTGGCTACCCTCTAACTAATCCTTAGAGCATGTATATTTTTGTGCATGCTTGCTGTTTTTGTATTTAGCAGCGTATCTGTTTATACCACACAGGAGGTCTATGTAGCAATTGCATAAATCTGTTTGTTTTTCAAGGGCTACATGTCAGCAACTGAAGGTATAGGAATGGTCTGTGTAAGGTAAAATATACTAATAGTTTCTTTTTAATCTCATCACTATTTATGTGTCTCTTGCCAATACTACAAACTGTGTAGTTTGAAAAGCAGTTGCAGACTTGTGTTCAGAATGGTCTGAGCTGAGGAGTCTGCAAATTTTGAAATTTGTTTATGCCAAGTATTTCTTTCTCATAAACTTAAAAATGCAGTGATAGAAGCAGCCCATTTTCATATCTTACAATGGCGACAGCAGTGATGATGTAAATGTCCATGAGAATCAGATTCTGTCTGTCTCACCATCAGACAGAGCAGGGTTTAACAGCAGGAGCAGCTCCACTGACTTCGACCAAGCTCTTGGAGGAGTAAAATGTTAGTATGACTTGGTGATGGTTGCTCTTGGAATCTTTATAATGCTGTGACATGGCAATAGAGGGTGTTTTGATAATTTGTTTCCATGAAAGAAGGCTTCTGCTCTTGTGTTGAGACACAATTTTGATTCAGGTTTAAAATGAGATGTTTATGTATTATGAAGTTTGAGTTTTACCTACATTACGTCCTGAGGGCTGAGTAGTGCCCACTAGCCTTTAGATTTAGGTATAATGTTAGACTGCACAAAGTTTTATCATGATGATCAACTTCAAGGCAGGTATAGTAATAAGTGAATGGGTATGGCTGGGGGAAGTAATTAGTGAGGTACTTGTGGATGTATAACCATTGAATCATCTTTGAAAAGATACTAATATCATGGAGTCCACCCATTACCCCAGCACTGCCATGTGCATTGCTAAAATATGTTCTCAAGTGCCACATTCAAACATGTTTTGAATGCTTCTGGGGATGGTGATTCCACCACTTCATTTAGCAAGTGTTGCAATGCCCAACAACCCTTCCAGTGAAAAAAAAAATCTTAATATTCAATCTAAACCTCCCCTGGCACAAGTTGGTGCTATTTCCTCTCATCCTGCCACTTGATACCTGGGGGACTGGCCTCTGTTTCATTACAACCTCATTTCAGGTAGTTGCAGGCACTGATGTCTCCTGAGGACCCTTTTTACAGGCTAAACAACCCCAGCTCTCTCAGCTGCTCCTCATCATACTTCTCATCCTTTTACCAGGTCCACTGTCATTTTTTTGGACACATGCTGGCACCTCAATATCTTTCTTGTAGTGAGGGACCCCTGTATCATTTGTCAGAGCTTGCAGTGTTTCCCAAACATGGGAGTATTGCTGATAAGCATGACAAAGTAGGAAAATTTAAATATTTGGTTTTACAACTCTTTCTCTCCGAAAGCCCATTTCCTTTCTTCAGGGCTGGATGAAGGCTGTTGCTCCCTTTGGAATAACCTGAAGGCTAATTGTGCTATCTTCAAACAAGGAAAGCTAAAAATGGAATTGCTACAACATGGTGAATGCTTAACAATGCATGACTAAGTCAAAGGGGTACCTATATAAATGCTTATTTTACTTAGAGTCTGTAGACTTATTGATGATGGACTTTATGCATTGCATTTCTCTTGTGGCTAAAATTTGATTCAGCATTTCATTGTTGGTATGTGTGACTGTGAATTCAGTATAGGAAATTGCTTCAATAAGGAAGGAGTAAATTTTACTTCAGGTTTTTATCTGGCTTTATTGCAGGTAGTCTTAAAACCAAAATCCATGATGCATTTTGTTGTCATTGATGCAGAGTTAGGCAAATTAGGCATGTAGCTTATGTCCTGAGATCTAGATTTGTTTTAAAAGTCATCATGGTGGAGATACCAGCTGGGATAAAAGTACTATTGGGAGGGTATATCCAGATCATTCCAAAGGTACTGTAGTGGTTCCCTTGATTAGTCAGTCTTTAAAAGTTCAAACTTATGCCATTCCAGTGATTTCAGTAGTTGCATGACATAAAAAAATGGAATGATGCAGTGCTTGGACAGGTCTTTAGTTTAAGAAATGTTTTCTATATAGAAGAAAAAGAAAAAAAGTTTACCAGAAGCATACAAAAATGCTTGTAGAGCTCATATCAATTTTTGCTTGCTGTCATGCTTGGTTTATAACCTCTGACTTGGTTAGGCTGGTTCAAATTCCTGTCTGCCACTATAGCTCAATGAACAGCTCTGTTAAATGTCACTGGCTTCATGGCAACAGTGTAACATTTCCATAATTTTTGTCCTGTGATGAGAACTGGACAGATTGAGTTAGACCATCTTAAATTGTCAAAAACTGTTGTTGTGGTAAAACTTCGTCAAAAATTTGAGATTAGGAGTGAGCCTTTGGGTTAGAAGTTCTTTGGATGATCCCACCATCAACTTCAAAAGTCACTTCAGTCTGTAAGTGTGCATTGCCTGAGACGTTGTGCATCACTTTTAAAATATACCGAGCATTTATATTTGGAAAATATCTCCCTAATTGTATATATTGTTCTGGGTCATTATTTTCTCATTGTTTAAATTGCATCTCATTTATTTAAAAGAATACTTGTCAAAGGAAAGCTTTAAGTACTGATTTAAGAAAGCAGTGTTAAATAATTGAAATGACTGTGATAAAATTGCCTTAGTTTAAACAGACCAGTTTTATCAGTCTGTTTAATGAATTGTGCTTTTATAGGGTGAGATAAATCTAATGTGAATTCAAGTGGTTGCACTAGAAATACAGCTCTAGGTGTGATCTCTAGTGGGTTTAGCTAGCAGAATTAGAGGGAAGAAATGGCAGCTCTACTCCTGCATTTCCTTTCAAAAGCACTTCATGTACTATAAGCAAAGCTGATATCTTGCAGATCGTTTTAGTGTCTATTTATCTGTAATATCTGGGTGTTAACATATGGATCACGTATTGGTGGCAAAGTGTTGTTCTTTACTTCAAAAATATTTGTGCCTCTTGATGTAGAAATAAACCTGAAGTTTCATCCAATCCAGGAATCATTAATTTTCAAGCACCAGAATAGTGACACAATCAATTTCTTTGTAGATTGAGGTGACTTGGCAGGCAGGTCTTGTTACTTACTGATAGTTTAGAGGGGCATTTCTTGCATGAAAACATCTGCTTTGGAACCAGGCTGAGGACAACCGCTCGTCACTGACTGACAGAGGAGAATCCTGGGATTTTTTGTTTGTGCTTCTGTACATTATGAGAACATACCTTGCACACAAGAATAGAAATAATCATTAAAAATACATCGTAAGTCCTTTAGTACATCATCAGCTCTTCTCTCCACTAATCCATTTAAATAACCTACACAGCAGGATTGATACCTAATTTAGGGGCATAAGTAAGTAGGACCCAGTCATTTTGCACTTGTATGCCTTCCCATACCAGACCAGTGTGCATGGTGCCATGAGTTTCCATAGAAGTTCTAGGAAGGTAGCATACAATGTGTGAGACAGTGTCATGTCCTGGTCCCAAAATTGAAATTCTTGTCTACTAGACAATTCTTGTCTAGTAGAACAAGGAATAATACATAGTTGGTGTTGCATAACTCAAAGGAGATCACTGAACCAATTATTAGCAGTTTTTATATCTGGACTTAGCACATTAAGTGTTTCTTAAATGTTGTTCAGCTGATTTGGGGCACAGTTTGCCCTATCAGCAATCATTGTGGATCTAAGGGTGTCTCAGGACACAAGGCAATGCTCTGAGCGGGGCATACACATGTTCCTTCAATAGCAGCAGTGTGAACAGAATTTATCAGACAGTATGTGACTGACTTACCAGGAGATTTTACACCAGCAGCAGTTGAATCTGTTCAGATATTTCTTATTCTCAACCAGGCCTTCATCACTAATCTTGTGAAACCAGTCTTTACTGTCAACTCTGCAACCTCACTTGCAGCACTGGAAACTATAATGATTACTTTGGGGAAAAAAAAAAAGAAAAAAGAGGTTGGAGTATCACTGCTTTATACAAAACACTTTCCAGGGGAAGGCCATGTATCTCATGTCATTTTGCTCCAATCAAACAGGCATGTATATTTCAAAATGCCTATCTTCATACCTTATATTTTTAATTTATTATCTAAAAATAGATATCTTAGGTTAGCCATTCCCACTCAGGTTGTTCTCTGCAACATTGCTGTGTCTACTGACTGATACCAGGGGATTGACAAAAGCCCTAGTTGATCTGAAGGAAGTTTGAGATTTCAATTGTTTTGCCATTCTGAAAGGTAAGGGGAAATGCTTTTTATTGCAGAGGTTGTGAAACAGGATATTTGGTAAATTGAGCTGGCTGTTCTCCTCTTCTTCCTCCCTAAATATCTCCAAGGTGTGTGCTTTCCTGTTCTGTGTCTGCTACTTCTACCATTTTCTGACAGAAAATGATCTTGCAGTTTTTATTAAAGACTATCAACTTGTCCATCTGTAGAAAAACAGACAGGTTTCTTTTATCACTTAGTAGCTGTCTAGGGAATTCAGCCTAAATTTTAAGGTTGTTGAAATCAAGCTGCTTTGAAGAACATCTTGATTCTGATGGATTCTAATAAGGAGGAAAAAAAATAGCTGTCTATGTAGCTGTCTTCCATACTGGTTTTATGATATGAGAATGAATCCGAAAACAAGAAAAAGTGAGTGTATAAAATGGAGAAGGCATTTGAAGTACAAGAGGTTAACATTTTTACTGTTCAGAAGGTACTTATATTTTTATTAGATAGCTGACTTTTCTCTTTGTTTTCCAGCCATTTCATATTTCTACTACAAAATTTTAAAGAGTGGAAGGATATATTAAATACCAAGGAAAATTATTTTTAAAAGGTATTTTAAAAATTAATTTAAATGTGGACAGATATAGTATTATGGCATTAAAACACCCCAGGGTCTTTTTTATTGGCCCATTAATACTTGCCTCGAGTGGTAGAACACACCTGAGGCAAGATTTAATGAACCAATAAAACATGCCCTAGAGTGCCCTAATGCTATATTGCTAACCATTCCTATTACATAAATGCACTGTTTGCATACTTCCTTCATACATTTCAGAAAAATCTTCAATTAAGTGAAGACCATATGACAGTTCTTATTCAGAGTTTCCTTCAGCGTATTTTGAAGTGATTAAAATGATTATTTGAGACATTCTTAAGCAACCAATGCAATATATTGTGCCTAGAACTTTATGGACTGTCCAGAGAGTAAATCCTCTAAGTGTGGTTGTGTGTAAAGTCAGTGTGTTTCCTTTCAGTTGCTGAGTCTTCCTAAAAGAATTTGAATGGGATGTTGTTCTATTTCTGTTTTAATCTTGAAACTACCTCACTTGTTTGTCTAGAATCCACCCCAAAGCAGAAATCTGGCAGAGGAACTGGTCATATCTCCAGTCCCATTAAAATCCTCAAGGACTTTACTAAAATGATGTTGTCCAAAACTTCTGACATTGTTTAGTCAAACAGTCATTTTAATCCTTCTCAAGGAGGGAGATTTTTAGTGTTGTAAATCAACTTTAATGAGGATGAGGTGATTTACATCAGCTGGTAGTTCAGATCTTTGCTTTCCAGCACATTCAGTAGGATTAGAAATGTTGTACTCATATGAAATCCGACAGCTGAGATGGAAGAAAGTACCACAGACACTTATTGTATTTTGCAATAGTTAATTTAAAGCCTTTGACTGAAGTTAGCTTTTGCACTAATGATTTAGAATTCATAACCATGAGCAAAAATTGATAAACGTACTTAAGTGTATCTGTACTTAGCATAAGGAAAAAGAAGATTGGCTTTGAATGTAATTGCATGAATGGGAGTTTTGTGCATTATTTGTTTTGCTTTCCAGCATTGTTTTGAGCCAGGATGATACTATCTTAAAGAAAGAAGACTGAGATTTATAGATGTAGATTGTAAAAATGGCTTATGACTTTTACATAATTGGCAATCTGCTATGAAAAAATTTCTACCTTAATGTAACTTCATACTTATCAGAGCCAAATTAGATAGTACTTAAGAGGTATGCTTTTAACTGAACCCCTACTTGAAGACTGATGAGGGAGAGAAAGAGAATCCCATGTTGTTAGACTAATATGTAAAAATTGAAGGAATTACCACTCAGGCATTTTAGGGGGTGGGGAAGCTTTGTAGGCCAGGCTTGATCTTTGCAGGAGTATTAGACAAGTTGAGCATTCATGAGGATATGAGGCACACATACTTGTTAGGGCAAAAGTAACTTCACTTACTTGTAAGTCTAGATCCTCAGCTATTGTGAGCTGGCATAGGTCCATGTAAGGCAATGAAATTATACCAGCTTATACCAGAGGATGAACTGGCCCCTAATCTTTCAAGTAACATGCTCATTAAATGCTTAGGGCCAAATGCTTTCCTGGCATGACTCCATTGCACTTAATGGAATTAAGCCAGGAGAGCATTTGGCCATTATTTAATACGGATAATAATCTAAGGGGAACTAGGTTTGTGTCTTTGTTTTTCTTTTGATATGTAGCATCAGCAAACTGTATGTGATTTTTATAAGACATAATATATGAAATACTGGCTAAAAGAGTCTGCACAGAGATCTCACAGGTACACCCCCAGATGTTCTTGATGTGCTGCCTTCTTTGGAGCAAATATTATTGACTTGATCACAAATTTAAGCCTTTTACTCTCTTCTGGAAATATACTGTCCAGACTGTCGTCTCTGGTCCCTATTTCTTTTTTCTCATCATTTCACTCTACAGTCATCTCAGAAATTTAAGCAGGGTTAAGTTTACTGAGTAAGGTAAAACTATCTGAAAAATTATGCTGTTTTAATTCTAGGACCAAACAACTGATGTACATTTTTCAGAGTCATTACTAGCAGAATTTTCTTCCTTTCAAAAGCATAGTGGCACATTCTGTTAAAGATTTTTTGCTAACAGCTAAAAGGCTTGAATGGGTTTAGTATAACATTGCTGTTACCAGAAATTGTTTCCCAAAGACAATTTTGTTTTCTTTCAAGTTTGAGGTATTTGTCAAAGTTTTACCTTTATCTCATTTCTGCAGTCTAGTTAACCATGGTTAGCTAGGCCTTATTCTTTGACTCAGTGTGTGGATGACCTGGTCTTGTTAATGCTGGGACATAAAAAGTGGCTGAGAATCAGTCGTGAACATCCAAACATAGTTTGTTTGGGGTTTTTCCCCTTTATTCTCCCCCTCACACTGAGTTAGCTCAAATAAAACTAAACTCTTTGCCTTCTTCACTATTGTGGTGTCTCTTTTTTTATGAGTTGCTCTGAGGTGTTATGTACTACTCTCAGCAGCAGTTAGGTCTAGACCTTTGGGGGGAAAGCTTTTTGCTATTTTTTTGGAGGACAATTTTGGAAAGATGAATGTTACTGCCCACCCTAATCCATATATGGAATTTACTAAAGAAGAAAACTATTTTTAAATAAATATTTACCATTGAAGGACTCGAGGCCTTGACACAGTACTTTGCAGCTGAGTTCAGGCGTAGCAGGAATCCCGTCTCTGGGAAGATGAACTTCCCATATAAAGGTTATAAATCCAGTTCAGTGGTTGCTTTGTGACCCACATGAAGTTTTATGGAAACATGAGTAACCCAAACACTAAAATCCAAAACAGAATCACCAGTCCTTTCTACAGCATTCTTATTAAAGCTGGGCCAAGAGAGATCACTGCAAACTATTTGCAGTTGTGAGTGATGTAACACAGCTCAAGGGCATTCAGTACCTGGCAAGCAGAACTGTCTTTGAATGGACTTAGATAAGGGACCACCATGAAAACACAGAATGAAAAACAGTGGAAGGGAAATCCTTTGCCAATTAGTACCCAAAACATTCAGATGAACAAGAAGAGCTCCTTAAGCAAGCCAGTTTGAGGGATGAAGTGTCTGGAAACCAGGTGGTAGGATGAAATGACTCATTTCAAGTTATGCATGAAAACATAATCGAATGTCAAGGAGTCAGTAAAACTTCTGGCTTGCATAAGCAGAGCTAGTGTTTTCACATATCTTTCATGTTTTGGACTTGACCTAGGGCATGTAAAAGAAGTAGGTATCTTTCCATGGAAGGGAAAGGGCACTATTACTGTTACAAATAATACCTTAACAGCCTTCTTTAATGGAAGCACCTGCCTTCTCTCTTTGCTCATCATCCTGGTTTGAATTACTCCAAATCAAAATCTAGCCAAATAATTTAGGACAAGTAAATGTGATAGAAGTAGAAGAAGCTGTGTGACTGTCCTGATAATGCTGGCCTGCAGAGTTTTTTGCTTGTAGAAATGAGAGTTTTCCAAATCTCTGAAGTAATACAGTGGAAGCTACAGAGCACAATAGCACCCAGAGTTCTTGTTGGGGCTAGTGAGTGGCTTAATGGCACAGTCTGAATCAGTTTGATTTGTTTGTTTGTTTATTTGTTTCAAAGAGGGCATCTGCACGTGAGTACATTTTCAGTTCTACTGAGGAACAGAATTGGAATCTTGCAGTAACAGTCAGTGCATGTATAGGACTGTGTCTTTGCAATGATTATATTTTTTTTTCCTCGAAAATCAAATATAGAGATCTATACCAAGTTTATATTAATGGCTGTGCTTTAACACTGTTTTTTTTCCCCCTCACTGTATGCTTGAGTTGATGGTTGCTTTTTCTATTCCTAAACACAACTTATGGGAAAGTATTTGTGTGAGATTGCCCAAGTAATTAGCTGGTTTACTCATGCAAATAAATATTTTTTTATTCAACTTGGAACATCTTTTTGGCAGCATTGCCTTTAATTACAGAAACATTTAAAAGATGACAAGGATGTAGTGCATACTAAAAATGTTCTGTGCAAATAGTGAGAGGATTTAGGTGAGAAGCAGCAGCTCTGTAATTACCTTGCAGCCAGAAAGACCCTCACGTCGTTCGAAGGCTGTTAAAAATAAGGAAAGAAATAATTTTCTTCTCATGGGAAAGGAATTAATTAGCAATGTGCTGAGGGCCTTGGGATTGGTTCTCATCCAAAGTAGATAAATAAACCAAGCATTATTTCAGACTACTCAACACGAGCGAATGTTACACTGGGAGAGCGCCTTTGTAGGACTGAACAGCAAATCTGGCCCATCAGGGGAATGGCGAAGGGAATTTTAAAACACCTTTGCACCTTTCCAGCATGGCTTATTCCAGAGGTCACTGAGATACTTTGCTAAGTACAGGCAGCCTGAAGGCCTAAGTAACTCCATCCCTTTGGCTGACCTGCCAACTGACCTGCTCTTCTTTTTTAATCTCTGTTCTGTCAGTTCGGGCTTGCACTGAGGTCTGCAGAAGGCAGCTTCAAAAATAAATTTGTGAGACATCTGCTCTGAAGGAGACAATCCTTAGCCACATCATTAGATTTAGAATTTGGTTACGTTTCAGTGTTTCCAGCTGACCTCAGAGGTCTAGATCCTAGGTCATAGACCTATCCCTAAATACCAGTGTAAGTCCTTGTAAATGATCTGATATTTATTAATGAATGAAAGGCGCAAAACCTTTGCCTACTATAGCTTAGCATGATGTCAGAAGGAAATAAGACTTATCCCTGCAAACATCTGTTTTCCAGGGTTATATTTTTAATTATTAGCCTGATTTCAACTGTGCAATTTGACAAAAACCTAGAGGCGTCAATGATAATAACTTTGTGGACATCTCTCACAAAGCATCTGGATAGAGAAAAAGTTATTAATGCCTCTTCAGGAAAGAATTGATGTTAGAAGTATGTTTATTACCAAAAGTGAATCTGTGCAGGAGGTGGAAATTATAAATGCCCTGTCAGAATAATTGCAACTGGAAGTCACATCTTGTTAAGCACTAGAAAATCCTAGTTATGAAACACAGACTCCTGTGAGACCAGACATTGTTGATTCCACTGCTCAGAGAACTTAAATATTTTTATATATTTATAGGTTTTTCCCTTCTCCATACACTGTAGCCTTACCTTTAGGTCTGCTTGCCCCTCTTAAAGAAAAAGATATTCATCAGCATCTCCTTATGATTTTTTCTAGCAAGTTACTTTATCTGGTGTTGGAATTCTCAGGGGTTCAGACCACAGATAAAACTTCATATGTAACAAGTGATAGGTGTCCCACTAAAATTTATAGTGTTTTCCATGTATCATTATTGACTGTTGTGATATTTTTTAAATTTAATTTTTTAAATTAAAATTGTGATACTTTAATAGTTACTAATAGCGACAAAGTCCCACTATGCACGATCCTGTGAAAACACAACACAGGAGCGTCAGATGTTCTGTCTTTAAGCTTGTGGCTGATCACACAGGCTTATTTTTTGTTAACTAACTTCTGTGTTATAATTTACTAGCAAATATCCAGCAGTCTCTTTTAGCATTAGGGATTACTAAGGTGGGCATTTGGGCAAAGCTTTGTAGCGCTTTGGCTATCAAGTTAGGAATCTGAAAAATTCTTAGTACTACTGAAACAAGAAGAGAAAGCTGTTGACAAGATTTTGGAGAGAAGTGTCAAAAACTATTAGTGTAAAAGGAACAGACAATTTACAAAACTGTTTTTGATTATCTTTTCTCTTCAGTAGTGATTGCATATTTGAAAACTTTTATGTAGCTTTGTGCTGATTCCTTAGCTGTCTAATTTGTGTGAATTCAGTTCACTTTGTATTTTGTTTAGCGCAAGAGAGGCATCCTGCATGTTTCACAGCAAAGAAGAAATAATTTTCAATGCCAGTTCATAGGGGAAGAACATCTGGAATTCTTGAAAAGACTTAGTATGAAATATTATTTAAATATTAATGAAATATTAGTGCTAAGATTCTCATCTACTAATCCCTTGCTCCTTGTAAATATTGAGTTGTTATAATGTGTATTTTCTTGAGAATTTTTACTACTAGAACTAGAAGATCCATTTGGTATTCCTGCTATGAAATACTCTTAAGAATACTTTGCAAAATGAATGAATTAATGACTTGGTTTATTAATAATTTTCTCCTATGTTCATCTAAATTTCTTGTATGTGGAAATTTGAGTATCTGATGTCTGTCTAGTCAAGATATAAGCTTACATTTCATTTGAGAAAATATCAAGACAAAAAGGAAATAATATTTTGAGGATAACTTGCCTTCTTTTTGTGAAGAAACAATATGATTATTATATAATTTTGGAAAAATGGAAAAAAGAGCTATTTCTCCATGAATATATGGAAATGTAAAAATATTAAGTATGGAGAGAGATTAAAAGTTCAGTTGGCCTGTGAGCAGAAGCTATATGTATAAATGCATTATAATGGATTTTTAAGGTGGTTTTCTTTTTAGCCATTAGGGCAATTTAGGTTTTGTGTGGTAAGGACGAGAAGCTTACTTATTTCATTATAAAATACACAAATATAAGTACAGGAATGAGTTACTTAGCTAAAGATGGCTTGGTTTTGTTGATAAATGAATGACTCTGTTGTTCATTTATTCCTAATAAATTCTGTAAAACAATGTTTTGAACAGTGTTTTAGTCAAATAGGTGATTGCAAATATTTGTCCAATGCTTCTTACTGGGTTAACTCTTGTTATAAGCATTTCCAAATACTTTGATTCTTGTGAAACTGCTTAGCATCTTAAGAGTTTAGGGTCAAATATACTCCAAATGTCCTAGTTATTTTGATAGGGCCATGCTTTTCAATATTCTAGATTTTTTTTTTCATGTTCTATTCTCTGGAACTTCTAAAATTAAAATTATTTTTATTTGTCCACATGAGCATGAATACATTCTTAGCCAACCTGAGCCAAAGTCCACTGATATCAGGACTTCAATTTTTAGACAGGATCAAATAAAAGAAATGGGATTTTTTTTGTTGTCTTTACAGGGAAAGGATTAAATTCAGGTAAAAGAGCCATCTATCTTGTCTAAACTTGTACTGTCCTGTTCTTCTCTTTTTTCATATATATTCCTGCTGTTATAAACTAAATGCTTGTTTAAAGCAAAAATTCAAGGCCCCTCTTACTAACTTGCATTGTTTATTGTACCTTCAGGCTATAACTAGTGCGTACACCAGAATTGATGCAGAACTATGAATCCAGAAGATCTATCACAGTGATATGATTTTGGAAGCATCTTTGCACCAAATTACTTGGTATACATTTACAGAGGGCCAGAAACCTAATATTCTCTCAGACTTCAACTTGATGGATAAAGCTGCAACACATAGGAATAAAAGATATTTACTGTATGGATGTACATATGTAAGTACTTAAGTCTGGCTTCACTGAAGGTTTTTACCACTGACTGAAGTGGGACCAAGATTTTGTTTGTATGCTTATACTGTGTGGCAGCAAAAAATACACTCAGACAAATGTCTCTAAATATATATAAGTGGATAATGTATTTCAGTTGTTTATTACATTCACCATATTAAACAACGATTGCAAAGCCATACACCCATGACCATATATTTTCTGTAACTGTGAGTCTGAGGCATGAAGTATAATTGCTAAGTCTTTGCACTCCTCCTTTCTTTATCTAAATGGAAAAGCAGGAACCTGTTAAATATTTTAAAATTTTTTCTCCAATTGATATTAGTAACGTCTTGCATTTTTAAGGCTTTTGTTTTCCAGGATTTGAATTTTTAACACAATATTGCTCACAGCATTTTCTTTGCTTTGGAGATGGCGTTAAAAATGGTTTTTCCTTGTCTCTGCTTTCCTAGGATGTACACAGTATCTAATTTCACTGAAAACTAATTTTTTAACCTTAAGTTAAAAAGTGATTGGACAATGGCTGGGGGGCTTCAACAATAACACACAGTTCCTTTTGCCACTGAGATGATTCCAGGCTGAGGAATGTAGCATTTACTAGTAGCAGGAACTGTGACGAGATTAAATGGACAAGGCAGGCTCAGGTAACTCTTTTAGAAGATTTTGACACACCTTAAGATGCCCATCGTATGTGCAGCCCAGCTAAAGGCAGAATTCTCCCTGGCTGACAAAAATGGGAAGGAACATCCATTGCCTATGTTTTGTGGACCACTGAGACGGATCCTGTTCTTGGTACTTTAAATGAGATCTAACCATACATTTCTGCACTCTCAGCCTATTGGTGCAGGAGTATTTGCCCTCTGTGCTTTCAAAGTGCTTTCTTAAGCAAAGTGGTGGGCCTTTGGAGGGGATATATGTGTCTTCTGGAGGAACAGTGAAAACAGTTTCAGAATTTCCTCCAAGCCCTCTACAGCCTCTTGGTTTTCACACGGAGAGGTAGTGTTCCCTTCATTCTCCTTTGGTGAGGGCAAATTTCTGTGTTGATATTTCTAGTGCATGTGATATTTGTGTGTGGGTTTAATCACAGAGAATGGTCCTGCCACTCAGAGGAATCTACACTGACATTAACAGAGGACTTAGACTCTAGAATGACAGATTTGAGATACTGAAAATTCCAGTGGTGGTAAACTGAATTTGGTCTCCCATTGGTTAGAAGGTGAAAGGAAAAGGAGAGCAAAAGAAAGATATTGTTTGGATTTTAAGATTACTATGGGAGATGTTTTTGTATTTGTTAAGTTTGGGTATATTAAATACATTGTAATTCAGATTCCTGTCTCTCCTGTGGGATATGATAACTAAATTACTAGGAGTTTTACCTGGACACTCTCATATCTAAAGCCACCTAGGATTTGTCAATTTAGTTCTCTCTTTTTTGAGTTAGTGTCTTGCACAGCACCATCTCTAAACATGGCACATGATGTGATTTCATTTCTCGTTGATTCTTTCCAGGACTGACTTACAACCAGGAACTTATGAACTTGCACTTTTTTTTTCTGGAATCTACTTTGACATCCTTTTAAACACAGAGCTCCTGTAATCCCTTCAAGGTTTAACCAGCTCCTTTTCCTTTCAAGGTTTTCTCTTCTGGAATTCAGGCTATGGCTCTCTCTTTCCTCTGATCCAAGGAAAGTCTTTCATATTTTCTTTCTCTCTGGCCTTTCTAGGTAGTCTTTTCTGCAGATATGGAGATGGACATATTAATTCGGTGCAAGGCGTACTCCTTTTCCCAAGACAGAGCTATCTGATTCTTGTAGTTCTGGTTCTCCCCTTCTCCTGGGGCAGGTGCTTAATAGAGTGATGGCCTGTCCATGCTGTGGCTGAGCCAGGAGTTGTGGTTGATGACACAGCAAGCACAGCAGTGTCCTCACTATCTGGTGATGCACTTCCAGAACCTGTAGTGCAGAGGAGGAAGCTGTTGGCAAGTGTGATCATCTAACACTGCACTGATGGTCAGACACGTCCTACTGATGTTCATGTAAGCAGAGCTGGAGCCAAATTGTCTCCCACTTGAATCAAAGCAGTGCATTAAGATAAATCCTATTTGGACCTCTGCCTCCCAGGGTCTGGAGAGGACTCACAACCCACCCAAAGGGCTTTTGTTGCCTGTGATTAAGGTCTGTTTCAGTCTGATACAGCCTTACAACCTTGTGTCAGACCTGTGAGGAGCCTCCTTGAAATCCCCCACTGTGAGGCTTGAGAGCCTTGTGCCTTGCTGTCCCAACTTCCTGGCTTGATTTCCCAGCTCAGCTTCAGCCCTAGTTCTTAAGCGTGGGTCTGCTAATTTACAGCTAGCACTTAGCTGTAACTAATGCAAAGTTAAATTCTAAGATTAGCCAAAATGTGAGTGCTTCACTGTTTTTGCTTCTTTGCTGAAGTCTGCAGTTCCCAAACCTTGGTTTGTGTCATAGCTTTAGTTTAGATGGCCACACAGCTGAGGTTCAGAGAAAGTTAGATCTTGCATCAAATAATCAGAAAGTCTTGCATCAAATCATCAGAAAGTTTTGCCAAAGCTTTAGGAGTGAAAGCTGTGCCATTTGCTTGTCTCTCACAGTCCTAGAGAGCTAAGATATTTGTATATACCCGAATAGATTGCCAGAATCAATCCACTTTCCAGAGATGAACGTGGACATGTCCTCTCTTCCACAGTAATGTGAATACTCAAATCTTTCCATTTAAGAAACTCAAATATATGAGTTTCACAGCACTCCCTAATAAGGTTTTATAGCCATTAGTGTCAGTGCCATATATCACTGAGGCAGTGAAAAAGTGGAGTTTCTTTCCTAAACCACCTTTCTAAGCATCCAAGATGAAGTGATTTTATAGCTTACACTTCCACAGATCTTTCAAATCCCACAGCACAACTTGTTTCACCTGAGCCTCAAAGATTTTTGAAAATGATTTCCCAGAAGCTCTTGAGGGGGTCTTTTCTCTCTTTATTTAAATTTATGCTTAAAATATGATTAGATTCTGTTCAACACAAAACTGTTCTAGAATACATTGCAAGAAATGTGTGTACAAAAGGTAATCCACACTATATAATAAATAAAATTGTGTAACAGTTCAAAATTTCAAATGTGATCATTTGCTGTAATATTGCGAAGTGTTTGTTAAACGTTTAAGATTGTGACATTTTTCCATGCTGACAGCTAAATAATGAATTAATGGCTTTAAAGTCCAAGGGAGCCTGAGGGTTTCAAATACATGTTTAGTCAAAATAATTGGTGCTTTAATCATTCGTTATGAACCAGAATTGTTCCTTAGTTATACAGGAGCGGTGTTAAAGCAAATATCTATGCTGTGAATGTTCCTTTGTATTTCTGAAATTATCTGCGAAGTTAGAAAAGGGTGTCTGGATGCATTTTATTCTCTGGAGTTTCAGGGTTTTTTTAACTCCCCTAATGACCACTTACATGGCCACAGGCTGTCCTGTCCCTTCACTGGCAGTGAACTGCTTATTGCTGATTTTGTATGTGTGTGCAGAGACAACCGAGTTTTGAGAGCAGATTGGAGGGTATATGGGGGTTGGGTGGTGGGGGGAATCCTCAGCCCCTGCGCCATCAGACGCAGTGTTGAGGTAACTAACTAAATTAGGGGATCTCTTTGCAGCAAACTAAGTCTCACCCAAACTATGACAGAGTTAAAAGCCTCATCCAGAGTATCTTCTGGTAATTATGGGAATAATAATCTTAAATTAAACAAGGGAAGGAACTCTGTCTTAAGTTTGATTTGCATCATACTAGTAGAGTACGGTGTTTGTGAATGTTCTGTTGAGATGTTTGTTTTGACTGCAGTGATGTATCTGTGCCATATGAGGAGGAGATGCTAACCCAGTTAAAACAGATTAAAATTTGCCAAAAGGAGTCTAAGAAGGGTTTTGTTTCTGGTACATTTGTGCCTTAGACAGGACCTGTTTTATAGCATAAAGACAATTTAACATCTGTCTAAGGGAAGCTTGTAAAACCACAGATAACTATGATGTGTAAGGTATACTAGAAGAAATATTAATCTAGGTTTGCTCTTTCTTTCACAGAGCAGCCATTAGTGATGTGTATTTCATCAGATCTAGGCTCAGATGAGCTGTAGATGTGACCCAGTTCCTGTTACGTGATTAACTTCTAGAAAACATTGCTTATCAAGTAATTAAAATGATTTTTTTTTTTAACTTTTGTGTTCCTTTTTAAATAACAATAGTGGGGGCAGATGACAAATGGAAATCTCTTCAGGACATGCCTCAGGATGTATTTAGGACAAACTGAGAGCATACTCTTTGAGAATTTCTGCCACCTTATATGGTTTTGAAGACAATGTGTTTTAGAAATAACTTTGAGTTATCAAAGATACTTCTGGTAGCAGTTCTTCAGCTTTTGTCTACAACCAGTGAATTCCCACAACCTATTGTCTTCTGTTGCCACAGCTGTGTGGGTTTGAAACAGCCTTTTTCCAACAGCTGTGTAGGATTTTTTCTCTGAACTCCTCATGACGTTTTGTTACAGCCTGAGCACAAAGCACTTTGATAGAGGAATGAGGAACTGACTGCTCCTGTCTTCTCCCCAGTGCTTGTTAGGACTGAACTGGTACACTGTAGTTGGGATGAAATTCTTTGAGACAGGTCTCCAACCTGGCAAAACCCCAAAACCAATAGTGTGAATTGCTGCAAAATGCAATTATTCTTCTCTGACTGTTAAGCAGGAGGAAAATGGCTAATTTATAGAAAATTTCTTCCTATTTGGATAGCATGACTCTATCTGATTAAAAGGAAATACTCTACAGAAGTTTTATTTCCTGACTTCTAGCTCATTCTAAGCTGGTACGTCAGCTTGTTTCCTTTCTGCATGTAAAAGAGGAAGCATGGCCATGATGTTGGGGGTAAATCTGTCAACATTGAGGGGTAAAGTGTCTCGGAAGGGGAAAAAAATTCCTAGCAAGATACAGCTGGCTCTTGTAAATGTTAGATGTTTTTGACAGACTGCCAAAATGTTTCTGTATTTCTTTGAAACTTTTCTTTAGTTTAGTCTGTGGCAATCAAAGTGCAGAATTTCATCTGTACCTATTTTTGTCCTGATATATCCTTGTTAAGGCAAATCCTCTATTTCCCCTTCTTTGATTTGCCCCTCTATTATTGTTGTTCAAATGGTACAATAAAGATTTTCCTACCTATATAAATGACATATTGACATAAATTATAGCTAATTCTATAATTAGCTGTAAAACAGTGAGAAATCCTCTCTACTGTAGGTGTAACCACTTCAAATTGGAGTTCCACATCTATAGATGAAACTGTCGTAGTAACAAATTTTTTGACATACAGACCTGAGATATTAGACAAATTCTATTCTTAGTTTGTTGCAAAAGCAACAAGTAAATACTTCTATCAGGGTGCAGATGGTTTTTCTAAATGCAGTGTCTGGATTTAGAGCTGGAGTAGAACACAATTACTAAAAAGGACGGTACTGAAAAAAAAGGGTGAAAATTTGTTCTTTGAGAAGTAGGAAGTTACTGTGCCCAGATAAAGCAAAGAAAACTAAGAATGGCATTGCAGGATTCCTGCCAAAAGAAAGAAACATGCGTTCTCAACTATTAAGCTTTGGAAATGGATGTCACCTTTCAAGTGCCTTTCCAAAGGTACATTGAGCCTTCATTCATTCTCCAGTATTGGCTCAGTTTTCTCATCTCTTGCTCTTAGAGTTTATCAAAACACATGTTCTTCCACAAGAACTCCTAGGAAAATTTAGGCTTCTTAAGCTTTTCAGCCTTGAGTCAGTCATGACCAGATGCTGTACAAGCTGTTAAAAGCTGCTATTGTTTTGTAACTAGGTGTGTTCCAGTTATTGTTTGAATAAACAACCGTGAAAATCTGAACTAGGGAAAAACTAGTGAACTTGCTCTGTCTCCTGAGAAGGCAATGCTTTGAAGTTTACTATGTAAATTTCAAAACATAATAATAAATCTTTTAGTTTCTACCATGGTTAAATTCTTCAAAATTTTGATTTGAAATTTTGAAAACTAATGTTGTAGAACAATATATTTTATTAGCTGCTCATGATAGTGCATGAGTTCCCTGATATCATGATGTATTTTCTTTCTTTGCTGTTTGACTATGAACTGTCTGTTTTGATCCTAAGTGTGTTTCAATATAGTCAAATAATCTCCCTATGGTTACTTTACTGCTGTATCTGCTTTCTAATTTCATTTTGTTCTAAATTACCTTTAGTATTGATGAAACTATTAACAAGTTACCAGTAGCACCCTGAAAATATTTACACCTTGAATTTTTGTTTTTTTGAGCTGAGAATGTAACCATGTAAACATAGTCTCCACAATTTCATCAACAGTATTTGAATATGTGATTGTGATTTTTTGCTCTAAATAGAATCTATTTCTAGTGCAATCTCTACATTACAGGTGCTGAAGCCCTTAAAAAAAGGTGTATTTTAAGAAGACGTGAGACAAATATGAGACTTAGCAAAACTGAGACTTCCATTTTTAATTTAGAAAGATGCTGAAGTTTGAGTCCACTTTGATAGTAGGCATAAGAAATAGAAAAATATTACAATTTGTCATTGAATGCACATAAAACTCATAAAAAGGCTGTCTGTTTTGATTGTGTCTTCAGCCTCAATATTTGAAGTCTACTTAAACATAAAACTCACAATGGAACATAACTGAAATGTGATGTGTAGATTAAAATGATAGAAAATATTTATATGGAAATCTCTTAAGCTTCACCATTGTGTATCCCTTAAAAAAAAGTGTATTGTATCTTTTGAGAACATTACTCTGAGTGTCCTAATGAAATCTGACTCCTTTGTCATAATCTCTTCATCTAATAATTCTTGTGTAGCATTTTTTCCCCTTATCATTCACTGTGTGTTAATTTACATTTTGATTCCTGTGTCCTTGACCTAAAACTGTCAGGCCAGGATGATACCATCATATACGACAGATTGTGAACTATTAATTCTCTCTTCCTCTATGTGCAGTAGTGTGCCATATGCAGATGGGGCTCCTCCCCAGAAGTTGTGCTTTCTGGTCTTTGAGGGTCCTCGAGTCTGCCATAGGTGTTCTGATCTGAAACAGGATCTCAGAGTGGAGTGGGTTTGTCTGCAGCCTCAGTCTCAGGAACATAAGGTGTCTCCATGCAGTGTCTCACCCTTGAAATGTCTGGCCTTGTATCTCCCTTTCGACAATGACCATTACCACACATTCCAGAGGAAAATGCAGGCAGCTTCAAGCAGCTCCCTGGAAATGACATATCCATGGAGAAATTTTCTTTTCAGTTGCCATAATTTGCCAGGCTATTTATTTGCAGAATAACACATCTTTTCTAGGTGTGTATTCATGTCTGGATTTGTATGTAAATGTCTATATATGTATTTTGTGGCCATGACTATACACGAAGCAATTTACAGTCTGAATGACAGATACTCAAATATGTAGGTGGGGGAAAGGAAGGAGTTGAATTTGGAATTTCAGAGGAAACGTAGTTCTGATTTATAATTTCAGTGATTTTTTCCTTTCCCTTAGCAATTGTAATATTTTTGAAAGAGCGTATTAAAACACTATAACAACAGGAATACAAGATGGTGTGAAAGAGCAGACAGGTCGGAAAAATACCTTTATGTGGGGTCTGTACATGCTCCTTGAGTTGCCTTTATTATGGTATCTACCCACTCACTCAGCCAAGGCTGCATCTGTGTCTGGAGAATGCTGGGGAATTCCAAAGGGAGAATTAAAGTGAGCATATAGGTATGACATGGACATTGGTAGCTGTCTAGCTGGACAAGCTTGCTGTCTTTCCCATTCCTTGCTTTAACTAGCGCCATCCATGGGGCAGCCTCTCAGCATTATCCTAATTCCTATGAGGCTGCTTTAACTCACTTGCAAAGTCTCCTTCTCCTGCAGCAGTTCCAAACACACAGTTGCTTCATTAAGTAGCTTTGAGTGATATGTACTATCTCACCTTTTGAAAGTGGCTTATTCAAATTTCTCACCATTGTGGCCTCGAGAGCATCTACTTCAGCAATGTTACCTATCATTTGATAATGTAAACCCAGAAAGCATTGTCGTGTAACCCTGCTGCTTGAAAACATGCATTATTAATAGTAAATGCCAGATAGATTAACTGGTCATACTACTGTACAACAATTTGGTTCCTCCTTGTCTTTTTTCCAGTTCAAGTATAGGATAATTAGGTAGAGAGCAAGGATAACTTAAGTGGTGCCATTAGAGATTGTTGCTACATTCCAAGTAACCTCTTTTCTGCTAATCTGCTGGAAGAGAAGCTACCCACCTCAAAATTCAGTACTGAGAGCACTGTTTTTTATGAGATGGAAAACCGCCTGTATTTGCCATCATTTTAAGGTAGCTTTCAGCTCTCTTGCTGCGCAAGTCCTAAAATGAAATGGTTATATTCACACCACATCAGTGGTTTTTGTACCACACATGCTATAGCTACTAATAGATGGGGATTAAGACTGGTGCCAGAGCTTGGATTCCTAATACAATTTAGGAATCTGATTTCTTTGCAGCATCATAATTTCTGGAAACCTTTTTAATATCCTGATGATGATGATGATCCTGAATGAGGAGATGATGGTCAGCAACACTGGTCAGTTGCAGTTATCCATTTTTGGTGAAGTATTTTTCTCATTGAACCTACGAATATTCAGTTTCCAACTGACTGGAGGTTTGTGTTGCCTATAACTATTCAGGGTGGCCCACGTCCTGACTGAGATTGCAGATAATGGATTTTCTCTACACTTCTAATATGGTGGCCATGACAGAGATAACGCAACAGCTTCTGAAAACAAAATTGACCCTATCTGTCATGAGAATGCAGCCTCCCTGCTATTTGAGAAAATCACATTCCCCTAACCCATAAGATATTCAGTGATATTGATGATCTCTTGAATAAGAAAGCATAGCAAGTACAGACTTTTTATTGCTGTAGAAAAGAAACCAAACCCTTTTTTATATTACCATGTATGTATTATTTCCTGTATCCTGTTTATGTAGAAGTGGAAACACTTCTGTAGTTGATCTGTATATCAGAAAAGTATCATTGATCACATTAATTCATTGCTGGAAACTCATTTCTTATAGGAAAAATAGAAGGAGCAGCAAAACTTGATGATAGCTTTTCACTGGTTACCTTAGAGTTTAAATATGTATATAGAAGTAGTTTTGTACAGGGTTTGTAAAATCAACTATATTATTTCTTAACTTCCATGCTTCAGTGATAAAATTCAGCTTTTCTAGAAGAAAGTCTTATAATCATCTTAGCATTTGCTATGCATTACTCTCTTCTCTCCCCCTCTTTCCTTTTCTTAAATAAATAGTACTTTGCAACAAATTGATTTTGCTAGATAGTGCATTGATCATGCACCTTGCCTGGGGACAGAATATAGCTTCAAAAACAATAATAACTAAGACAATCATCTAATTTTACTGAAATAAAACTGAAAATGTACACCCAATGAAATAATGTCAGAGACTACTTTAGGTGCATTTGTGCTTGTACTTTATCCTCAGTGACACAGTAATCTACTAAAGTTCTTCTCTCGATTTTTCTCTTTGCAATCTGGAAGAACAGATTCAGCAGTGATTGTGCTCATTTATAAAAGCATCCAAAACAAAATTGAACCCCAAGGCTGATAAACTATAAAGATGCTGATCAGATCTGAGCAGAATGGACGGGATGCTTTGGGGCTTGCTCAGCTAAAGATGGCTCTGCAAGACTGATGGCTTTATATACACAATTACAAACACCATAGCTTTGTTGAACGAATGGGAAATCATAAAATATGTTGCTTGCCCGTTATTAAGTAAAGAATGGTATTTTGTAAAATACTTGCAAAGATTTACTAAATTTCTGTAATTTAATTTCTGCCACCATATTTTCTTTTCTTTGTGGAAAACTTTAAACACTTCTTTGGAAAGGACAATCCGATAGCCTATACCTCCTAGTCCTGAGGAGCAAGGGGCTAATTGAGCTTGCTTGCCAATACATAGCAAGTGGTGTACAATGTCTGCCTCAAATAAAACTCATTCATTTTTATTAGTTGTGTCATAACCAGAAATGGATTAAAATTCATTCATTCCCACAAAATTCTTCTCTAAAGGAGACACTGAATGTAAGAGTTCTCTAAAAATTAGGTGTTTATTGGAAATCATAAGAAGACCAATGCAACAGGACAAAGATTAAAAAATTCTGTTGTTCTTCTAAGTGATATTTCCTGTTACCATAAAAAAGCTTTGTCTTTATGATGATATTGAAAAAACTATGATGTAGTTATTTATAGAGGATCTGCAGTGGCTTTTGAAATAAAATCATGTAAGGTAGAATAACATTTTAGCAATACTTAGCAATAGTCTTTTACAGCTCATGAATTTCCTGAGGACTCTTATGTTTTCTTGCATTTTACTAGTCAGTGGATATTTGGGACTCTTGACAGTCCCTGTCATTTAGGGAAGCACCACATGTATAGAAATATATATCTGGCAGGATGGAGGGGGCGGGGGGCAGAGAGAAAAAGAAAATAGGAAGGAGTTTATATTAAATCCATGTAGACTTTAAAAAAGAAGAGCATCTTCCAGGTGCATAGACACGGTAAAGTCAGAACTATTTATAAATACAAGGGCCTACCTGTTAGGTCAACTCAAAATTGCTTTTTGAGTTAGAATGAATATTGTGTTACCCTTGACCTTTAGTGTTTCTAAGTACTTGTGATCTTAAAATTAAAATGTATAGTGCGTCAGAAGTCACAAGTCTTAGTTTGAATGAAGCAGGACCAAGTATTTTTTAATTTTTTTAACAGGCATTCCTAGGATCATGTTGACTTGCTATAAACTCTAGATTGTTCATACCCATACTCAAGATATCACAGAATCACAGTATGGATTAGGTTGGAAGGGACCACAGTGGCCATCTGATCCAAATTCTCTGCCCAAGCACTGTTGTCCCAGAGCACATTGCACAGGATTGCATTGAGATTGATCTTGAATATCTCCAATGAGGGAGACTTTGCAACCCTTCTGGACAATCTGCTCCAGTGTGAATTACCCACACAGTAAAGAAGTTCTTCCTCCTGTTCAGGTGGAACTTCTTGTGCATCAGTTGCTGCCCATTTCCTCTTGTCCTGTTGCTCGGCCTCACTGGGAAGAGCCTGGCTCCATCCTCTTGGCACCCTCCCTTCAGTCACTGACAATGATGAGGTGTATTCTCAGTTTCCTCTACTTGTGACTGAACAGAACCAGCTCCCACAACCTTTCATCATGAGAGGTTCTCCCAACTCTTCACCATCTTAGTAGCTCTCTGCTGGACCCACTCCAAGAGCTCCATGTCCCTCTTGCACTGTAGAGAGCAGAGCTGGGCACAGCAGTCCAGGTATGGCCGCACCAGGGCTGAGTAGAGGGGCAGGATCACCTCTGTTGACCTGCTGGCAATGCTTTTCCAAACGTACAAGGACACACTGCTGGCTCCCAGATAGCTCATTGTCCACTGGGACCCCAAGGTCCCTCTCTGCAGAGCTGCTTTCCAGCAGGTCGACTTTCAGCCTAGTGCATGGAGTTGTTCTTCCGCAGGTGCAGGACCCTTAATTTGCCTTTGTTGAATTCCAGAAGGTTCTTCTCTACCCTCTGAAGGGCAACACATCAACCCACTTCTCCGTTCTTTGTATCAGAAGCGACATTTCTGAGGAGCTATCTGCCCCTTCATCCAAATCACTGATGAGAAAGTTAAACATATGCCTGCCTGTCAGGTTTAGGCAACACAGAAAGTAATTCAGGTAATTCAGAGCAATAAGGTTGATTGGAATTATATCCTGGTGAAATCTTCCATCAAGTATGTAAGGAGATTTGCCTTATAATTTGTGCACTGGAATGAGATTTTATGAATCTTCCCCTCTTTCACTTCCATGTTTTGGGTAAACTTTCAAATTGTGCTTTGCATCTTTTGTCTGTGACAGTTGAGGGCTTACTTCTGCAAGTGAAATCCAACTAACAAATCTGTCAAGGAAATGATTTTTTGCACATGTGTGTGTTTGTAGAACTACTGCTGGGTGGGATTAAAAAAGGATCTTTTTAGATGGATTTCACTTACACTTTGTTTATGAAATGCTGTCCTCTTTATTTTCTTCCATGAAACAGCACTTTAATTGCACTCTTAATGACTTATTGTAGGATGAGATATCTGAGAATTTTGAGGCTTAAGCTAAAAGCAGTACCTACAATATTTACATGAGGTAAAAATGGAGTTTATAAGTTTTTTTCATGCCAGACACAATTTTATCCTTCAGACTGGCATGCATCTTTCTTGCATAATGACAATACACTGAATAAAAGGAATAACAGACTGGCCAAGAGTATACTTAATGCAGTGAAGCAGATTATTTGGCTCTGATTTTTTTTTTCCACCTTTTCCACATCTGTGATGGCTTGTTTGGGGGTAGTAACATACTTGCTATACAAAGCTAGATTGTTCATTAAAATCTAGTAGTAAGTAGTGGTATATTGTTTTTACTTTCTGGTATGAAATTCTGTTGATCTAAAACTGAGTTACTTTTATTTTTAAAACCATGAGCTTAAAAAAAGCAGGTGGTCATTACTGATTTTTCTCAAATATTTTTTTCTGAATCTGATAAGAACAATCCATTCCCTTCCACTCCATTTTGTAAATGAAGAGAGCTAGTTTTAAATTATATGAGCTAAAGAATCTTCATAATGTGTTTGTAATTTTTTTTTACTGTTCTAGCTTTAATTCATAATTACAAGCTTATTCCAATCTCTGCATTATGGAACCACATTTTAGACCAACAGCTGTTATCTACTTTCACTTGTAGCCTTGGGGTATGCATATTTTAATATTCATTTACTATGTGCCGATAAACTAAATACTTCCTACTGGAAGTCTATGAAATTAATCACAGTATCTTAGTTGCTGTTCTGTCTTCCATGTAGCTCATATTTTTTAAACTTACTATGTTATATAATTTCCTCTCCTTCTCCTCCCCTGAATAAAAGGGGAAGAGGAAAGGTTATTACAAAATATACAAACAGAACAAGTTGATTAAATCGGTGATAATTAGAAAATGGAGAAGAATACAGTGTAGTCATTCAAATGACACAACCTTCTCTCCTGTTCCTGTATCTTGCATAAAACTAGTATAAAACCTTGCCACATTGCCTCCAGCAATATTTTAATAGCTGGCTTTGTGTTTGAAGGTTGTGGTTTTAACTGTTATTTAAATAGTATTAGGTCCTCATATGCATATAATATTGCCTAAAGCAAGATATTTTCCAATCTTCCAGGCACAAACACAACTCCAAGTGTCTTTGTGTTAAAAATATAAAATATGTGGCAACTTTGGAGATGAAATGCAATGAACAGGGAGGAAATAAAAGTCATGCAGCCCATTAATGTTTAAGGCTGTTTGTTGTGCAGCAATGGATCAAGGATTGGTGAAAAGCTGTAGAAGGGCATGAAAACAGATTATTTCAAGGATGGGTTTGGTGATGCAAAGTAATAATGTCAAGGCTGGAAGTGTTTGGATGGATTTCTCATATGTTTATATTTCTGGAGCAATGTCCTCATCACACAAATTACAGCTCAATCGCAGCAATTACAGACCATAACAGACAATATGTACCTGCTTCTACTCATGCTACAATGGAGAATTTTGCTACAGAATTTGGTGGCAGCAATGTTATCCAAAATCCCTTTGGGACATAACATTCACTACTGCATTGTGAATAATTCAGCTCTGGGCTGTGCTATTGTATTATTGCTCACCCTTGTACCTGAATATTCCCCGGAAATGATCACAAGCACACTTCAGGCTGGATTCAGTAATTGAGCTTAGGGGCATGAATAAGACACAGACATCTGAAGCCACAAACTGTGTCCCAGAAAGTCCCTTTTCAGCTGTTGATTAGAGTTGCAGATCTCAACTTCATAGGTACCTCCCCGCAACTGTTCTGGAGTCCCAACTGCACTATCTGCAGTTGAGAACTAGGGACACTTTGATATTGGCAGTGTATATTCCTTAAAAGCTCATTTGGGATGCAGAAACTGATTCTTCCTTCACGTAAGTCCCTGGAAGAAAAATTCCAGTAGCCATATTACAAGCTGGCTGGATGCATTAGCACTTTGTTTTGAACTGTGCTTAAGAGAATTCCTAGAATTCAGGTCCTCTCTCTGATCCAATGAATCTGGGTTTCTACCACTCTCCAATTTCATAGCCTCAAAGGGAAAGAGTGAGAAAATTTCTTATTCCAGAACAGGATGTATTTTGGTGTGGACAGTGCTCCCTTGAGATGGGGGTTTGAGCTCTGTAAAGCTGACAAAAGTGTTTTTGGAAAAGGCTTTTCCATTTCCCAAAGGACTCCACTAATCACAAGGCTGCTAATCAAAAGCTACCCTACCACATTCCACTTCACCAAGAGGAGTGGTAGATTTCTGTCTTCAAGGTACCCATGCTGGGAATGCCAGATGGACAGAGGTACCCATGCTTTCAAAAGCAGTGGAAAGGGTTCAGATATATCCTCTTTACCAGTATATCTTAAGTACTATCCAGTTTCTTACTGAGTGTGAAAGTTCTCTTCGGTTTAATTCTTAATGACCTTGACATGAATTCATTATAATTGTTCTGGTCCTTAAAACCTTCTGAGGTATAAGGCTGGCTTCATTTAGTTTTCTGTGATCAGAAAAATCAAAGCAAATGAAAAAATGTATTATGTTGATATTAAATATCTTGAGGAGGAGCAGACAATTTTATTTGTAATCATATTAAGATATAAAATTATATCTAATCTGAAATTTGTATCTCTTTAATTAATCTCATAAAATGTATAATGGCCTACAAACTGCAGTTCACCTTCACAAGCTCACCAATGTCCTTCATACCTGTTATGAAATGCCTAGTGCACTTCTGAAGACTAAAAAATCGCAAAGAAGATTGATATCAGTTTATCAGTTGCATCTTTTTTTTGGTAGTAAAAAAAATTTTCCTCAGTCATTAAAACACACACTAATACTAATGAGTCCTAAACATAAATAGAAAGCAAAGAAAAAAAACCCTAAACTAAGTCACAACCTATATCAAACTATCAAACTTCTCTCAAGCTTCAGAAAATCAGGAAATTGAACTGATGGCAAGTCATTGAAGCTTTGTCTCAGTAGAATCATGAGGAAAGCACAAATGTAAATCACAAATTAATTGGAAACTGATTTTTTTTTTTCTTCACTTGCACAAATCCATACAAAACATTCTTTTGGTCTGAAATATATCAAAGCACTCTTTATAGCCTGTCGTGGTTTGAAGGGAAGTGAGTTTTTTTGGAAGTAGTGGTCAAACCAATCAGTCTTTAGATCTGAGTATTGGCACCTTTGTTGGCCACTAAGAGGGTGGACACGCCTCTGAGGACACGAGGGGTTAAAAGCCGGATTTCCCAGCAGGACTCGCTCTTTCCTGCTCTGCTTTCGGAGAGGGAGCGTCTTCTCCTCTCCCCTGCCCAGGCCTGGCTAGGCCGGGTGGGGGAGGGGAGCAAGGTGGGCCTGGCTGAGCAAGGTGGGCCTCGGGGTGGGGAACAGAGGGAGCTGGAGTGGAGCTGGTCCAGCTTCCATCTAGAATGGAGGGGTGGAGGGAGAACTTTGGAGGTGCCTTCCGTCCCCCTCCCTGTCCCATCCCGTTCCCCCCCCCCGGTCCCGTCTCTCTCCTCCCCCCACAGAGAGAAGGTGCCGAGCTGGAGCTGCTTGTGAGAGCTGCAGTGTCTGCGATCGCCTGTGCCTGACCTTGGTGGTGGGAGATAAAAGCTTTTAACTCTTTCTAAGGCAGAAGAGAGTTATCCCTGGACGCTGTATTCTCATAGTTGGTGGTTTTAGAAGAGAGAGGACAGCCTGGGACCGAGAGGGTAATGTGAGATGAAAAGAAGCCCCTTTGATTGCCGGAATGAAGAGGAGTGGCTTATGAGGCTGGACTTTTCTTGCATAATGATAGCCATAGACGGACCCTGGACCCTCCTGACTATAAATAAGACTGTGTTTGGGTGGATGTTTTTGGCTCAAACCCAGAGACGTTCTGGCCTGCTTCTTGGAGCCCCCGGCCCCAGGGGTAAATGGGGGGGACCTGAGTCCCAAAATGAGAAGATGGCTGGTTTTTGGTACTTGGCCAAAACATCCTTAAAAAGAGCCCTGTTGCAGTGCAGGTCCATGGACAGCAGTGAGAGTGCTGGACATGGAAAGGAGGGTGTCACCCTGGCAGACTCTTCGAGGCAGTGCCATGGGTGACGTGGGAACACGGGATGGTGGACCTGTGTTTCCTGTGGGGGGGGGTGGTCTGTGGTGCGAGAGAGACTCCTCTCGTCCTGGATGGAATGTGGATTGTCTGAATTTTAAAGGATGATGATTTGGATTAGGAACCCAGGGTTGTTGAGGGATTAAGCAAGTAGATGAAGGTAATGTGCTGGAGTCAACTGAGTGAGCATGTATGGAATGGAAATTGGGGGGAGGAGAAGCAGTGTTTTTGGGAGGTTTTCTCTTCTGCTTTTGGGTGGCTGGGTTTTTCTTTCCTTGTCTATTGTCCATTGTTCTGTAGTATAATAAATTGTCTGTCTGTTTTAAGTATTAGGCCTGCTCTGCTCTGTTCTTGACCACATCTCACAGGAGTTCATTAGGTAAAATATACCCTCATGGGTGCATTGGCATTTTGTCTAATGTCAACCCATGACATAGCCCCATGTGGAGTTAAAAAATGGAGTGCCAGTCTTGTGGGACATTACATTTTGTTTAGAAGTGGTACAGAATACATTGTACAGTGGTACAAAATTAACAGAATAGTTGTAAGTGCATGTTTTGCTTCACTGGTACACTGCACCTGCCAAAAGTGCTCTACTGTTGCATGAGAGCTGTCATGTGGCTGCTCTATTTGCTTTTGCCCATCTTGGCTCTTGGTTTTCCCATAGTGTCTCATGTTGTGTGATCAAGGTGTAGGCCACTGTCTGATAGAAAGCACAGTTCCTGCCGAGGTAGCAGCCTGTGTGTTGAGTTGTGGGCTACTGCAGGTGCAGAATGGTAACTAACTAAACCAAAATGTTTCGTTTTGCTATAAAACTAACTCCAAACATAGTGCGTTGTTTTGCTTTCAGGATTGAAGATGCCTGTGATAAAATTAAGATGTTTCTAGAGCAGAGAGCAAATTGTTAAGAAAACCCTTCTTGCTAACAAATGTCTGATAGAAGCAAAGAGCTTTCCGTTGTACGCTTGCATGTCTTGCTTACTGAAATTTTTTGAAACTTAGGGACTACTGAAGTGAATATTAGCACAATTCTTATATGATTTAAGACAGAAATCAGGTCAATAATTAAGTGAAATTTGCATCAGACTCTGATGTCATTGTCATCTGTGTAACATTATATAGTCCTGAAAGAGGAGACTTTCATCTGCTTTAAGTAATATTGATATTGCTGTGCAGTTGCTTTTGAAGTTCCTTGGTTTTCAGATCTCTAAACATTTCCAAGTGAATGTACAAAGCCTTTTGTAACTAATTTATTGTGCATGCTAATAAACGTGTTATGGTCACCTTAGAACTTGCCTATGTATAAAACCTCTTGAAATGAACTCTTTCACTTTCATTAAAGGAAAAGAAAAAAATGGTGGACTTTTTAGCAGAAGCTGCAGTGGAATATTTCAGGTAACTACAGAAGCTTAGCAAAGAAACATGGTAAAGTTCTATGAACAAACCAAAACAGATCACTAAAAATACCCACTGCTACCAAAACCATTCGCATCAGCTGTATTAAATGTTCATAAATGTGAAATTTTATTTGGTTTCATATTTACTTCCAGATATTAGGTTTTAGTCTGCTGCAGTAAGTGAAAGAAGAGTGAAAGAATGGTACCCATTGCAGCTGTTGCATGACAGGTTTCAAGGACAGATAAAACCTTGGTGTGTCTATATGTAGAGGACACTTTCCTACGGCAGCAGAGTAATGTTCTCATGCTCTAAGTGCCGTAACTTCTTTTCATCACAAGAACAATAAACATGTTTATATGATAACAACAATTTTACATTATATATCATAAATTTATTCATGTCTCCAATACCTGATAACGTCTCAGATTGCTGCCTTATTTTCGTACTCTTTCACTCAGTGGTTCATGAATGTTATTTCAACTTTACCAATTTTCCAATGATTTCCATTGTTTTTACAGAAATCCACCCTTTTTCACTCTACAAAAGGTCTTTTAAAAAATAGATGAAACATCTTTTCTAGTTAAATCAAAAAGGCTTTTTTCCCTCCCCAGCTGGCAGCTCTGTTTTTCTGTCTGTTTTTCAGCATCTTATCCTTCAACTCCATGCCAGAGAGACTAGATAATTCTGAAAGTCAATGTTAGATTATTCTAAGATTGATGTTTATGTGAAGTTTTTAATTTATTTAGGTAATTATTTGTGTCATCAAACCTTAACCATATCGATTGCTTGACAAATGGAATTTGTCATTTGGTTTTTGTGATTTTTCTCAGGAGCTGATTCATCAGTTACAGTCTGTTTTGAGATTTTAGGGTAGATGATACAGAATTTTTCAAAAGACCTTTTTTAATCTTTCCAAGCTTTTAGAAATACAGTTCTTCATCTTCTCTAGTGTATTATATTATTACTATTATTATTAAATAACATAATTATATAATTAAACAACAGCAACAAAGCAACAGTAATAATAATAATAATTTGAGTAAGTCTTTGCTATTCTTAAGCTTTCTGGAAACATTCATGTGAATGAAATGTGTTTCAGCTGAATTTAGTGTAACTGAGAAAATGACGACAATAAAAGCAATGAAATGGACCAGAAAGCTTTATTTGTGGGGTTGTGTACTATTTTGAGGTTTGTAATAGGATAACTTTTGTGCCCATAATATGCACCTTTCTGATTTTCAACTTGCTTTTTTCTCCTGATTTTTTCCCTTTCACCCTCCCTCCCCCTTTCCTGGTTTGGGAATGAAAAAAAAGGAAGGCAAAGAAAACAAAGAAGGAGGAATAAATTTCCCTCAATGAAATCTATTACATTGAGGTCATATTTCAGGATAATGTGGAGGGACATGAGGAATGATGTTTTCCAGTTTCACAAAGATGAAGCATCCTTATTATACGTTAACCATATCCAGTTCTCATTTCTGATGAAGGACAAAGGAATTTAGAAGCCTAATCTTTTGAATTACAAGGACTAGCAGGAAAACTAGGGAAATTCACACATCTGTGTTCTTTCTGCAGAGTGATAGTTTCAGAGAGTAAAATGAACAGTAGTCTTTGGAAGTTGTGAATTCTAGCACTTCTTGAACTTGGCATCTAGAGATCCTCTCAGTAGTCTTAATTCTTTGGTGCATGTTCTTTTTTATATGATTTATTTCAACTGAAAAGCATTCCTGCAGGAAAGTAGCATGAGGGGAATGTTATTGAAAAATAAAGTATAAAATCTTTTGTCTATCTGAAATCATGGGGTTCTGAACTTTCTGTCTAGATTTCATTAGCACTGTAATGTAAAGATCCAGAAAACTATGAACAGAAAATTAATAAATAACTGAATTTACAAGGAAGTATCATAGAAATGGAAAATCAGAGAGAATAAATGTATGAAGTATAACATAAAATAATCACATCAAGTGATTCATGTTATTAGATATTATTAAAAAGAAAAATTAGTAGATCGACTGGCATTCAAAATTACATATTTGTCATTACAAATATGGCCACAACAGATTTCAGCAGCATTCTTAGAAATCACATGCAAAAACAGCAAACAGAAAAAGTAAGACTTCCAACAAGGGTGCTGTGGCTGTCTCCTTATTCTCGTGCTAACACCTAATATATATTTCAAAGGAACAGGACTCTTGCCTCTGGGACACTAGTTTCTATTCATATTTAAATTCTTAAATCTGCCAAATTAGTATAGATTTATTGTTATTAACTGACTAAATAGAGTAAGAGGTAGTAAGCTTATAGTCTGAAACCTCCATGCGCCGATGTATTCTTCATGCACACAATGACATTTCAACAGCTGGAAATCACAAATATACCCAGGTTTCTTTCTGATTTCAAATTCAACTTTAACAAAGTTTTCAAGTAAGCTTCTTTATTTTTTTGTCAATTTTCAGTTTGGGATATTTGTGCTTTCCTAGGTTAGAATGTTGTTTTTTTCCACAAAGGCATAAACTTCTATTTGTGAGATGGCTATAATTTCCATGGCAACAATCATGGTATTAGGAAGGTAAGCAAAATCCAGCTACAGAAGGCTGCCAGTGGTGTGGATGAAAACTTGAGGAAAAATCATAGGCTAAGTAAAAAGTGTTTGTTTTTAAAAAATTCCCTTCTTTTTTCTGTTTGCTCAAGGATAAAAATAATTTTAAGAGGGGTGTTCCAGAGCTGCCTGAATTGACTTTGCACAGATTTGGACTCGCTCCTGAGTGAACTCTGGTAACACTAACTCCTCCATATCTCTGGCAGGTTCTGAATGCCTTATTCAGGCAACATCTTTACTGAATTTTCTGGGAGTTTTCCAATTATAAGGATTCTTATATCATAGGTTAGTATACTTACAAAATTTTAACCTATAATTTAAGTGTGTAGCTTGTACAAATATACCAAAGGCTTGCTCAAGATTTCCAGAATGTTTCATCAAGCATATCTTATACTCACGACTGGTATTCATGATCTTGCTGGTGATGTTTTAAAAAAGTTTTGTAGTGAGTGTTTGAGGTATATTAATCAAGTGTTTCATCTGTACAAAAGGACCTTATACAAATTAAATCCAAAAGAAACAAATTTTTATGGTATTTTAAAGATTATTAGATCTGCATTGAGTACTGCAGCAGTTTATTTTCTTCCATATTGATTTTTAATTATGCTGACTCTGTACATTATTTAAGAGAGGGAAGAGGAAGTTAAATCCTAATCTTATTAGTACTGGTATAAAATGCATCAAGTTCAATGGCATTTCAGCTTGTCCTGGGTCTGATGTGACTGAGAACAGATGTGAGCCCTCTTGGGTAAGTTTTTTGTTCCTATGATATAGTCATTTTGCTCTGGATTAGATTTTTCATTCATATGACATGGATTTGGCACATGTTGAATTGATCAAAAAGTAGACAAGGCCAAGCCTATCTGATTATGTAATTGCTTCATCTGTTGTACTGTAGTTGCACAGGGCCAAAATCTGAAATCTTCAGTCATTTTGAACCAGTCCCTTTTAAAACAGGGCTCAGCTGTCTTCTGGGTTTGTTAATGCAATGGCACTGAAAACTGCAAATTTGCCTAATAAATAAGAGTAGTTTAAATAGAGAGGTGTAAATCTGTTAGTTCCTTTTAGCTGGTAGATTTGTACCCAGGTAATTAAAACCAGAGGCTGACCATGGCCAGAAGAGGGAAGTTTCAGCTGTTTGGCTCAATGCTCAGCTTTTCCAAGCCTTTCTGTGTAAGCTTAGTCAAGGTATGTTGTTACTTTGTGCCAATTTTCCACAAAATTGTCCTTAGTTTCCAGCTTTGCTGTAGCTTTTTGGAAATCAAAACCCAGAAAAACTGAAATGTTTTTTACTGCCATTAGGAAGTGCTCAATAGAACAGGAACACCGTCTTAGAGGGTACTATGAAGTTTGACCTCAGTTCGACTGCAATAGCCTAATAGTTTTGTATGGCAGGGATTTTCAGTGTATGTATGGCTGTACAGGTACTTTAGGGGAAAAAGTCATACTGTGGCTTCTATTCCTCCATTCCAGTAATGGAATGTAATCAGATTGCCTTGTACATGAGGCTTTTGTGACCTTTAGATGGTACAAAACTGTCTGTTAAAGTCAAAAGTCTCCGTGTATCAAAAGTGAAATATTTGGCTCAGTTGCCAGTTTTCTAACAATTTCTGAAATTTTTCATGTGGACTAGCTCCTTTCTTGTTGGTGCATAAAATAACTAGCCACAACAGATGCTATTGTGCATATTGCTTGAAAAAATGTCTTTCATTCTTCATTTGTTCTGAAAAAAAGCAACAGCACTAGAGAGTCCTCATCCCTGTCTGTAATAATCACATTGTTTCACTCACTCGTAGCTGGTGACTTTTCTAAATATTTTTGATCAATAGAAAGAAATGTAAAAAATCAGTAGATTGCAGCTTGTAGCTGGAATTGATAGATAGTTTAGGTGGCAGGCTTTGAACTCCCTTGGCAATCAGTAGTTGAAAGAAATTACCTTACTTCCATAGCTAGGATCTTCTGCCAAATTTACCCTGTTCACGTCTAAATCTCTTACATATTTTAAAGGATTAAAGTTAAAGATGAGATTAAAAACTTTCCTCTTGGCTTCAAAAAGAGAACAGAATTCTCTATAGAAGCATAACTGACAACCTCCCATGAGAAAAACAAGTAAAACACTAAAGATGTTTCCCCATCTCCTTAACCATTTCTTTTCCTTTTTTTTTTTTAAACTAGACGTCTCACTGAGATGCCTCTTTACAATATGGTGTTGTTAGACCTTATGTAAAGGTTATACTTTATGATTTGACATACAGTATTTTTCTTCCTTTGAACTCTTCTTTGAATCCTTAATTCTTAACAGTGTAGTAAATTCTGCATGTTGTGGCAGAATTAATTGTGTTGCCATAACATCACTTTTCCCCTAATAAATTTTCCACTGTGGGGATTTCAGCACTTCAAAGATGATACAACATACCTTTTGCTAACCAGATGATAAGGTTTCGTCTGTGCAATGGAGCCAATGATTATTTTTGAACCAACATATAATTATGAAGACACAGTGAGAGAACTTTCAACATGCTCACAAGTGGCAGAACTAAATGCAAGTAGAAATGTCATGTTGGGGTGGAGGTTCAAAGTTAGCATCCAGTCTTCGACTCTGCAGCTGCTATAATTACACAACTCTGTAAATTGGAATCATTTATCCTCTGCCAACTGCAGTAATTAATTTTCTCTTCAGTCAGTGGAGGGGGGATTGATCTTTCCTTTGTGAAAGTCTTTCTCACGCAAATACCACTTTGCTCTTCTATGTTTCCAGTTCTGGAAATTTGTCCTTCTGTGCAACAGCTATTAAAGAATGGGGCTGCAGCTTCCTTGCCTGTGTGTTCTTGTCTGTGTAGCAGTGATGAAAACGAAGATGTTAAGTACAGGGTTTCATTGTGATATTTAATCACTACCTGATTGTGGAATTAGGTTGGCTTGGCAACTAGCAAGTGTGCAATTCTAATAATCACTAGAAGACAGATATTTCTTCTGTCTAAAGGCCTCTTGAAAATCTATAAAAATTATGCACAATTTACATTGCATTCATAATGTGTGTCTCCATTCTCACACTGCCCTTATTATCTAAATAAGTGGCAATTCAAGAAGAAATCTTCCACAAAAAAGCCATAATCTGAAATTCAGGGATTTATCCTTAGAGGTCAATATTCATCTGGGCTTTAGCATCTTTATAATTTTTGGTTGCTGCAAAAGAGTTATTGCCACAAAATTAATGCCTAGTAGATATTGTGCAGGAGAGAAGTCTACACTGTGATAGGCTTTGTGGGTATTACTCTCGTGACTGATCTGGAGTTAAGCACAGAGGCTGTATGTAGTTGTGAGTGGCAGCATGGTGTGCCTCTGCAGGGTGGTCAGGGCTCCTGATGGCCTGAAAGCACCTCCAGTCAGTGACAGTGAATATACTACGGAGGTTTCTGCTGGTTGGAATTGACTTGATCCCTCAAAGACCACAGAAATAAATTATCAAGAATGGAGTTACACTTACTTTCCAAAGGGCTGCTGGTTCTAAATATGTGATGGGGCCAGAGTCAGGACTTACAGCCAGGGAGGACAGGATCTGGCTTTTCCAGAGCCTGCACTGTGGTCCTTCCAGTTGAGGATGAGGCATTTCAACCATGCAGTATGGGAGACCCCTTTGTTATCATTACCCATGCTCTGCTTGTACACAAAGAATATGGAAGACTTCTGTCTCATGACTGTGCACAGAACCCTTCTCCTAAACAAGAACTTTCTTAACTTTTTTTGGTCTTAAATACTGTATTCATTTGGCCTTTTCACATATTATATCTTGCACTTTTGGGGCCAGATCTTCCACTGCAATAAAGCTGGTGGCATTTTCTGGTGGTTTACTGGGTTCTGGTGAATTCTGAAGTGTAAGGTGCTATTAACTACTGTGAGGCTACTTCATCATCCCTAGTGACTTATGCTACTGGACTGTACCAGCCTCCAGCTGCCACAGTTTGCTCACCTGTGAAGACAGGTGAAAAAACCCAAGAGAAGGTTTTCATCATTCCTTGTAGCTGAAATTATATTTTATTTAGGCTAGTGAGCCCCCAGACCTCTAGAACCTGAGTTTTAGTTTAGTGTGATTCTGAGGGAAGATACAGTGCAGGAAGGATTAGAGCCAAGGCAGAATTCTTCACTGAGTTATAAGTATGAGGAAGGGTCTTTTAAAAGGTTTGTCTTTCTTGTTTACTGGTTGAATCCTTTCTATAATCCTCTGCAAATGATCTGGTGCTCCTGAAAGACTTTTTTGTGGCAAGTAAGAGAAAATAAAACTATATGAGTTAGAACCCTTGTAATGTAAGAAGTAAAAGAAACATTATTTTTGCTTTTTTTAATTTCAGCCTCTATATATCAGATATTTATTTGTTAGTAAAACTACTGTATATACAGTAAAAAATATGGTCATTTGAGTAGAAATAAAATTATGTTTACCTTTTGATCATAAAGGAGAAGTGGGGGATTTCTCTCCAAAAAGAAACTCACCATATTCCAGTTTGAGATACTTGATAATCCTTCTTTGTATCAGAGTTTACTACACAGTTAAAACACATCAAACATGATCAAGCTACATTTATCAGCAGAAAACAGCTCAAGTAAAATTAGTAAAAATCCTTTGAATTTCAAAGGTAAGAATACAGTGTGCTCCTTTGGTGTTTAACTTCATATGGTGATGCAGAATAATCTGCTTCCAGGCCTTGATCTTTGAATATTTATACTTGCTTTATTGGTGTTGGGGGTTTTGTTTGTATTTGATAATAATACAGCTCAGAGTGGCTGTTGAATGCGTTTCTGGAAGTTTTGTAAAAATCAGTATCAGTTTGGACAGGCAAAGCCTGCATATTTTGACAGTAGACATGCATTTGAAATCAATACATGACTTGGATTTGGGAAGCCTAGAGCAAAATCCTCAGGTGGAGTAAATCACCATAACTCCTTTGACTTCCATGAGTTAAAGCCGATTTTCACCAGCTGGGAATCTAGACTTTGTTTTTGTTTCCCATTTGACTACACTGAGACAAAAGCAAAAGAAATGCTTTATAGCTACTTAGTTTTCCTGAAAAAGAAATTAAAAGGGAAAAAAATATCTGAGTGGGGATCGCAGTAAATGAGCATCTCTGAGTGGAACAAAGGAATAGAAGAGAGGGGCTAATTGTTTAATTAGTAAATGTCTGCTTGGTTAATGACATATTAATGAGTTTTTAAGACAGTCATATCATTTACCATAAAAGACCCATGTGCGTATCCCTGGATGTACTGTATAATTAAGTAATGTGACCCATAGGAGTTCATCATTTAAAAACCTGTCAGCTGTCTCATGTTTGGTAGCAGATGAGTAAGCTCAGGAGGGGCTCACCAGGAGGACTCAGTTAGGTGTCCAAAATATCTCATTGTAAAACAATCTGTTAATCTGTCAGCAGCATGGTACCTGTGCATAAAGACAACATAGATTAGGGTTTGCCCATCAGTCTATTGAATTTTGTTAACAGAAAAGTTGTTCCTGTAAGGTAGTGGGTCCACCAGAGAAGTTTCTTCCTCTCAGTTTAATTTCATCATCTATAGGAACTGAGCAAGTCTGGTTCTTCTTCAAGGTGCTGGGCCTGGTTTGAGAGGTGAATTTTATCCAGCACTGATGCAGTTTTATTTTATTCTCCAGCTATTTTTATTTCTGCTTACCTGTGGTTGTAGGTCAGATAAAAATATGTACTGCTCTCTTAAAGAATTCTTCAGGCTATGACAACAATGCATACCCATCTAAAAATTTCCTCCATCCCTCTCCTGCACCCCACTACAGAGCCAAAAAAGGCATAGGGATGTTTTAATCATAAAATGGGTTTTTTTCCCACCCTTTTTGTATCTGAATACTGTTTTGTGGAGTGTTGCAGCAAATTCCTTGCTGCTCATGTTCCTTTAGCTTTTAAGATGAAGGTGCACATTAGGAAAGGAGTGGCTGTTGGAAACTACTTGCCTTCACCTTCAAAAGAGGGGTATAAATGTCACTCATCCTTTCTGTCTCAATGTGTATATATATATATATAATTTCATACAGAAATGCATTTCATACCTGTTATCCAGATTTGAAGGTTATCAAAATTTAGAGTGAGATTCAGGTGCAGGGTGTGTGTATTCTTTCTCTCAAAGCTGTCTTAAGCCATTGAAAGAGCATGGGCAAAGTACTGTGTGATATGCAGGGAATGCTAATTGCCTGATTGATTTGGAATGTGCAGATCCAATGCTGATCAGTTATGCAGCATGTGGGGTAAACCTGATACATCTGTTGTTACAGGCACAGGTGATGAAAGCCCTTTTAAAGCTTGGGGTTTTGGGCTGGGCTTGTGGATGTATGATATACTGGAAGAGCACTCCCATTATTTTTGCTTCCCTTCCTCAAAAGGTTTTGGAGGGATTACAAGAGCGCACTGTCTCTGGACTTCCAGGCTTTAATGCAGAGAATACAAATAGAGCCTGAAAAGTGATGGATAGGTCTAACTCTGCTGTTCTCTCCTATTAGTAGTTTGGAGTCTGGCCTAAAGAGACTATGGGCACATCAAGAAAGGTCTTTGGTTTCCATAATACATGCTTAGCAAGTTGAAAAAATATCCGTGTACAAAAAAACCACAAAAAACCCATTAAGGAACACTGAAACAGTTTTTAATTTCTTTGTGTTAAATTTGCATGCCTTTTTCCAGTTGGTTTTTTTTTTTTTTTTAATTGGACACCTAGGACAAAATATTGTGGTTGTAGTAGTTGTCTAAGAAAATAATATACTTCTGGAAGCAGATTTTGTTCAAAATAAGGAAAAGCTTTTTTCCTATTTCCTATAAAAATAAATACACACTTATGTGACAGAAAAATAATTCTAGGAATTGTAGTATGAAAACTGTGGCTTGTTGTGAGTGGTGGTATCTGGGAACTGGATAAATTTTGAGGTTCTCCTTTCTAGAGCACCTTTCCCAATCTTTTCAGGTTTGGTAATAAGATAGACGTATACAAAGGAGCTAAGCTTCTTTATCATACATGTAAACAAAACCAAAAATGGTGTTACCTTAGTAGTAGGGATGATAAGACAATAGAAGAAACTAAATGGATCATTATATCTATGCACAAGCAGAAATAGGAGACCACTAAGTAAAATCCCTGTCTCTAATACATGATATAGAGGTCACAGAGAGAAACCATATAGACCTTATAATTTTTTCTTTTTTTTTTTCTGATTTGTTTTTTTGGCAATGGTAAGTGAAATACCATTGCTCCTGATAGATGAAGTTTGAGAGCAAATATTACACACCGACTAAGGGCTTAATTCTGATCTCCCCTCTGCGGGTGTGTATTATTAATGATTCATTGCATATTTTGAATAATATGCTGTCTGCATAGCAGAGGGCAGAATGTAGTCCTAGGAGACTATTGCATGTGTGATGCATTAAGAATGATATTGAGAATGTGTAGCTTATTAAAGCAGTTGTCTTGGGTTAAGTCACTTTTGGGGTGTACGTATGTCTATTTATCTGAAAATTAGAGAAAATTAAAAAGCCATCTCAGAAAACATTCTACAGAATGAGACTGTAGAAATACAATTTTGAAGGAAAGCTATTTTTTTAAAGGACATGAAGCATGACCTTCACCTCCTGAGTTAATAACATTCGAGCAAAACTGACAAAATGTATTTGCCTGTTCTAGTTCATTTAGATTCTTTTATCTGTTTAAAGTGTAATCTCAATCTTGTAAAATGAATGTGAAAATTAAGTGACTTTGGCAACACTCTGCTTTCCTGGAATGATAACTATAATGAAAAATGAATAATATTTTATTTGTCTATAAAATACATTCCTGTGTAAGAGAACAAGAAGAACCTGGGAAAGTTGCTATGTGTATGATCTGTACAGAAACATGGATGGACTCAGTTTTCCATGTGTGTGTAATGTGCAGACATGTCAGACTGTTAAAGTGTTTGTCCTCTAATTCTTGTAAGTGTGGTTACAGAACAATAAAACAAAATCCCCAAATTATCTTTTTTCATTTTTCTCTCTCTTTTTTTTTTTTTTTTTCTTTTCATTCTTCTTTTTAATTTTTTCATTTCCCTGTCTTTCAACAATGCTAACTATAGTTGGCTTCTTAGCTTTGGGTTGAGTTACAAGGGTCTACCCCAGCTGAGAATCTGCCTCATGGCCAGTATGGTGTGGCCTGTTAAAAGAACATGTTAGTGCAGTGTTATTCCACATTCTATTGTACCTTTAATGTATTTCATTGCACTATGATTATGCATGTTATATTATGGCTATGGTACATATTATGATTGTGCAATACAAATTTTCAGGAATGTAATCCTAGAATGACTGAGGCCAATTGACACTCTCAGGTCAGGAAATTAAAACATATCATCTCTAAAAACAGTATTAATTTCCTGTACTTACAAGAAAATGCCCTAAGAACTATGTTCCATTTTTCAACTTTTCCATAAGAAAACCTTGTCAGCTGACTTTAGGAATGCAGCAGGACTGTCGTGTCCAGGTTGGAAGGTGAAGGTTTTTCTGCTTGCTCTTCTGTTGGCTGACAGTGAGAATGAAGGAAAACAGCAGGGTGAAACAAATAGAATTGCAAAGTAAATTGGCTGTTACCCTTTCTCCCATGCTTCCCATTCCCTAACCTCTCTTTAAGCACAGGCAGAAATATGTTATTTATAAGCAAAACTTAGGCATGTGGGAAATTGGGTTTGATCCAACAATGCACATGTACCTTGAAGACCGTGGCTAGCCAGGGGTAGTGGTATTGTAGTTGCATTGTGCAATTCTAGTAGTTGCTTGAAGAATACATGTGAGGAAATGTTTTGCTTGAAGAAAGTCATGGACCCAGGCTTTGGCATTCTTCCTGACAGGATGAAACAGTGAAAGAAGTAGTTTGTCGGTAGTAGAGCAGGGATATTTGGTCTATTGATGGTACCATTTTCTAGTTCAGTTTCTGTACTGGGAATATTTGGGGGTAAAAATCTCCACACTGGTATGTGCAGATTTATTATATTTACTCCTAGCGTATCTTATTGTCTGTTGTGTGTACAATATATGTAGATAATAGAGTAGAAAGAAATGCAATTGTGTGTATACTAGAGTAGATAGTGCTGTCTGTGCTGGGAGGAAGGAAGGAGGGTTATTTGATCTGTGTTTTAAGAGAGAGTGATACTGTGAAGTTTTTTTAACTTTGTAAGCTTTCCCTTTGAGGGAGATATGTGTGCAATCTGCATGCCTGGCTAGCTCTTTGATGATAAATTTGGACTCAGTTTTTAGTCAGCTACAAGAAGGTGCCAAAAGCATTGGCATCCGTTTTAGAAAATTGGCAGACTTTCTTTGGCTGCAAATTTCTTTATCCCGCCTCATTACTTTGCTCCTATCAGCTTTTACCTGCATGAAGAAAGACCAAAAGAAAAAGGCAAGAAAACCCTTTAAAACTTAAGTAGCTATTACAACAACAGAGCCTAAACCACTCAGGGTGAAGATTCTATAATTTCCACTCTTTACACATACTAGGTGCAATCAAACAACTTGAAGCAATAACACAGGGGGAAATATGTTTTACATAACTTGACTTCCAAATAGTGATTATCCCTTCAAGGCTATTTGTTTTCCCAAGAATCCTGCTGATTATAGGCTCTATGTTAAACCTGTTTCAGATGATAACCTAGCTAAACCCTGGCATCCATTACACTAACTGAATTGTGGTTGCTATGAATGAGCAGGAATTATGGGTTTCCTGTTCATGAAGAAATGTTGTTTTAGACAGACCAGTGTGCTGATATGAGGCACCGATTCCAGGAGATCAAGATGAGGTAAAACCTCAGTAGCTGAAGATCAGTAGCAGAAACCATGTTGACCTCAGTGCAGCCAAGCCACTGCCTCTAGTACTTACAAGTGACTCTTCTAGCTGGCTGCATGTGACTTTAGATCCTAAGAAGGAAACTGATTTTGTTTTATTGTGAGTAGGTTCATGGCTTAGTTAGTCTTCTCATGTTTTGCTTTATTTTTGAAATGTATTTTTTGTTGCTTTTCCCCCCCAAGATTTCCTATGATTATTTTGAAAATATGAGGTAGAGCCCTGTTCTGATCAGAATTAGGTGACAAAATAAATGGGAGGTAGTGTTCTTAATCTATAATTCATCGTATAAGGAGATCTAAAATCATCTAAGCAGATCTGAAGTTATGAGATCCTAGAAAGCTGTCAAGAATCTAGCCTCTGTCTTTTGTAATAATATGTAGTCCCAAGGGAAATCACATTCGCATTTCATGCTCCTTGCTTCTGTCCAGAGCTAGCAGAGAGTGGATGTTTCTAGGAGACAAAATACCTCAGTTTTACTTGTAAACTTGTAGTTTTTCTTGTAGGGCTGCCAGTGCAGAGGAACTTAGGCATATAGTGCAAATACCAACCCTTACTGATGGTGCTTGTCTGGCTCTCATTTAGTTCACAGCCCAAATCTCTCTTTACCTGGGTTTCTGAAGCCTGTCTTGCATTAAATTTATGATGTTTGAAGGAAGTTATTTTGGAAAGAAACTCAAAGTGTATTTGAGTTCCTGGAAGCTGCAAATCTCTCCAGCAGCAATTTCTTAGGTATAAGAAATTCTTCCTAGTCATTCTTCATTCCTTCTTTTTGCTATTTTTACAATGGAAATCGATTCTCCTCCCCCCCCCAGAATAAGTTGCACCTGTAAAATAGATGAATCCACAGATTGATAATATTAAATTTGTGGTAGAGAGTAAAGGATGTGAATCAACACAATACAAATAACAAATAATATCATTTTTACTGTTCATATTTCAAGAAATATGTTATTTGAAAATTGTTTCTGCAATTATTTGAAAATTTACAAGGGCAACGACTATATGTAAAGAAAATAATTGATATTTCATAAGCATATTTTTAATATTAGCAGGGACTTAATTTATATTAATATGCTGTGTCAGTACTAAGATGTCTCTGTAGCTTTCTCTTTCAATATTGCTAATTTAGGTCCTTTTGTTAAATTAATTGTGTTTTATAATAGAAAAGCTGAAAAAAAATTAAAGAATTGCATTAGATATTTTCTTATTCACACTTTGAAAGTATTTCTTGCAGTCATTTAAGAATCACTACTACATTCACTCCCCACTGCAAATGCTCTAAAACATCCATCTTGTGGTAGTGCCCAACGTATAAGTCATTGGAGCAGCTCTGCAGTAAGGAAGAAAACATAAGGAGTCAAAGAATCATAATTCACACCTTCTGCAGTACAAATGGCCTGCAGGTGATTTAAGAACTTGGAGCTCCATACTTTAACTTGGTTGGGGTACCAAGGTAACTCCCAGACTTCTGCACATTTCCTGGCATCTACAGTCACTGGCTTTGTAGGTGGTATTAGATGTACTTAATATCATGTGATAAGCTATGTATACACCTTTATTGCATCAAAATGTCTTTGGCCTTTCCAAGAGTATGGCTTGATCATGGATTAAATAAATGGATGTCCTATGTCTCTTTGCCTGTTACTAACGCTGGTAGAGTATTAGTGGTGTTCATGTGTATAGTCATGAATTTGTAAGTTAAACATTTAAACAGTTTGAAATACACATGTGGGAAATACTAATGCCTACATGTAGTTGCTATTCACTTAGGTGACCCATCCAGCTCCATAAGAAATAGAGCTGAGGGACTAGAATAAGAAAAAATAGATGTTTATAAACATACATATACATATCTATATATTGGTTAAAAGCTTAATTCTGCTTATTGAATTTTATTTCTTGGTTGAAATTTCTTTATGTTTCAATGGTATAATATTAAAAATAGTCTGATACTAGGTAGTTATTACAATTACATTCATAAAAGGGACAAAATCATTAAGAGGCTGTATCCTGTAGTGCATGTATTCATCCACTTGAAGCATTAAGAAGGGTGCCCCTTAGATAAGCATAAGAATTTTTGACTTGCATATTTTTATAAGTATCTGGAAGTGTGGTCAAAATTTTCTGTTGCCTGAGTTCATGGGGCACTGCCAATATATCAGTCTATTAATTTTATTGTGGTTTTGTTTGTTACTGGCTTTTCTGCAAATATAATGTCTCTCCATAAGCCTTTTAAACATTATGGAAAGTTCCTCAATGGGTTGACTGGTTTGCAGAATTGTTCAGAGAGATTTTATACTGTCTTTTTAAAGCCATGGATATTTGCACAACTGGATTCTAGAACAACTCATAATAGGTGGTAGGGTTTTTTGGTGGCTGTTTTTTAGTGTGTGTGTGTGTTTTGGTTTTGTTTTTTTTTTTTTTGCAGAGAGTGGGGAGGGAAGCAGGGGAGGATTTGATTGTTTTGGGGAGTGTTTCTGGGTTTTGTTTGTTTCTTTAGGGACATACACCTGAGTAGGTTAAGTACTGCCTTTCCAGACAGTGTTGGCAGGCAGCACAGAAGTACTGAGTATTTAAAAAAGTGCTACATCCTCATTTTTGTTCATTCTAGCTGCCATGCAAGCTTGAGGAAAGATGTGGAAACTTTACACTCTTTTTCCAGATCCAAAAAAGTGACGTTTGATGCTTAGTGTACGATTCCCTCCCGTTTTTCTTTTGCCTGGTCTCCTTCATCTGTGTGTCTCTTAAGACGGAATTGTTAGGAAGAGAGTTTTATGTCAGGAAGGTCAAAGTGTTGAACTTTAAGGGATATCAATTGCAATTGGATGGCAGCCCAGTAGGAGGATCTCTTAATGGGGTGTAACAAAAGACTAACTTTTTAGTCTGTTAAAAGGTAATGCTTCAAAATATGTACTCCAAGGAAACAGTCTTTGATTTAGCTTATTTTATGTCCTGCCTTTCAGAACATGCAGGTCTTAGATTTTTGGATGATTAAACTATTTTTAGTAGAGGAGAATTCCTCTGAATTTTATTATGATTTCTTTTGCATTTAACCTCACCTGAAGAGGGGTGCAGGTGGGGATTTTTCTTCTGTCATTTTTTTGGTGTGTTTGCAGGAACTGTGTCACTTTCTCCTTTGTTTATCTTAATTTCTAGATATTCATATTGATTTCTACCTATCAGTAAGTATGACATAATCTGTGAAAGCCAGAAACATAGAAAGGCTTCTTATTCCCTTTAGTAGCTGCGCTGGGTAGCTGATGAAGCAGGAATGAAGCAATCACAGCTGAACTGAGCAATAAAAAAGTGAAATTGTTATTTTGAAAATTTTCTCCTTTGCTTTCTTCTCTCGTAGAGACATTTCTATCTATTAATTTCATCTTGAAATATTCTGTGGTCACATGGCCACTAATATTTTCTCGTAGAAAATTTTCTGTTGTTGCCCCTAAAAATGCCCAAAGAGGCAAAATAAAAAGAATGTGAAGCTTGTAAGTTTTAGAGGAATATGGTCAATCTAAAATATAACACCACTAGACAAGGACTGATTTGTATTTCGTATGTAACTAAGTTGGCTTATTGAAGATGGCACACCAGCACCCTAAGGGAAGATAAACAACTCTTCAGTGGATGTCTTCTGCTGCTCAACTCTAAACTTTACTGCACAATCACCCATTTATGCCTAAAGCTCTGGGGGGAGATATCATTGCTGTCTTTATATGTCTGGAAATAAAAGCCAAGAAGGAAGAATGAGTAACACTGGCACAAGAATAAATGGATATAAAACTGCCATAAATTCATTAGAAGGGAAATTAGAAAGATGTTTCTCTTCTATTTGAGAACTTAAGGTTCAGGAACATTTCTCTGATAGGAAGAGTGCAATTGAAAAAAAAATACAAATACCACATCAACAACCCCAAAACTTTCTAACTCCTCTAGAAGTTAGAATGAAAAGAATTGATAGTAGTAATATATTGCCCATGCTTGGGCTTCAGTTGTCTGATTTAGCAGCTGGGATAGCCTTGGTGGCCTGGAAAATGTCATCCAATCCAGTACTCCTCCAGCTCATTCCAGTGAAGTCACTGACAATGTCGACATTCACTGGACCTCCACCACTTCCTGTCACTGAGAGGTGAGCACTGTACAGCATCTAGAAGCTGGCTTGTTGAAAATCCTTATGTAGATTTAATGACAAAAACAAATGAAAGAATTTTTTTTTTTAATTTCAAGGCTTACAAACCACATGGCGCTTGGTTTACTTTTCTCTCCAGAACTTGGAACAGTCCAAGGTGAGCAGAGGTGGGGAACACAAGCCCTGAAGCTGTGACCAGCAGATACATGTAACTGTTAATACAATACCGGGATATCAGTCATGAAATGGTGATTATCTTCTCAACATCTATTCTTTTAGAGGAATACAAAATGCTGTAATTTGAGTGGCAGCTCTTATCCATAAAGTGTTATTCTCTCTCTTAAGCTTTGATTAGATACATCATGTGCCATTAGATTCTACTATATTACGTTTAATTTCTCTTTCACAAAGTAATAATGCCATATATTAAAGTTAAACCTTAAAAACATTAAAGAGAAGATACTTCAGCCTGCATTCAGAGTGCATTTAGATATATATTCCCCTAAAGATAAATACCCAGACACTTAAATAGGCACAGTACTTATGCTAAAACAAATAGATTCCTATAAAGTGCCTTTTTTTTTTTTTTTTTTTTTTTTTAATGAATGACAGGCTTGATACAATTATACTGTGAAGAAAGTCTGTTGCTATAGGAAAACTTGTCATCTGACAATTCCCAGGAACCCCTCTGCTGCTCTAAAGTCTTTTTCTCTCTGGACAACTGCCAAAATCCACTTTAATCCAAAATACTTTAAAGACTTATGGGTTTGATCCAAAGTCCATTGAAGTCAGTGGAGATTTTCAGTGCCTTCAATGGGTTGAACAGGCTGTTGAAACAAGCTGAAAGCTGACATCTCATTTACTTTGGGGATACTGTTATCTTATTTATGTAGGTTAAGAGTAATTATAGGTAACATAGTGGGACAAACCCTGCAATCCTTAGATAATTCTTATTTAAGCTCAACTACTGTTTAAGTCATGGATACAGATGAAAATATTCTACTTTGTTCTTTAATTAGCAATGATAACCAAAGGCACGTATCTTTAATTTCTCATTAACTATCTGTATATTAGGCCAGGTAAGAAGCAGATATGGAAAGAAAAAAACCTGTTTTGGTTTTAAATGTTTGTCCCCAAGAAGGAGCGTTCAGAGGATTATGGTATTCATTTCCTTGCCTAATAAGGTTTTATGCCACACCCTTAAGCACATTTCTGAAGTATCTTTAGGAGCAGTTTATAGCAACAATAGCCTAATTTTTCTTTCCTCCCTGAGGCAGTTGGTGCTCTTGGTTTTCTTGTTTGTTTTCTTGCTTACCTACTTTTTTCTTTTGCCTCTGACTTGGCACACTGAAGCTGGTACCAAGTGTGTTGTAGCCCTCACTGCACTTTTGACAACAGGGAAGGTACGAAGAGGATGTTCAAGTGTCCTGGGCTAGGATGGATAGGAACAGCTGTCTTTTATTTCCACCTCTGAAGTAGTGCACTTTTATCAAATTCCCAAATCACTCCAGTGTTTCACCCCTTTCTGTTCCTCCCTCTGAAAGGAAAATTCACAGGATGCTATATTTTAAAACGTCTATAAGGAAACTATCATTTTAACCTTCCCTTCAAAGAAGCTTGTGTTTTGACAGTTTTCCTTTCTGAAGAGAAGTTTTATTAAAAAAAAAAAAAAAGTTTGTACTGGAAAACTTCTGGTCAGACTCTAGCTGAAATCCTAGTGTTTTACATGTTTTTAGCTGCTCTACAAATGACAATGTTCACCTTAACAGTTTGGGGTTGATAATCTGTCCAAACTATTCTGTAAATCTGCTATAGCTTGTCAGCAAGTGCCTTCACATTTATAGGATTTTGTTTTATTAAAAAAACATACATATTTGAACCTGTCCTACCAGCAGCTCTGTACCTTTCCAAAACCTGTCAGAGACTAGACTGTTCTTGATTGATTCTATTCTTCCATTTAGCCACAGTACACTTTAACTACACAGGAGCATCTGAAGTGAGAAGTGTTGCTCAATTTAATGCTGTTTTTCTGGCTATGGCATACAAGAAAGAATTTTCAACAGTTTTTTGTAATTTAAATATTTTATTTGGTCTCTGTTGTAGAGGTAACATAAACACCTACTATCTTTGTCACTAAAATCTATATCAAAGATGTAATTTTGAAGATAAAACTGAAGGCAGCTTTCCACTGGGATTCCTAATTGTGTTTTCTTTTGAAACAGATGCATCAATGTGGATACATGTATACACAGAATTAGAAGCCAAAAAAAAAAGAGATGCCATTTTTTAAACTTTAGTTCTTCATATTTCCTGGCCGTGGTTAAAATGAATTTTTCTGATACTTACCAGTCAAAGTTATTTACAGGGTAGCCAGGATAAAAATAGCAAAGAGAAGATCATGACCACCAAGTATTTTAAGCAAATAAGGCCCTTGTCAAAAGGATGCAGCTTCTTGGTGGGCAGAAGTATTCAACCTTTTGTGAATGACTTTTGCATTGTGTCTACTGGTGTCTTTGTGATTGTTTTGTTTATTTAGGCAAATGTTAGCTCTCTTATGGTTACCACATTAATGTCAATAGGAGAAAATTACTTTAATGAAACCAGTGTCAATAGGAGCTGGAAAAATATTGCTTTGACAGATAATACATTGATAATGCATGACAGATTCATCACCTCTGCTGCATCATCACCTTGTGCAGTGCAGTACTAGGGATGATTTGCAATTTGATGATTTTAGATAATTTGATGCCATCAGTAGGACTTTGAAGAGATACCCTGACCAAAAAATGGTATCTATCTTCTTCAAAAGGAGATAGTCCCCAAGAATTAGCCACTCTTAATACTGGTTTTGTGGATGCTCCAGATCAAATATACAGTCTTGATCATAATTTTTGAGGACTATCAAGTTTCCTGAGAGAACGCCTCCATACAGTGTGGATCTATAAAATTCCATAGGCAACTATGTTCTGAAGGGACTTATTGGCTAGAAGTTTTAGAAGTTACTTTTAACATTCATGTGGATTGATCAAACACTTAACACTAATGTGATGAAGGAAGGCATCTGTTAATTTACTGTAAAATGGATTAACATTAAGTATGAGTTCAGCAATATGTGGTATTGTTGGCTGTACAGGAATGTTTTACTAGCTGTAGAAATGCTGACCTCTGAATGTACCTAGTGCCTTGTAGGTAGCTTGTAGGATTTTGACCAGCCTTAGACCTCTTCTTGAGTTGGTTATACTAAACAATAAAAAAGCTGTACTTTGTTCAAACTAAGTGTGTTAGACCAATCTAGTGTGAGACTTAGATTTTGTTTTAAATCAGTGCTCTGGCTTTTCACGTAGAAGAGTTATCAGGAGCAAGTAGTGGCAAAATTTACCAGGGTAGGCCTGCCAATAGCAGCCAGTTGATAGAGCATTGAGTTGGAATGGTGAATGAAGGATACATGTTTTCCTTTTCTTCTAGCATACTGAAGAAATACTATTTGGTGATGTTTGTTCAGCACATGTTCCTCAATAGGATATATGTCTCCAGAGTCTCATTAGAATATTTTATTACAGTACATGCCACAAAACTCTAGAAAATAAAAACCATGCTAGTTTATTTCCACAGTGTCCTTCAAAATGGTGCTGCTACAGTTTTCAGAAATTATTCTATTGTCTAACAATTATGGGGATGACTGTAATTTTTGAGAGTGGAACTGTAGAGAGGAAGCTACTATTATCTAGTCTAACCTTACTCAGACAATTTTCTATGGTATTGGGTAAAATCTCTGTGGACTGCTGGCAGATACCAGGATGAGGAGCATTTATCCATAGCAGTCAACTCCATGGAATGCTTAGAGAAGGAAGACGAGATACTAGTCTCCATCAACTGGAGACACAAAAGTGGAGGAAAAAAACCCCAACAAAACCAAACCAAAAAACTGACACAAACCACCCTACTCTTGAAATATACTCTTTCCTCTGGCTAGTGCCATTTTATCTGGAGGAATGACAAAGAGAATTGTAAACCTAACTGCAAAGTATACAGAGATTACTTCACACATCATTGAAGTATATCCTGTCTCTGGGGCAAAAGCTAGCAGTGGTTTAAGAGCATACAGTGATGCTGTACAGGAATTTCTTTTTGATACAGTTCCAGCTCCTAGATGTAATTTCACACTATCAAGTTCCGTGATGGTGATGAAGCTAATGTTGCTGTTCTTATTTTAAATGTGCCAGAAGGCTCTTTGATAATCCAAAATATTCTGGGCATCTTGACTGTATCTTAAAATTGAAAGAATCTCTTTTCAGTGAGAGTAATTTCTGTAGAGTTCAATAGGGCTAGGTGGATATAGATAAACTATATTGGCCTACGATATCTGTGTCAGTACTATAGGAGACTGCTTTGCCTCTCTGTAGCTGGCCAGATAATTCAAATCAGCCAGTTCTTAATTAATGATGTGTTCTTTGCAGTAAGACCATGTTCCGGAGATGGCCATTTCAGATGTGAGAGAAATAAATCAGCACAAAGTAATACGGTTGAGGTTTTGGTGGGTTTGTACCTGTTGAAGTGGGGAAGGGTGTGGTGTTTAATAGTTTAGAAAGAGGGGTTAGAGTTCTCCAGGACTAGTCTACACTTGGTGTACAGTGATATAGCTAGTAAAAGAAAATAAGCTGTAAGAAAATAAAAAATCCTGTCAGGACCTGTAATAAAAAATGAATCCCACAAGAATTTTGGAGTGTTCACTTAATACGTTCCATGTGTTCAAACTATGGCAGACTTTTTTGCGTCATGAGGTAACAGTCCCAAGTAATTCCCCAAATTGGACTAACTGGCAGGGATAATTTTTTTCAGTCAACGTAACTGTATTTATAAAGTTTGACAAACCAACTGTAGTTTACTCCAGGCTGTTGTATCTGGTTTCTTATAGTATGTTTCACCAGTTTACTTGATAGCTCTGTTGCACAGAACTAGCCAAATCTAATTTACATACTGGAGGCTCTGTGGTCAACTGGAATTACGTTTTCCCCTTCTAATTCTGCAGACCTGGAGTCACAGGTGATGGGAGTTCAATAGAATAATGTGTTTTGTGGTCTCATTTACCAGCATGTTACCAGAAGAAATTTGTCCATATTAGACAAACTACTCAGATTTGATGGAATCCAGGGCAATTTGCATCCTCTGATCCAGACAGGTCTAGAAATGGAAGAAAATGGCAGGAGTTCAGAATGGATTAGCTCTGATCTGGGTATCTGATGGTCACAACTAGTACTTGCACAGTAGACACTGCAAGCTTTGCTGATATGACAATACTGTGAGGTGAATATTTTCATAAGAAAGGACAGTTGTTGAAATTCTTTAATGTGCACACTATGGATTTTTTTTTCATCTTCTAGATTTGGTGAATGTCCATCTCTGTACCTGCTGTGATTGCATTTTTTAAGATACAGAGCAGTGTCTTCTCCAAGGCCAATGTAGACTTCTTCTGGTTCTGCATCAGGACATAATTACTGTACACCAGAGAGTAGAAATAATTTCTTCTATGGGGGTCTGTCATTTGGTCTCTTTGGCCGATTTTCTTCAATTTTCTCAATGAGAGTTGAAATTGTGTACCAGTGGCAGTATGCACTAGCTTTTGTATCAGTGACTGCAGAGCCCATACCCATATACTCCTACTACCACCCTTCCTCTGAGAGCGTGTACACATGGAATAGAAGAGTCATAGAAAAATTTAGATTGGAGGGAATTTATGGAGGTCATTTAGTCTTTCATGCTCAAGGTTGCTCAGCTTGTTCAATTTTGGATAAGGATGTTCAGGCACTTAGACAAGGATCTGGAAATCCTCAAGATGTAAAGCTCTCTGGCCAACTGTTTCAGTGCTTAGACATGCTTATTGTGAGGATTTTTTAATATTTGTATACAATTGGAATTTCCCTTGTTGCTATTTGTAACTGTTGATTTTTGTCTTTTGTTGAAGGACTTTTCTTCTGTCTAGCAACACACTTCTGGAAAGTCATCATTAGTCTCTTCTTCGTCTCCTCACTCCTCCCTTCCTCTGGAGTGCTTAGGAAGTCTTATAGGTTTGGCCTCAGATTTTTCTACTGTCTTCTGGATTTTCTTCTGGAGGGGAAAAAGTAGCAGACTCAAAATTATCTTCCCTCCAGCCCCCCCCCCCCCTCCCCCCCCCCCCAGTCATGGAATGTCTTTACATAAAGGATGTGAAATCCCCTATATTTTGCCTACCCCTTACCAAAATTACTCAAGAGATGGAGAAGTGCACTAGGCAAGTGTTTTTAGGAAATCTTCAAAGGCAAATGAAACTGAATCAAATCCATGCTACTCAACAGCTCAAGGTAGAGGAGGCAGCTGCATATTTTCGAGGAAAGAATCTCACTTTGGTACTAGTGCAAACCTCACACTAAAATTTGTGAAAGTCTATCATTTAAGAAAAATTTTGAAGTAACACAGAGACTGTTTGGATGTTTTTCTGTATATTCATGTTAAATCTTGATTTGTAATGCAACTAAAATGCTTTTGTATGTAAGTTTAATCCTAAAAGACTGTAGAAAGTTATGTTTTTACATACTCATTTGTATGCTGAAAGAGAATCTTTTATCTGTGTGATTTTTAATATACCCAGACACAGAATCATATTATGAGATCAGCAGCAGATTATCATTTGCAGAGAATCCATTAAATGCCCTGGAAGGAATGCTCTCTTCTGCCAAAGTGTCATGGTTTAAGTCCAAGTGACATTGTAAAGGCTAAGTGGATTTTGTTCTCAGTTGCACACTCTCCTCGTGGTGCTAGTAGCTTGTTCCAGACAACTCTGGGCACTTCTGTACTTCTTCATGATCAACAGGTTGTTGACATGTTTGGCCATCTAGTTCCCTGAGCACAGCAAAAAGGATTGTTTGGGATAAGTGTGTGGTAGAAACGTCCACAAATGTGGACATTTCATTTATGTCTGTCATAGCAAACGGTAGGTTAAAATTCACAGACTTATGCCAGGAGCCCTGCTAGCTGCACTCGTGCTAGCTGCTACATGAAGTCACCAGGTTCATTAGCTGAGCCTGTCCATGTGCAGTCTCAGATCTCTTATATGCCTGTCCTCTTCTATAGAGTGAGAACCCTTGTCCTAGTAATATTTCTCATATTAGAATTTCTACATAAAATAGAGCAGGCAAAGGTTTTTGCCTCGTGTTGGATAAAACCGATTCTGGTTTTGATGGAAATGAGTGGCCATTATGTGTATACAAAATGTATGTTATCTGGACCAGGTCTTATCTTAAGAATATATATACCAAGAGGGCAAAGAATGAGAATTCTAACTGAAGTTATGTGAAAAAACTAGTTAAAAGGAAGCAAACAAATAAAAAACCCCACAGAAACCACACAAAAACCCCCTAATGCCCCTAAAAAACAAAAAAGAAAACACCCGAAAAAGCAAGCCCATTTGAAGGCCAAACTGGAAACACTGAAAATTACAGAAGAGTCCCCAAACAGAGATTGGAGCCCTGCAGTTGTGGCCTCACTATGGTAAACTAAATCATCTGTACAAGCTGGTTCCAATAAACCATTCAACATGATAAAGGAATGCTATTATATTACAAAGCCCAGAAGGCTCTGGTACTTCCACTGTCATGAACCGAATAGGTTAAAAGTATTTTAATGCAACTGGCATAGCTTTCTTCAGTGAAAACAGAGCTATACAGAGAAAAAAAATACTCCTTTATTAATGTATATGGTAGGTCACTAGGACAAATTAGAGGGAAGTAATCTGGTTTGTTCCAATCATTCAGTACTGTGAGAACAGTTTAAGAAGCTATGTAAAGGCAGCTGGGAAGCAAATGATTTTTATAAGAAGTCTTGTAATAAAAAGTGTCTCTTGAAAAATGAATTGCATGTTGCAGTTGAGGGGCCCCTGTCAAGATGCAGTCATGTTTTTTACTGGGGGGAAAGTTAGCCCAGAACGAGTCTCTGGAAGGAAGACTGCACTTTGGCACTTTGCAGTTACTGGTTTTTTCTTTCCTTCCTGGTTTCAGTGCTAGCAGTGTGACAGAGGAGAGAGACTGTTGCCTGTGAATGATAATTCCTATTCTGAAACATCCACTCTTGGAGTTCTGTATTGCCTCTGTGGTCATCTGACATTCAGCAAAATAGGATAAAGACAAAACAAAGCCTGTGAGCCAAATGCCAGAATCCTTACTCAAGCTCCATTCCCTGCTTTTTGATGAAAAATGTCTGAGAATGGGCTGCAAGAGAGAAGAATTCACTGTGAATTTCAGCTTCTCCTTGAATTCTCTTGTCAGAGTGGGTTTTAAATCCTGGAAACCTCTGCCCTTAAAATGTGGAATTCGTATGTTAGGCGATCTGAAGGCATCAAACAATCAAATATGAATGCTATAGCATTTGATGATAGCTCTGTGGCAGCAGGGTTCTACTGAATTTGTCTGATGGTGTTTGTTTATGGTGTATATATAGAGGATCTGCTGGGCCAGGCAAATTCCTTGGGAATGAGTTGACACGGGTTCTTTGTACAAGGACCAGCAAGGCATGATTTTTACCTTAGTCTATGTGGGCAAAAATCCCAGCATTCCAAAAACCCTTGAACTTTTAATTATTTTCTGTTGAGAGTCATTTTTGTGATCTAGATGGACTCTGAGAAGGAAGGAGCTCCACAGCTAGGATGCCTTGGCCATGTTAGACGATCTGGGGTAACAAGATCCCCTTACCAGTGAAGCCATCGGAATTTTTGTTGTGGAAGTTGTTGAGGCCACAGGATGCTTGAGGTAAAGCCTGTAAAGACAAAGGAGGGGAAACACTGCTAAGTCAATGCTTTCTGTGCGAGGGGGGAGCCACAAATTTCTGTATCTCTTCTGTAGCTGTCAGTGCTGCTTCTTAATTGAAGGTCTAGGATCTCCGCAGGTGTAAAAGGACACAACTCCTCCAAAAGGCCACCCAGCTTTACTTGGCTACCTTGGTTGAAGATCAAGCCTTTAAACATCATGAGGCTTTGTAGACTACTATGATTTGGGTCAGGTCTCCCGGAGGTACAGTCAGTATAACTCAGCACATTTCTAGGAAGTTGCTCCAACAGACATAGGCTGCACAATTAGTTCTTGGATTTCATTGTAATTCACAGAATCAGAGGCAAAAATAGAGTCCTGAAGGTGCATTGTTGTGTCAGTTACATTTGCTTAGACATCATTGTCCTTCACCACAAACCTGCCAGTGCAGTCATGGAAATTAGTATCTTATGTTTTCTCATGTTAATGACGAATTAAGAGCTATTACCTCTCCTTCACCACACCTCCTTCCCAGAAACCCTTGATTCTGCAGTACTTGACAAAGAAAAGCGAATTCAAATATTAAGCAAAACTTCTTGTCACAAAAAGTATGGAATAAAAAAAAGTCACGAAATGCTCTGTATCATTTACGATGTAATCTCCTGGCAATAGAAAGCTGGCAATGTGCTACAGTCATGCTTTCAATTACATTACTAAGTAATCACACATTAAAGTCTAATGGCAAATGATTCTTTATTCCCAGGCTGCCCCGTCCAATTGTTTTCTAAATTGGTTTCAGGAATAAGGATGCAAGTATGACTGCAAAAATATTATTTATGGTTTGGAAGTCATCTTTTGTATCTTTTTTTCCCCTGTGTGCTTTTGGCAGATAGTTCAGAATGTAGGTTATTATTTCTAGGGACATGTTAGAATTTGACAGTTAAGAAATGCTTAAACCTCATGATAAACTTGATTGGATTGATAGATAGAGTTGTCATACTTTCATTGCCACCAAATATGTTTTTTGTCCTGTAGGAAATTCATAGTTGCTCAGGTGAGACCTCTTTTGGAATTTGGTACTTTTTGCCTTTCTCATGCATTTGCATTGCTTCTTCTCAGTGCCTGCAGCCACTGGTATGCAGTGAAAAGGATATACAAGCTTTGTGTCTTAACAATCTTAGAGTCTTCAAATATGATAAAGTGTAGGAATTATGGTGCTTTTCTTAATAATAATAATTAATAATAATAATTCCCTGAGGAACAGACAACATCAAAGTACAAAATAATTTTCAAAGATTTAAGAAGGTAAACACTGAAATTGTAGTGGAAATTCATGTGAAATGTTTGAAGTTTGCCTGTATATTGCACTTTGGAAAAGTGTATTTCTACAACTGATATTTTCTTTTCTCAATATCATTTTGTTTAAACATTTTGGAAGTACTTAATCTCATGATAGTTCTTAACAAACAAGTATTTTACACTCAACTATATTTTTGCATAGAAGAGAAAAATAAAACACTTCATAAAGTCTAATTAATCAAGCCATCACACATTAAGGTCATCAAAAGAATGCTGCATCTCTGGTATTTACTCGAGTATTACTTGGTAACTTGCCACTTGGGTACAAAGAAGGAAGAAATGCAGAGCAGGCTTGTGTGAAGACTATGAGGTCACAAAGAGAAAAGAGCTTATAAAGAGATAGATCTCTGTGCATTCCATAGGACTGCTCCAGACCCACCTGAAGCAGCCAAGACCATGAGCAGCAGCTGTCTGTCCATCAGTGTTTGATGCTCTGAGCACCGAACTTTGGTCTTGAAATATTTTGATGTTTTGGATGGCCCAAGTGGAAGTCTGTTTCCCTATTGACATCACTCCCAGTTTTGGGAAACCTTTCCATCATCTGTGGTACCTTCAGAGAAGCAAATCTTTATGCTGCTTTTAGTATCAATATGCATATACAAAAATAGATTCTGGATTTGTATTACACAGATAAGTATTTAACAAAACCACAACTGTTGTTGGGTCGCAACTTATGAATCAAATATATTAGGGCAATATGAGTTTCTCTTAGTTCCTGCTGCTCTTACTGTTTCTGCCTCTTGTTCTCTCTGTGTTGTGGTGCTTTGCATGACATGGAGATACTGTGAAACTGATTTTTTTTTCTCAGTTTCATTCTTCCTATGCTGTAACACCAAGTGTGTCATCTGGTGGAAAAATGCTGCTACCAGAGACATAGACCCAGCAGGAGCCCAATGTGAGCACTGCCAAGCTGCCCCAGAGCCCAGTATGAGCCCTGCAAGGTTTGATGAATTCTAAATGTTAATTAAGTCAGATGGCTAGTTTTAGTTAAGACCATAAGTGGGTCTGATCCCTGTGAGATTTTGCTATAGTGAAAATGTGAGTACGAGAAATTACATTGCCGTAATGACTTTCGCAGAGTCTGTACACCGAGCCTGGTAACTGAGCTAGTGAAAGGGGTTGCTTGCTGTGTGGGAGGGATATTGTAAGGCAGCATTAGACCATAGTAAAGATGATGTTTAATATAGAAATGGAACTGAAACAAGTGTTGTTGTGGTAGATGGATCTGGTTGTTTGATTTGACTGCCTCAGTCTTTGCTTTGTACTGCAGCACTTTATGTAGTTGTGGCTGCCAGGGCAGACACCCTCTGAGTTTTAGGAAGGAAGCCACTACAGTCAGTTGTGGTAGAAGTTTTTGTCTTGGTGGTGTTTTTACTAATGAAATACCTGACAGTTGGATGAAGAAAATTTTCAGAAACGACCTGGTGCTGCTCCTTAGCTCCCAAATTAGGAAATGAAATGGGTCATTTGAGAAAACTGTTGTGTTTGGGACCCACAGCAGGACAACCCTGACCTTACGCCCTGCAGCACCGTGAAAGGAGATGTATTGCCAACAGGTTGTGAGCTATGCAATGTGGACTTTGAATGAGACTCTGATAAAGATCTTTCACCTAAGTCCTGAGTTAAATTTGACAGGCCTAAGTAGGACTGTGCCTCAGTGGAAGTAGATAGTCTGAAATAGTCCTGCATTATTTGTGTGATTGGTTTGCTTTTGATGCAACATTTTGTAGGTACACTGGATTTTATGTGGAGAAGTCATAGTTTTAAGGGTAATGCTATAAATACTAAGGTAAACAACTGTATAAATAATTCCTTTAAGTGTTTCTGTCTCATAAGTGCTCTTGAGAGACTTTACCATTAGTATGCTTTATATTGAAGTATATTTAAGCAGGAAGTCTAGAGTATCTGCTTCTTGCATTTATTGGGTCACTTCTTGACCCGAAACAAGATCAGCTGAGGACAAACCCTAAGCATAAAAGAATAAGGTTTATAAAAATGGTAATTGCTGCAAGCGTTCTGTAAAGAAATATTTCTGTTGTGTGATTTTATCCATATCTGCCTCTTCTAGTGAAACAAGAGGGAGAAGAGAAGAAAATTAGGTTGGAAGTGTTCCAAATACTCTAAGCATAATTTACTGATGCTTGGTTTGTGCTACAAATGTTCAGAAATTAATTAGAAAACTGTCCAAATTCCCTGAGAGTGCACTGATATGTTGTCTTTCACCAAAGGTTGTTTTTAACAGTGAGAAATTGTTCTGGTAGACACTGTATTGAGAGTGTGCTAAGTACTTTCTGGTATATCACTTTATTTAAAGGTCCCCGGGCTTTATAATAATCCTGAGGTTTTATGCTAGGTGATGTACAAACAAAACGGGGACAATGGAATCAGTAAGAGCCCATGAAATGTGGAAAATCTGAAGAAGAAAATGTGTATTCAGGATGCCTTTATTCCCATTTTATGCTGTACTGAAGCCACAGTAAGGTTTGCCCCAGCTGAGAAAGGTGGTTTAGGCACCTGCCTCCCAAAAACATCTAATTTATCTCTTGTAAATATGTGTGTTGGTATCTAAATAAACTAAGATTATGGTGGGTGGTCTAAAATCACATTATGTCTCTGTGACACAAGCAGCAATGAAACCCAGACCTGAATTCCAATCCTGTGGTTTAGCAGCACTGTCAACCAAATTTTAAATATGAATCCATTGCCATTTATTGAAGATCCTGTATCTCTCTGTCTCACCTTACCTCACAAATTCTGGAGAGTTCAACAAGTTTTAACTTTCTTATTGTTTATATGACTTTGGCTTTTTTAATCCTTTTTCAGTTATTGTCTGTGATGGTGTGAGCAAGGTATGATCTAGTTCCAGTCCAAAAGCAGAGTGATTCGGGTCAAGTTGCACAGGTGCATGTGTTTTGCAACTCAGTTCAGGCTAATAATTTAACCTCATTGCTGCAGAAATGAGCTGAGTCACAGAACTTTGAGTCAGTTTGAACTGCAGGGATTTTTTCGTGGGTGTCCAGGAAGCACAAGTTTACAAGTTTTGTGCTAAAATGCTTACCTACATTTTAGTCAACATTTGTTCTTCCAGCCTAAGCAGATCTTAATTCCTCTTCTGGTATTAAAACCATAAAAATTTTACTTATGATTGTATGCAGAGACATTAAAACATTGCTTTGGCTTCATTATTTATGGGGGATTTAATTTATTTTGCATTGTTATGACTTCTAAAGAAATATTACACATGAAGATGAAATATATTTGAGATCTAATTATCTTTTTGTTGTTATGGAATATTTTTTTTTTCCTTCTAAGAAGGAATTTTGAGAGGAGACTCACATCAAATGGCTGAACTCATTATCTTGGAATAATGTAACTTAGGATGGACTTTGACCTTAATAGACTGTGGACTAGTTTCTATGTACATCTTGTATTTTGGACTGTGGGGTTCTTCTGATTACCATGTTCTGCACTTGAAGTGAGAGATACTTTGAGTTCAGTAATTTTGGATTTCACTCCATGAAGATTAAAATCTATGACACTGAGAAATGGTAAAAGCCTCCAGGGATATTTCAGATATACGAAAGTGCAGTGAGCCTGTCTATATAACCGATCACACCTTGGCTTAGAAGCTTATTCTGAAATCAATGCCACACAACTATGCACAATATCAAGGGAAGTCTTCAGATGAAAATATGAAATTAGGGAGTGTTCAAAATTATAAATGCATGCTACTTTCTTCAGATGAAAAGCCAGTTATAGAATAATAATTTTTTTTGTTTCTTTTAATTTAAAGAACATGACCAAAGATAACTAGAAATTGATTCAGTTGAATTGTTTTCAAGGAATCAAATAACTTATTTCCATGGGCTCTTAATTTAAGCCTGTGGATAGGGGAGCTTAGCTGGTGAACACACACGTTCATATAAAACTTGAGCTGTCATCAAAGGGGGGCTTATGCCCTCAAAATTCACATGAATGACTTCTTTTTAAATTCAGTTCAATATATCTTTTTTTTGTTTTCTTTTTTCTACCAGATTGTGAGTTGAAACATTAATGAATATATGTAAAGGAGAGAATTAAAAAGAAAGACTTCTGAGCTAAATTTTCTTAAACTTTATACAGCTGCAGACAACAATAAATTTATTTGTATAATGTGTATATAAATGCATATATGCACAAACATTCTGATGGAGAAATACCAAAGACTTGTGTACTGGAAATGCAAAGGATGGCAAGGAATAGTAATACATGAAATAGTTCATCAGAGGGTCTGAAAGTACTTTCCTTTCAGAAGTAGTAGTTAATTTTTCCTGAAAATGCCCTTTATGACAAAGCTCATTTTAAAAAAGAGTGTTAAGAGATCAAAAGTGTTTGTGACCATTTTAACTTATTCCTAAATTCAGAAAAATTTGTTTCTTACTCTCAAATGCATTCAAGGTAATGGCTAATTATAAGCATGTGCTAAAGTTACATGGGCATGAATATATAATTAATTTTTAAGGGCTCTTGCTATATAGGTTTTCATTTCTGACTCAGCTCTCACTGTGGAAAGTCATGACGTATTTTTATTCCTCAATGAATATCAAAATGTCTTAAGTTCAGCAGAAACAATTACTTCTTTTTCTAAAAATTATTATTAATATGGATCAGCTCTTTAGTTTAATTCTGATTCTACTGTCTGCTTATGTATTGCCATAAATCTGAAGTATCTTGGGTAAGTTACAACATTAGATCATTCATAAAACTATACAAAAGGATTATGCTGATGTCATCCTATATGCTCTATCTTTTCCTTGACGTATGTGATCTGCAATAATTGATTAATTACTGTATGTTTATAGTTAGGCATTGAAGTAGTTATCATGATTTTGTAGTAACCAGTTCCTCTTCTTGCTGATTCTTTTACTCTAGACAATAAAAGAAATTCAAAGTAAAAGCCAATGACTGTATATCCTGTGCATTAAGGTTGCCATTTGGTGGCCTAATTAAAAAATTCTGCCAGTTACTAACATAATTTCAAACAAAGTTTGATGGAGACCACTAAAAAGGCATTGTCCTACAGCCTGAAGGCAGAGATCATGTTCAGGAACAATCCCTTTTGTCTGTGAGCGAGTACATTGTTCATTCTTTGGAAATCTGACAAAAATATTTGTTGCTGACATTTACATTTCTGTTGAGCTGTATGAAAATATTCCATGTAATTGCATCCCACATGAGCAGACCTCTCAGTGTCCTGGAGTCCCAATGTGTGCAACAGCTTTTCCTGCTCCACGTGAAGGGGGGAAAGGAGTGCAGACATCTGGTCCCAGGGGGAGCACAGGTCTGTGTGATGGTGTGACAAGGGGGAGACCCTCCTCTTGGATGCAGGCAGGTGACAGGACAAGTGACAGGTGTGTTTGTGCTGGTTGGGAGTTTTGGGGGTCCAGGACTGTTGAGAGCAACAGTCTGCTATAAGGCACGGGTGACCTGCCAGCTCTTGGCACCTTTCTCTTGCACTCTGGACAGATGGAGAAGGTGACTGGCAGCTGATGTCTGGTTCATCGTGTCTGGGGACAGACACAGTGCTGTCCTACCAACAATGTGAAATACTCTCATTTGGGTTTTCACACCACATCCTCTACCTGTGGGCTCTGCAGCCCTGGATCTTCAGAGTCTGCCTGAGCTACGACTGTGTCTTTTCCCAGCTCAGCCACAGCTGTGCCTTTGCCTGGCCAAGGGCTCTGTTGATCCCGACTGAGACCCGTGGACTGATTTCTAGGGTTGACCTTGGACCTGATTTGTCACCATGGACCATTCCCAGAGACCACAGGGTTTGTCTAGCCCTGGCTACTCCACAAGAAATATCTGACTTCCCAGCTTGACTCAGGCCTGCCTTATCACCTCAAAATTGCCTCATGATCTCCCTTTTGAACCTGGCCACCATCTCTGTCCCTTGCTTTACTTGAGGACAATGGCACATGCCACCTGCCTGGTGAAATCCTACCCTGCCAACTGTGTTATCAGCCCCAGCTTCTGGCCCATTGTGCCGAAGGGTGAGAACCCTGGAATTTCCTGACACAATGATGGCTTCTGATTGTCAAGTTTCCCTTGTGTAGATACAATTACCTGGAAAAGTGCTATATAACACCAAACTGAAGTTTACTGCTTACAGTGTACTTCTGTTGTGTTGTAGGGTTTGAACCAAGAGAAGTATGAAAGGACACGGTACTGGGGTGGACAAATCCCAGCAGTTCATTCGTGCTTCTTGAAGTACAATTGTGTCTTTTATTGGAAGCAACATATGCAACTATTGCTCATTTCTATCGCAGCAAGAACTGCTGTTTTGTTTCTACACCTTATCTCTAAATTGGCGTGTAGAGGTGCATGAGTCCCTTCAGTGACCTTTAAGAAAGTGGAGGTGCCTCAGCTCCGTGCCCCAAATTAGACACGTCTGAGTCTGAGCACTTCCAGTCATCACCCGTTGCACATTTGAAACATCTCATGAAGCGGATAGGCAGATTTCAAAAATCTATTTTTCATTCATTTCGGTTCAGTCCATATGTTTTTGTGCACAAAAACCTCCAACTGTATTTAAGAGTTAGCCGAAAACCTGGTATAAATATGTTGGCTTACAGTGATGGCTGTTCTCATTTTGTATTTTGAGAGGATGTTTGCAACGCAAGGAAATCAGGCTGCAGATGTTTGAGTTCCTGTGAGGGCTCATGATAGAGAAACTAGACGTTTAAAGTGTTTCCAGTGGAATAAAAAGTTACTGCAGATGTAGACACAAGGGAGTTTTTAACTGCTGGTTAAAAGCCTTGCCTAGAGTTGTTCACAGTTGTGAAATAGTGACAAATCCCTGGTAATGGCTTTTCATCTGTGCATCCTGTAAAATACTGTAATGCCACTTCACATAATTGAACTGGAAGGTTATCTAAAATTCAACTTCATGCTAACCTTACAAGAGTATAGATTTAAATTTTATATCCTAGTGTTCAGATGGCATAGGGCATGTTTGGAAATGCTCTCTAAAATAATGTGTTGTTTTCTGTTCATATTGCAACTTATCTGGAAATTTCTTTAAAAATAATGTCTTTCCAAATAGCTTATCAAAATCTTTAAGGTATTTAGTCCATAGTGACACTCTGTACTAGATCCTAAAAGCACTGTATAAGAAATAACCATACTAATGATAGTTATTTTTTCACTGGAAGTCTACAGAAGTAGAACAATGTACTGGACATTGCATTTAATAGAGTTAATTAGTATACAATGGTTATTTAATATGTTAATCAAGATTTAATCATGATAAAATAGACTAATCTTGCCATTATTCTGCCATTATAAAAGCGTAATTCAAATAGATTGGAAAAAAATTCAGTACGTTCTTGTCAGTCTCTTAAAAACTCTGAGCTCTGTAGCACTGAAGTGCTCCGACATACATTTCAAAATTAGCTGTATTTAATCAAAGTAAGTTTAATTCAGTTAGTGTTTTTGCATTAAAATGAACAGCCACTCATTTGACAGAAACAAGTTCAGCACATAATTCTGCAAATATGTTTTCTCTTTTAGTTTGGTTTCCTAGGGAGGAGGCTGAGGTGGTCACTGTGTCTGTCTCTGCTGTTGTTTATTCCTCCTTCTGACCATCCTCATGATGTCCAAACTCTTGGAAATCTTCAGCCAGATTTGTCAGAAGAGGAGCAGTTCTGAAGCAATGAAGTGTCCATGAGCTTCAGAAATGTATGGAGGAAGAGGGAGTTAATACTAGCAGCTGACAAAGTGACTGCAAGCTGAGCTCACACACTGGACTCTTGGGAATCTGCACAAGAGAAAGGCACCACAGATGCATTATGGAGTTAGTTTGGGTTTCATTAGATGATCCAACAAGTACAAATTCATAGGAATACAGACCTCATTAGTTTCTCTGAGTTACTTACAGAAAAAGTTGTCTAAATTTTGCAGCAGGGACGGTTGTTGATGGGGCTTTAATCTTGATAGATATATTGATTATGCAGGCCAGCATATTTACTACAGCTTGCAATGATCTCTCTTCAGCTACCCCTTGGACTGTTTTCTAAGGGAAATCAAAGCAAAGATGCCTCACACTTGAGTTGAAGCACACTAAGGATGCACACTTTTGACCTAGACCATGGTGAAAAAAGGGAGAGGTCGGTTTAGTCACAGACACAGGGCAGCATATTTCATTAGGAAGGGAGAAGATGCCATCTCACTTAGGTATGTAGTAGCCCAGTCGTACCAACAGCCACAGTTTATAAGTAACACCAATTATAAATTTGTGATTAAAATCAATTATTTTCATTTCCCTCTAGCTTTTGGGACAGTTTTCAGAGTTCATGGTTTTGGTCTATCCTCTGTAACCGAGGGGTTATCAATATTTTAACTCTCTCTTAATTAAGTCTGATGCACTCATGACTTCAGGGTTGAATCTCTAAGAAATCTGTAAAACAAGTTTTCACAAGAACTTGTGATGCTCCAGATAACATTATCTGTGCTTCCAAATTTTATAGTATTGTTTATTTCAGATTTTTCACTAGTTTAAATGAGTAAATCATACTAATATAAATAAGTAAATTGGACTAGTTACAAGTATTTAGAGGTTTGACTTTGCACCTAAGATAAAATCTTGTTGATTTCCAATGGGTGTCATGCTTCTACATAGTTATGAATGCTATTAATATTTGTGTATTGTGGATTTGGTGTCTAATTATGTTTGCAGAAATACTGTTCTTCCAAGATCATGAAACTTTTTTTTCCTATTCACTGTGTTTCTTCAATCTGTGGGATTGATTTTTTTTGTTTGTTTGTTTTATTTTTTTTTATACTGCTAAAAACAACAGTGTGGATAACATACCCTGTTAAATTTTAGTTCTGGAGAATAATTTCATGCAGACCTTTATGTTAGAAGGCTCTCAGAATGATTACCTTGTAGGGAAGTTTACCATACTGTGTCTCTTAGCAAAGAAAAGCCAGGTTTAGTGATGTTTATTTCCTACTGATCACTTTTGATATGAGCTGTGCTTTGGAATATTTTCTGTGTTAAATTTTGTTATGAATCTGTTAAAGAATCATTCACAGTTATGAGATGAAAATAATTGCTGCTAATTTTTCCAACGCTTTTTTTAACAGAAAGATCAACAAAGAGTAATCAATTATTTCTGATCTGGGGTTCAGTTTGACCTAATAGTGACCAGAACAAGTACCTGAGCGAAATTAAGTCCTGACACAAATAATGGTGTAAATTATATGAACATCTTGCTTTTAGTAGTAATGAACCTTTTTTCAGAATCCTGAGCTATGACACTGTAGAACCCCATGTTCTTTTTTCCTTCATCTCTGCAATTCTGGCAGTCAGGGGATCTAAACTGAAGAACAGGGAAACCTCCAGATGACCTCCCTTTCCCTGCAGAAGTCTTGAGCAGTCAGAGCAGAAGCTCTGCCCCAAACAGGCTGTGTCATCCACTGATTGGGTGTGTGCTGTGGGGATGCTGCCTAGGTAAATTATGGCAGGTTTCAGCCTTGAAAAGTAACTAATGTGGAATATTCACTTTATACCAATAATTTTGAAGCAGTTGCCTACAAATACTAATGGCTACTTCTGAGCACCCCCATTTCCCATGCAGGAGTGACCACTGCCCCTGTAATGCTTCAGTATTCTGTGACTTGAAAATGTTTGTTTGCTGATTTCTGCAGTGCAAAGACTTTGGTGAAATTTTCAGTGGGCAGTGTAGAAACTCAAATTGCCCAAACATTTTTTGGAACCTTAAGTACAAGCATTTTGTTCAGTCAACTGAAATATGTCATTTCAGATGATTGGGGAAATTAACAGGATATAGGGGTGTTCAGTTAAATGTTGGCAATACAGTACTCAGATTTTCTGATATATAATTTTTCTTCTTCTTTCCTTTTTGAAGCTGTTTGGAAAAAAACCCCACAACTAATTGTTAAACTTAATTGATAAACTTATTGTTCCCCTTTATTTTTTGGGAGAAAGTTATTTTTGTTATCCAAGTTTCAAAAATGACCCATGTTCTTTTCTCATTAAAATCTTCACTGATTATTTTCACTGAAATTTTAATTAAGAATGAATGTAGATCAATTGCTAAATAGTCCATTTTCCAAAATGTTATAGTCTTGGAAGGGACAGGATAGCTCTGGAAAATTTAAAATATTTCTAATCTTTTCTTCATTTAAAACATATAGAATGGAAATGAAAATTTTCCTCTCAAATGCTTGAGACAGTTTTTACAGAAAAAATGAGATGCTCCAAACAGTTTAAGGTCTCATATGGAAAAAAATAATCCATGTAGTTTTACAGTTGTTGTTAAGCCAGCTCAAGAAAAGGATAATTTTGATACCAAAATGGATTTGAGATTCAGGGCAGGCACATGACTGAGAGCCAAATTTTTTTTTTACCATTTATTAGGGACTTTCTTCAATAGTGATCTTCAAGAGATCTCTGTATTTATTATGTTCTGTTTGTGCACCAGCTGGCTTTCTGAAGGTTTCAAACTCCCAGAACATTGCTGTTGTAAATACATGGAATTATTTCTGTATCCTAGTTATTTCTATCTGTAGTTCAGAATCACAGATGCTAGCTCATGAAATTGAAGAGTAGCATGTTAAAAGCTAAAAGAAATATTGACTACCCCCATGGGATTTAACCAGCAGAAGGTATGGTGAGAATTTTTGAAGAGAGAGAGAGTTTATTTTTGAACAGTTATGATGATGGATAATTTTGAGTTGTGCTGTTGCTTTTTTTTTTGGTGGTTTTTTTTGTTTGTTTTGGTTTTTTTTTTTTGTTTGTTTGGTTTTTTTTGGTTTTGTTTTGGTTTTTTGGGGTTTTTTTTTGTTTTTTGTTTTTTTTTTTTTTTGTTTTGGTTTGGTTTGGTTTGGTTTTTTTTGTGACTTTGAAGGGATTTCAGTTCGTGTGATTACAGTAAGATGATGTTTTATCTGATCTGGTCTGTGAGGGCAGTAAATGTTACTGAAATAACTGTGAGCCCTTTAGTCCACCTGTGAGCAGCCGGAGGAGCTTCTGTGGCCAAGGCTGCTACTTTGATGTGACTGCACAGGAGTTCCAAAACTTGAGAGTGCAGAGAGAACCTCTCTGGATAACTGCATTACTACTCAGCAAGTAGGACAAGTAAAAGACTGCAGAGGTTTTTTTTTTTTTGTGTGTGTTGGTTTTTTTGGGGGTTTTTTTTGGTGTTGGTTTGATTTTTGTTTTTAATGATAACTTTTTGAGCTGCTGGGTTAGGTAGGCTGCTGTAGAGAGTCTAATAGATTTACAGGAATCTTCAGAATGAGTTGGAGATTAAATTCCTCCAGCTTCATACCCTCTAAGTCTAGTTCTGGAGGTGCTGAATGCAGGAAAGAGTATAAAGAACCTGGAGTTGATACAGAAAGGGCAAACTGTTCTGTGCAGGGCTAGTTCTCATGTCCCTGTGCCTAGGATGGCAGGCTGAGTGAGAATTTTACTGATGGAGGTGTTTTACGTGAACACAAATCAGTTGAAGAACCACTAGCAATGCTCTCTGATGTAGGAACAGCCACAAAAGTCATAGTTAAAGCTGGTTGAAGTACATTTAGAATGTTTTTCCTGCAATTTTTTTTTCTGGGGTGATTTTTGTGGAGGTTTTATTTTGGGGGTTTTTTTTTTGGTTTTGTTTTGTTTTGTTTTGTTTTTTCCATTGTGCTGCTTTAACTGTAAACATAAAACACATTTTAGCCCATGAATCATTATCTGATTTTTCCCTGTTGTCATCCTGTGAAATGCTGAGATACTTTGGCTGCATGATTGGTCACCTGAATTACAAGGTATTGGTGTTATTTTTGTATCTGACAGCTTAAATGTAATGAGTTGTATATTCTAGAAGCCTTGAAGGTCTACTGGATCTGCCAGAATAATTTGATGTATGTTTTTTCACTGGTTTCTTTGTTAAGAATTTTTGGCCGGAAACACAGTATTCTATAGCATTTGTCCCAAAAAGGAAGGTAGAATTTTCCTTTTTCTTACAAAAAGAATTTACCTCACTGTGGAATACCATTCTGTTTTTTCATCTGCCAACTGGAGTAGTGGACCTCAAATTTGTTTACTGTAAGCACTTGGGTGAAGGAAACTTTCCTCACACAAAAAACAAGATCAGTTAACATGTTTAAATTCTATTTGTAAACCACGGTTGTTTTTTTCGGTGATAATTCAAGTGCTCTGTTTAAATTATGGTTCTTCAATTCTGTGCACAAGTCTTGAATGTGACTGTGGCAATGAGATGGTGAGAGACCTTCTGATTTTTGTTTTTGTTCGGGTTTTTTAAATTTTTTTTTTTGTTTGTTTTGGCTCATGACTTGATACAGTGCATCACTGTTCCAAGATCAGGAGCTAAGGTACAATTATCTGTGGGCTTCTGGTGTCTGAGGAGGCACCACTACCTCAGAACAGTGCTAGGATCCAGCAGGTTTTGCAGGAGTATCAGGAAGTATTGTCATGGGAAGGACAGCGTGTGTGACAGCAGAGGAATTAAAGTAACTCGTGTGAAACTGGCGATTGCCCAAATGATCTAATTCCATTGAACTGGGAACTTGTGACACAATTCTTAGTGGCGAAGGGGATAAACGGAATGGATGGCCACTGTGCAACCGCAGATCAATAATCGTCCTTAAAAAGTAAGTACGGCCTCCGAGCACGTTTGACAAGAACTGGAAGTGATTCTTTGGCAGCGGCCTGTTTGCTGAGCCCAGTGAGAGCTGTCGGAGCTCCCCAGGGCTGGATGCAGGCGGGGCGCTGCGCTGTCTCCACCGGGTGCAGTCAGCAACTCGGGTCATTGGCAGCGTCCAGCACAAAACACCTCCCGCCCAGCTGCGCAGGGACTCTTGTCTCTTCTCGGGACACTACTAGGAAGCTCTCCACCTTTCAAAGCAACACGGGTAATGTCATTTTCCCTTTTTAATTTATTTTACTGTGTTCTTTTCGCTCCCCCGTGCGCCGGGATGCGCTGGGCCGGTGCCGGCAGGTGGCAGTGTGGGCGTGCGGATGGCGGCCGCCGGGCCCCGCGCCGGAAAGAAGCCCCCCAAAAATGGCTTTTTTGCCTCAAGAGTTTGTTCAGCGAGCCCTGGGCCGCGGCAGTGTCAGCCCGCCAGGTCTCCCGAAAGAAGCCAGCAAAAGGCAGGTGCTGCTCTGCAAGTGCGCGCTCCGAAATGGGGCTGGAAAGCCTCTCGGAGGAGAGGCGGAAAAAGGAAAAGAGGAAAAAATAAAAAAGAACATATGTGTGCTATTCATTTATTCAGAGCCACGCACCCTGCCAATCATCCTTTACATCACTCGGTGCCGCGGGAAAAGCTGCTCAGAAACAATCTTTGTTACTCGAGAGAACCAGGCTTGTGCTTTTGCACCACTTGGAGAAAGCATGAAACATTTTGTCCCTTATGAAACTCGGCATGCACAAATCTATTAGAAGGTCTGAAACTTCTGGCCCTTAAGGATTCAGACCAATCAAGGCTAAACCCTCCCCTTACTTATTTTTTTTTCTTGCACTCACAAATAAAGTAAGCATAAAACAAAATCATGAGGAGGGAAAGGAGGAAAGATGTCAGAACTGTCCGCCCAGGTTCAGCTGTACGGCTGTAAAGATGCTGTGTGTGTGTAAAAGACCTTGAACAAAGTCAGTACCGGAGAAGCAGTTAAAAAAAATAAAAATTCATTTGTAGCTAATGAAAGCTCGCCTTAACAGAAATCACACCATCAGCATTAACAGAAGGGATGCGAGATCTTTCCTGAAGGGAGATCACAGAACGCCCTGGAAGAGGCTGAGAACCCTGTCTCATGGGACGCCTGGGAGGACTTGGATTTGCGGCAAGAGCCACACCTTGGGAGGACAGGAGGGCTCCAAGTGCCACTCTGGCAGAGTGAATCATGAATCCAAACAATTCAGATTTCTCTTTTCTTTAGTGGGGCTAGGTGGAGGTTGTTAAACGATGATATAGCGACCCATACAAAGGAAGCAGTTTAGAATGCCACTAGAGGACATGTATTGATCCCACAAAATCCAAGAGCTATGCTGCATATTTTTGATTATCATATATTGACATCTTATAGTTAGTTTACTTAAAAAATGTTATTGCTTATAATTAGGGTGGGGTATATTCTCATTCAATTACTCAAGTAATTAGGTTCATAGCTAGTCTTATGCTATACCTTTCGTGCTCCAGTGATCTTTATTCTCCAGTTCAATACATATTGAGCTGGGACCAACTGCCTTTCGACTTGGTTTGCCTAAAAGTCACATTAGCCCTTAACTCCAGGTTATCTAATATTAAGATAAAGCAGAGGTCTTACTTGTGGTGCAGGATTTTCTCCTTATAAATTTCTGGAAGAAACAAGACCGGGCACCTTTGCTAACAAGCATACATGCGGTACATTGTACTCCCTCTGTTTCCTGTTAATTGCTGCCTTCAGTTTCCACGGGGAAAGTGTTTGTAGAGGTATAAAAACATGAACAGATCTTCCGAGATACGCTAGATGGTTCCTCTGGACCTGCCTGGGATCATATACCATAAGCACTAACACCACAGAACTATTTCTTGGGCCTCTTAACGCTTTTATCAGCCTCTGCCCAGAAGAAGGAATTTGCCCCTTGGGGGAGGATTCTCTCTGCCACGCCTGTGTTGTGGATTTGGGGATTTTTTTGTGAAGCCTGTCACCTCTTAGTGAGCTCATGATGTGAGGGTAGGGTGAGATGGAAGACATTCTGTTACACTTTGCAGGCAAGCCCATAATAAACTCCTTCTCACTAGTTTGTTGTTTGTTTGTAGGTTTTGTTTTTCTTTTTTTTTTTTTTCTTTTTAAAATGTTATCTATTATAGGTCTTCCTAGTTTATAGTTTTTTGAAATATCAGGTTTTCACTGAGTAGCTTTTGCTGTATTCTGAGTCACGTGCATGATCTGGAGTATTTGAGAGTCATCTAGAAAATCTAGTGCAATGTGGAAAAATCCTGGGCTTGAATCTTTGCATCATTGTCCGTTTAAGGCTGGTGGAGATGGGGAGCTGTGCTAGAGGAAAACCAATTACTTTAAAATACTGAATATCCCTAAAATCAATATTGTTCACTCTCCATGTGTACTTAGAGAATTAGAGTCAGTTAATAAGTTTTGCATGTATGCTTCTGAGGGTAATTTTTTTTTTTTCCTGCAGTTTCTTACTTCTGCCCTTGACAGGAATAAACTGCACAGGAGGTTCTTAACCAGCAGCCAAAACAGGGACTCACATGTTTTTGTAAGTTTAGCTATACATCTGTTTTGGGTAAAATTGTTGCGGGAATGGAATTTGACCCATAGCATTGGGCTCTTAGTGTGACTTGTTTGGACTGCACTTAGAATTTGGTTTTGTTTATGTTAATCTGTAAATTCTAAAAAGAAAACCTACCTGAATCATACAGTGTGCTTGTCTGTTTTTCTGTCTGCTGGATGAAATCTGAAAATAAGAGGAAAAAACCACTGGTATTTGATCATAGCCATGAAGGAGACAAAAGCTCTTGGATTCTGCATAACGAAAGCTTTTCTTACTCCTTTTAGTGATGGGCTAGTCTCCAAAAACCTGTGAAGTGTTCAGTTTGCATAAACAATCAAAGATCTGGATGTTTATCTGAGGCTTTTCTGTGGCTCTTTGGGGTGGAAATGGGTTTGGGAGACTTAAGAAAATGAGCTCTTTGTGCTCTTTTCATTTGGTGTGGTCAGGAGTACAACAAGAACAGGTTTTTTTCCAGTCATTTGGCATTTCAGCTTCCTGTTGTGGTTCCACCTCAAGGTGACTGATACTGAATCAAAGGAAAGGGTCTTAAGGGTCACATTGGGAAGAGAGAACCTAGAAATAGTTTAAAAATTAAATTTCTGTCTTGACTTCCCTTAAATGACAAAGTCTATCTTCAAAATTTTGTCTGTGAAGGAATTCCTTATGCCCAAGGGAATTTTTCCCTATATTGGAATACCTGGGCAGTTGCTCTGGCTAGCCAGGTTAGGACTTGAGTGATAGATGGCACATGATGTTACTTGTTACATTCCCCTGTGGTAATAGTTTCTATCCCATCAGGGACCCCTAGAGCTTATAACCATGTCGTTTAACCCTTCCTCCCCTTTCTGACCCTATTGGCTGTGTCCCAAACTGCCCCTCCCTGGCAGGAGCTAAGAAAAGACCCTCTCCCTCTGTGCACGCCCTTTTTCTCTCTGGACACCACCTGGAATAAACGTCTTGAACTGCAGCTGGGGGTCAAAGTCTCTTTTGGAGTCCTTTGTCCTGTCCATGAAATATTCCTCCAAAGCCTTCTAAGGCCTGAGCTAGCATTGGAACCTCAGAGGGGTTAAAAGAAGGATTTATTTCAGTTACTCTCTTTATTGATTAATTTATGTCTCAGTTTACATTTCAAATTTTATTCTGTTCTATCCTTACTGATATCTTTAAGGATATCAGGAGGTGGGGGGGAGATCAAGGGTTGAGTCTTGAGTCTTTAAAAAACCCCAAAAAACCATAAACCCAAACAATAGGGGGTGGTCAGTTTCAAGCTGGACTGGCTATGTCGCAAGATTATTATTTTACTCCAGTGGATCTGCAGACTCTTAATTTTGTTTGCTCATTTTAAACTAAAATAAAAACTATTAAAAAAAAAAAGCTTACAAATCCCCATTTCCTGATGTGTTGGATCACCTAAACAGCAGGACATTGTAGAGGTATCTTTACACTGCCTGGCTTTTGGTTTGACAGCTCAGAAGTTGTGCTGCTGCTCTGACTCTCCAAGGCCCAGCTCTGAGCCAGTTTGGGGACCTTGTCAGGCTGGCTGTGGAGAGCTGGATGCTGTAAGTCAGCTTTAGCTCATGGGTAGAAAGCACCTTCCATGTGCACAGGAAGTTTGTGAGGCAATACTGAGGAGCTGAAGAGATTGCCTAAGCAGGGCAAGCATCTGACAGGGCTGGTCAGAAGTCCTGAGCTGCAAAAAACTTTGGAGGAGTTCTCTAAATCACCCCTGTGGATACTAGCCTCTCTGAATTGTATCTCATTAAAGGATTGTTAGGCATACATAGATATAAAGTAGGCTAGATATATTTCCCATGAAGAGCAGCATCTAGGCATTAGGAGATGGTCCATAAATTAGGTATACAGGAGCGAACACCAGTCTACCACTGCAATCTAGAGTGCAGCCAGCCTGTTTCAAATCAGTTTATATTATCAGTGAAAATATTTTTGGCACTTGTTCATAACCCTTATTAGGCAAAAGGAGATTATCCACTGTTTCCTTTAATGTCATCTGTTTGGTTTATGAGGAATGACTCAATGAAGTTTTTTTCGAACTCAAAACAAACAGTCTGCTTACACATGGATTTGTTTGTCTTGGGGAGCCTGCACACGTCAGATGTTAGAAGAGTGGAGATGATTTTCAGAGTCAAGCAGAAAAAAGAGAAACAAATGTCTTCCAGGAAGTGGCTGTTGTCATCTTTAACCTGTTGTAAAGATCTGAAAGAAAATTAGACCCATTACATGGTGTACTGAGGTAGTAAACTATTAGTTAGTTAGCCCTGGGTTCCTCTCTGGTAGAAAAAGTTTTATTACTTTGAATACAATTCAAAGCACCTTGGGCAAGAGCCTGCTTTGTGGTCCTATGAAGTGAATGATTTCTCTCTGCTGACAACTTGCCTGACTGTGCTGACCAAAGTTAGGCTGTGCATGCTCCCTTCATGTCCCCCTGTTTTGTGCAATAATCAACAGTTCATTATTGTTTGTACTGAATTGACTCCTCTCCTCATCACAAATTTCTTTTGTGTGTAGAGTGTACTTCCAAAGTGCAGCTTGAGTGTTTTCCAGCTCTTACTGTTGTGTAAAAATTTCAAATAAAGAAATAATTGGTAAGAAGACACATAGCTTGGTGTTGAGCAGGGTAGGAACAGCTTTTACAGTAATGATTCCAACCAGCTCGAGTTCACACTGGCTCAATTATGCTGTTAAGATGCTTCTTCCACATTTGTGTATGTTCAACCCCCACATGAAGGGGGGTTGAATATAACTGGTAAGGATTGTTTGTTGGGCACTGAGGTTTAGTTGATGCTCCATACCATACAAAATGTACCTAATCCCTCTAAAATTCATGAAAGGAGATACCATGCTGTAGGAAACTCATAAAAAAATTAAAATGGGTTATGAGATCTTGTACATAGTTATTGAAAGAACCTCAGACATTTTCAGAAGCACTGGCAGCTGGTGTAATAAACACCCATGAGACTTTGAAAAATGTTTATTGGGGTGCTTGTTAAAATAAGAGGCCTTTGCAACCTGGGAACAAAAAGGACACATCTAGTTTGAAATGAACATTTGTACATAACATTCTTAATGACATTACCTTATGTGGACCAATGTTTAAAGCATATTTTAAAAGTAAAATAATAGACAAATTAACAACAAATAAGTGTATGCTTACATGCTGAACGCAGTATGGTGGAATTGAAACAATCAAGAAAATCTGAGGCAAGCTTTCAAATGGACTGGACAGGTCAGGAGGAGGACAGTTCCCGATGTTAGGTATGTTATAGATGAGGTAAATGGATAGGAATTTCTACAGTGTTGTTACGGTGATCTTTCTGCACGTGTGTGTAATGTATATGTGTGTATATATATCTATAAGTATACTTATATATATAGATAGATAAAATATAGCTCACCTGCTCTTCTAAAATCTTGTCTCAGTGACGAGATCAAACGCATTCAGCAGCATATCACTCCTTCACTGATAGGAGTGTTTCAGACCTCTTAATATCAAAAATTCTTGGTGATTGTATTGGCCCTGTGGTACTGGGAACACCATAGGTTGCCTGCTTCTCAACTGACAGGTTAGAGCTTTCTGCATTTCAGTATTACGTAGTGTAATCAATAAGGGTACTACTTCTTTTGTGGTCTTAGAGGCAGTTAAAAATATATAAAAGAAAATAAGTGAAATCCAAATTATTTTCCTTCTGCAGCATTAGAGTTTTCATATGTAATTTTAAATGTAAAATACAATTCGAATGGTGATTTTAAAAAAACAATTTGCAAGTGTTTCATAGAATAATGGGAAATAAGTCTGTGAAGTATCAAGAAGTAGAATCAAGTTTGTCTTGTATTGGTTTTGACAGATACTTGTCTAACATCCCAATGAAAACCTCCAACTGGACATTCCACAATCACTCTAGGCAGTCTCTTTTAAGGCTTAACTGTTCCTATGATTAGAAAGTTTTCACTGTTTTCTAAATCTCACCTGCTGAAATATAAGTGCCTTGCTCCTTACGCTGCCAAAGTGCACAAGTAGAATGGATTATTCCCCTCCTCTTTGCAAAAGTCTGCCTTTCTCCTGTAATGTATAAAATAGCTTTCTTTTTTTTTTTTTTTTTTTTTTTTTTTTTTTTTTTTTTTTTTTTTAATTTTTTGATGTGCATGTTCCTGTTGAACATGTTTGCTACAAAAGCTACAGTGCGTTTGGTTTGGTCATGTTATCCTAAACCTTATGTCTCCTGTATATTTCCTGTGGTGTTGCTTTTCCCACTCCTTACAGACAGATCCACAGTCAGTTCCTGCAGTGATTTTGCTCACAGTTCCTTTCTAAACTGCCATAATACTGTATTCCCAAGGCATCAATAAATCTGATGTATTTTGACTATTTATCTTGCAGGCAATAAATATCTGTTTACAAAGTGTGTTTCGTGAATTCGCTCAAATTACATTTGGGCTGCTGCAATCTTGGAAAAAAAAAAGAGGCGTTAAAGGTTTGATGTGGGAGAACATTGCATTTAACTTCAGGGGAGAGCTAAACTTGTGATTCTGTCATCAGAGGTGAAACAGCAGAGCCCTATTTCTTGCTAACGTTAAACCATTTATTCTTATTTACCTGTCATTTTTATTACAGGCATTCAGTCTGATGCTCATGACAAAAAGTTCAGACATGCTTCAAAATGAATTCGTTGCATACCGAGTGTAGAAAACTATTACTTTATGGATGTGGCTGGAGGTGACTTGTGGTTTGCCACTGATTATAAATTATTTAAAGGGAAATATATATAATTGATATTCAGAGCTGATAGCGTCAATATTTATTGGAACATGCTCTCATCTCTGATTTTTTTGTGGCTATAAGTGTGTGGATTAACCCAGGCATTTGGCACTTTGCACCTTGGTGGGCCCAACAGCTCTGCACTTACACTTGATCTGATAGTCAAACTGCTATTCCTGCAAATATTATTGAAAACAGTGTTAAGTTATAATTGGGAGCATACATTTTATACTATTGAGATGGCATGATGAAAAATAAATTCTTACTTTCTAATAACATAGTATTTCCTCTAAAGAAGAGGGTAATTCCTTAAACAGGTAATGTGAGTAGGATTTACTCAAGTGAATGATGCACATATATGTAAGAAGCTAAATTTCTGAACCTATATGTAGTCTCAGCACAAATCCATCCCTCTCTTGCATTCATCTACAGTAGCAGACAACATTGGTATTCACAAGAATTCCTAAACCTAATCTGCTTTGATCCTTTTGAATCTACACCCTAAGATTCTTCTGGCAGATACCACAATTACCTTTTTTACTGTTTGCCCATCCTATGCTGAGCAGGTGCAGCAACTTGTGCCCAACCTATGAAAAGTCAGTATTTGCAATGTGGTCTTGAGCTATGGCCCTTGTTCTTGCTCTGGGGGACCACTGCAGAACGTTCCATCTTCATGATTTCCCCTGTTTTTAGTGTGGTCATGAGAAGAGATTTTTGTGTTTGTTTGTTTTGGTTTTGCAGAGTACAAATTGCATTACTGCTTCATGTTAGATGTGTACTTTCCCTTAGACTTCTTGGCAATAAATGAATAAAAGCAAGAAATTTTACTGCATACCAAAAATGAGTGTCCAGTGGTCTTTTGAACACCATGCTCCCATGCAACTCTGCCAACCATTAGAGCTAAGGTGTTCAGCTGCTAAGATCGAAGTGGGAAGATGGGCTTTGGCCACAGTTCACAATGTCTCTCTTATCTCAGAAATAAGAGAAGAGTTGATATTTTCAGCCTGCAAATCTTTTATATTTAGAAGTTTAGGGAATGATATGTGATCAAAGACTGTGTAGTGTTGAACTTATAGGAATTTGTGTTTAATGTATAAAGCAACATTCCTTCTGTTTAAACATGAAATCTGAACTTCAAGCAGAAACTAAAGCAAAACTCTGAGAAGGTGCTGAAGTTCATGTAGGTTCATGGTGCATAGTCCAGCTTGTCAACTTCTCTGCTGAGGCTACCTGAGTTAGGCAAATGCTTCCTTCTCTGCTGGATGTTTCAGGTCCATGCTGCTGCCTGTGTGCTGGCAAGGTAAGACTAAGTGGGTCTGGAGGACGAGGAGGAAGAGACAGTGTAACACCTCAGGTTACAAAGCAGAATGGTAGCGTTGAGAAAAATAGGCTGCCAAACACATACTCAAGGTGCTGCTTAACAAATAAAATCCTTATGATTCCTCATTTCTGCCAGAAAATATGCATGACATTTTATCTGTAACCTGTTTGGTTTTCATGTCTAGCTAATGTCTTAACAATACGAGAGAAACATTCAATGTGTAATGATCCTTTTGCTTACAGTGCTGATTTTCAGTACTTTAGGTTTTGGGACTCCAGTGTGACACACTTAGACATCATCTGTCCTTTATAACATGATTACTGGGGTCACTGGAAGTGATTTTAATGAGCCACTGAGGGTCACTACTCACTATGGAATGTTTTGAGAACAGATGTGCAAGACAGGGATCTGGACAAATAATTTTGGAACAAATTACCTGTAACCTCTAAATCCACTTAAGTGTTGAAATGGAATGAACAACTGCTAGGTTGGTTGCTGCATTTCTGGTGCTGACCTTGGGCAGTTTAACATGCAACTACATTTAAACCATAATAAATTAGTTGTTCTGTGTTTTCCGAGTTCCAGCACAATAGTGGGATCCCGTTATTTCAGAAGTTCTAATGAAACAGCAATAAAAAGTAATCAATACCGTAAGGGAATCTGCTAATTAAATAAAACATAGAACATCTGTGAATATCCAGGTAGAGTTTTGGCCATATATATTTTCAAAAACTGATTATAAATGTTGAGGAAAATATGTGACAAAGAAAAAAAGGGAGGGAAATAGTTTACAGAAAATAGGCATAATACTGAGAGCTGTTTGGAGCTCTCGTATTAGCTAGGTTCAAAACGTGTCTGATGAGATACATTATTCCCTGGTCAGGTAACTCAGCAGTAACAGGCCACAGAGCATCCTCTTGGGCATATTTTTGACAAAGTAAATGGACCCTTCTTAACAGTTGCTTCAAGTATTCAGAAATGAGATTTTGGCACTCTTTCTCTATCATCAGACCTTTCTGCTTTGAAAGGTCTATGTGCCTTCCCATGAGATGCAGATGTAATGAGGTATCACTTGCATCATTGTGATATCAAGTATCACACCTTGCCCAGATTAAGTGATAAGTCACTGTCACTGAGAATGCTGTGACAGATCACGCTGAGACAGGCATGTGCTACATATCATGAAATCCATGGAAACCTGGCATTCAGTCAATATAGTGTCAGTATTGCCTTGCCTCATGGTGTGCTTAATTTTCTTTTTCTTTTTTTTTCTTTTGAGCAAGAGGAAGAAGGGAGAAAGTAATACAAAATTTGAACAGTCTCCTGTTATTTGGGTGAAGGAGAAATAAGATACTGTCTGAGGGGCTCTGTAAGCTGCCTCTGTTTGGGGGCCTTTCACTGAGGGCATATTCAGGAAAAACTGCCTCATAAAACTCTTAGGCAAATCATAGCTATAAATCATAGGCAGCAAAACAATTTCCCCCAAGCCAATGGCAAATCGTTGCTATATCTTGAGTGTAAATTACTAACAATCAGCAACACACCTAGGAAATGGAGCAAGTCTACAGTATATTTACGATTTATCAGAGCTGAATATACTTTTGACAGAATTTAAGATCTCCAGAAAAACATAAAGAAATAGTTTTGTCCCTTAGGTTGTACTTACCTACCTTTCCTGGGGACCTTCCTGCTGGTGCAGGAGCTGCTCAGTGCTACCTTTTTTATTGCTCATTCCCAAGTCTGAGGCAGTTTGGGTTTTTTTTTTTCTTTCATCAAGAGATATAATCTGTTAGACAAGATAATTAAATGTGCATGGGCTAAATTCTGTTCTTATTTACAGAGTCTGCAGTAAATCTGAACTCACTCCAGTGACTGCAAAGGAGTCATTCTAGATTTATGTTATTATAAATGGGATCAGAATTTGACTTGTATAAATGAATATTAAAGAGGGAAGAGAACTGTTCATGTTCACACTCCTAGCCTCTGGCAAAGGCTAACTTAACTTCCTTAGCCTTCTTCATTGAACTGGAGAGGTTCAGTCACCACTGCTCTTTAGGAAGGATTGAACCTGATTTTAGAGCTTTCAGAGAACCAATCATAATTATTAATTAATATTAGTATTAATTATAAATATGTTACTGCCAAAAAAAGTCTAAAATAATTCTGACTGTATCTCTGGTTCTGCATTCATCTTTGGTAAAATTAAGGATCATTTCTGTGCTTCAAACACCTTTTCTTCTTCATAAATTATACTTTCCTTTCCCACTGATATTGTTGTGAGAGGCACACTGACAACCAGGTGATGGAAGTACACCTCACTATGCAAGAAGTCCGTATTTTTTTACAAATTAACACAGTTTGCTGCTCAAGGTTTCATGCCACTCTCTTGCCTTGGTGTCTCCATAAAAGTCCTGACTTAACTCTTAAACATTAGGCTTTCACTGAGATTGAGCAATGGTTGGATATACAACATGGCCAAATGCTGAATTATTTCATACTTAATGTTATGTCGTCCCCATTTTTGTTTTCTTTACTGTAGTGGAGAGCAAGAAAATGAGTTTAACATACATTACATACATTTTTGGTAAACATTTTTCTGAAAAGAAATTTTTTTTATACTGTGGTAAATCAGTCTCCACTCAACTATAACCAGCAAATGAATCATTTTGAGAACTGACGATTGTGGTTGAAGACTTTTTTCTCCATCCTGTGATTGCAGGTACATAAATCAAAGTCATTTTCTCCCTCCCCACACCCTCTTCCAGTAAACAAAACCTAGCTATTAGAAAGCAGGGATGCTGGATTCATCTCAGTTAACACTAAGTTTTGGAGAAAGATGGGTGTTGTTATAGAACTCAGATATAAGTGGCTTCATTATTTTTGAAGAATTTATTTTCTCCCCTGACAAAGAAGGGGTCCTGCAGTGGATACAGTCATTGCCTTATTTGGTAGTTGTTATATGCAGTAACTGCAAAGACAAATATTCTACTCTTTTCTAATTTGTGTATATAAAATAAGAAAGTAGGTAATACTAGATATTTTTGGTTTACTGCTTCCATTTTTTTTTCTCAGAAGAGTGCAGTCTTCTTTTGTGATTGTATGTGAAGATATATATTAGGTGCCTTCCAAGTAAAATCATATTCTATACAGTGAATCAGTAGCTGATTTGTTCAGAGGAAGACCTGAGATGCTACAGGAGGATAAAGGAGATTCAGGTGTCCGATCCTGGCATTGTTTCAGGTAGGGAGGGATAAGGGCTTACCTTTGTAAGTGAGACTTCCTCCCTCGGGTTTTCATCTGTGACTTCTTCACTGTGTGACTTAATGTAACCATGATCCTTTTCTAGCACCTACCCACCTCCCAGTTTTCTTCTTCAGCTCTAGACTACCACCATTTTACTGTAGCTATAGACTTTTACTGCTTAACTATGAATAGCCTAGAAATGAAATGATTTATCTGAACATGTACAAAATCCATTTGATCTTGAATAAAATAGACTTCTGTCAGTAGAAAGCCAAATCAGCTTGCTTTTTTTTTTTTTAGTGAAGAACAGGCATGGTTTCTGACTTGGTTTCTCGCTCTTCAAATAGTTTGATTAGTGCATTTTTAACTAATGGAAGTTTCTGAGAATGACACAAGCCAAACCATGAATAAAACCTGTAGGCTGATGGAATAACTTCCAAAATTAAATGTATTAATTTGTGGAGGAAAATGTCCCCATCACATTGAAAGTGTCCTTGCTGTATCATATTTTTCTGGTAAGAATAAGAAAGTAATCCCCTTTTTAAATCAAACCAAGACTGGCACTTTGTTGAAAGCTGTTAAGTGATTTAGAATATAAATTCAGCTATCCAAAAAACCCCAAACTTATCAGGGTTTGAATTCCAATGTTTATTCTACTTGTCATTATCTGTTAATGTATTCCCTTCTAGAGGCAGAACAATAAACCTCCGATGCCACATAAGGCAGGAATGTAGCCAGTAGTCATCCTGGAGCTTTAATGTGCTGTGGGAACATTGGAGAAGGTTTTTTTACATCAGGTGTATTTTTTTAAACCACCTAATAATTTCCTAGCCAAGTAATAGACAAGGTGTGGTATATCTTGTATATTTTATATGAGCGAACAAATGAAGTAATTAGCAGGGATGAAAATAATCTGTCAGGTCCAATGTACTTCTAAAATATGCCTTTTAATTATTATCTTCACTTGATTCTTCACTCTTATTGGTAGCAGTGTGATTTTTGGGTAACTGATGCTGAAGCATCATTTTCAGTTTATCAGTGCACACAAAAAGATGATACTAGATATATTTAATTCTGAATTTGTTGACTTGAGTCAATCTGGTGCTATACTCAGGTACCTCTGTGTTCATTCTTTATTCATCTTTCTTTCAGTTTGATACACAGCTTTTTTGGTGTTTCACACAGGTATTGTCAGAGTAGCAGCTATTTCTTTTAAAGCTCCTTTTATGTAAAGTGCAGCTAATGTAGTTTTCTTCAGATAAAAACTTGGAGTCCTCTAAGTGTGATTCCCTGTCATCTCAGACCATGAAATCAATGCATCTTTGAGTGTCAGTCTTTTAAGATTTTAAGTCTTGGCTATTTCTCATACTTTATGTTGATTGAAATTCTATTCACATAAACGTGGAACATGAGCAAATCTAAGCAAAGATGTACTAAACATTTGCATGACAGATTATATTTGGTGACACCAGAACATTTTTCAAAAAAATAAGTACTAAAATCACCTATAGCTCCTCAGAAGTCCGGTTAGTTTCAAAACCCATTACACAGCTGGCTCAGTGAGACTGTGCTTGTTTCTTCATAGCTGTCCTTGGTGCAATAACATTTAATTTGTTCCCTTTCCCTTCCTCCTCTCAGGTAACAAGGCTGCTCTCTTTGAAGATGGCAGGCCCCAGGGGAGAGACGAAAGCTGCCTGTTGTAACTGTGGCTCAAGAGGCTCTCAACAAAATAGCTTTCAATTTTAGAAGTTGCTTTCACACTGCAAACTGTTCATTTGTTAAAAGTCAGACACAGGGTACAAAATCAAATTGCTCCCAGAAATTCCTCGGTATCTAAATCCTGAATATCTCTTGCTGAGATGAGAGATTGGACGACTTCTTTCAGGTCAAGAGCAACAGGTGCTACCCTCAAAGGCAGGGTTATTTGAGGAGCTTGTTGGGGAGGCTGCACACTGACCTCTAACAAACAATTTACCATCAGAAGTTCTTATGTGTTCCCTTGGATGATCAGAGCAGACAGAAGGAATATAATGCTGAAATGAATGATTTGCGTTATCCGTCCACTCTAATATACTTACTCCAAGGCTATGCAGTTAGCAAGGCCATTACAGGAATTTTTCTGCTTTCTTTTTTATCACATGCCTATAATCAAGGGTAAAAGGTGATGATTCCACATAAGAGTTTGGATTTGCAGCTTTTGGAAAGGAGTCAAATACAAGGACACCTCCCCCATTTGTCCTGGCCCACTCCCATTTTAATTAACTTGCTTGATTCTCCTGGGCTTTTTTGGTTGGCTTGGGTTCTTTTACTGGTGGTTTATGGGTTTTAGTCTTAGGTGGTATTGTTGGGTTTTTTTGGTGGTGGTGATTCTTGTTTTTGCTGTTGTTCTGGTTTTTTTTGGTGACTGTTTTTTGGAGTTGCCAGTGGGGTTAATTCCTTGGCTGTTCTGTCAAATGCTAGCTTCTAGTACAGATATTTGTGTATATATGAACAACTGTTTTTTAATAACCTGCCAAGAAGCTATAATCTTCCATTGCAATCCCTCGGGATTTAATTAGAATGGTTTTCCACAGCCTGACATGTTTATGGGGCATAGGTAAAGAGACAGTTCATAAAGCTGTCAATTTTCTGAGAAATTAAAGAAAAATTGGGCTGCTTAGTGCCTTGGCAATTCCATGCTGCTGATACTAGCATTGCAAACAATGAAATCAAAGCCTATGTAACAAGATACTGATGCATTAGAGATGGGGAGGGTTTAAAATTATATACAAAGGCATTTGTCAATTTGAATTTGAATGCATAAGAGGAGAAATATGGAAAACAAAATATGAACTCCAGTAGCTGCTGAGATTTAAATAATGCAAAACTGAACAATAGTATCTTCGTTGCTTTAACAGCAGCTGTAACTTTCCTGGGACAAATGGGAAGGGATTTAAAATGTGAAAGGAAGTAAGTGTGGACTGTGAAAACCCGAGAGATTTCCATGTTCTTTGCTACCTGGAGTCTCAGGATGCTTATTCTTATAGCAAAAGGGTACGAGCAATTCTTAGAGGTACAGCTCACAGTACGTTCTCGTAGCTGATGTAATCCAGGTCTCTTTGAGACTCTGATATGCGTTTGCCATTGAAAACAACCCAACTGCCAAATTTCTGTTTTCCTTTTTCTTTTTAGTAACTTTTCAGTTGAGCTATTAGGGTGTATCTGCAGCCAGCCACCCTCTTTAATGTAAAATAGCAACTATTCCCCCTTCTTCATGGCTCTCATGAGTGATTGTTTGTTAAAAAGGAATTGGAGTTGCCATCTCTGCCTGTCCTGCAAATCCCCTGTAACTTCACAATAGAGTTAAATTGGTATTAAGAGCAGTGAGCAATGAGAGTTTGGAACATGGTTTCAATAGCAGGGTGAGGTGTTGGTAAGGAAGCTCTGCAGCTGGCTTGACATTTAAACAGAATTTAATTAGGACAGTTCATGCCTGTGTTTAGTATCAAGAATGAACTTCTATAACACACTTTAATATGACTGTATATGAGGTCAGATACCTGTTTCATCTTTGCCATTCAATTGGAATAGGTTTTGCCTAAGTTCTAGAATTATATTTTAGGAATAATTATGGACAGGCTGTGGAGTGTTCAAGAGAAGTTTAACAGGTAGTACAGAAAAGAAAAGGATCACGATGTAGAACTTGCCAAGTAAAACCTTTTTGAAAAATGGTGTTTCTCTTGACTTCCATAAAAAAAAAAAATAAATTTGCAGAGACACAAAGGAGTTTTCTGATGTATCAAGGACACATCTCCAGGTCCAGCAAAGTCATGACAGTAAACAGTTTGTTCATTTATCAACAAAAATGACTGACATTAGGAGAGACTTTCTAGCTGTAACTAAATTAATCCCTGGATAGGCAGGGAATGCAGTCTTTGCCAGTGGAGACTTTTAAGGAGGTTGGACAAATTCTTGCTTGCGTGTTCTACCTGCTGTAGTGCAAAACAGAGAACTGTTCTAGTTCTGGTATTTTCCATTGCATTTTCTGAGAATTGGAGCATGGGCTATGTCACAAACTAATAAATTGTCACAGCTTCAGTTAATCAAGACTCACTGCATAGCAGTGACTGCACTCTGCTACCACAGATGAGGCACTTGAAAACCCTGATGTTGCAAAATAGGTGTTGAGGAGCAGGTGAGGGAATTAAACACATTTACTTTATCCAGATCTTGGACTGTGTTTGAAGGTGCTCAGGTAAAAAGGATGCAAAGCTGAACAATAATTCTGTTCAGGGCATATGGACTAGGCTCCATATTTCTCCTCAAAGTAAACAGAACAGTTTGACATTTCAGATTTGGTCTGAATGGTGCCTTGGTCACATGGTGTTACTTTGTGTCCTCTCTTTTTCTCTGTTCATCCATCTATTCATCTCTGACATCCTGGCCAAGACCGTTGAGTGTCTTTTGTGGCTGGAGTGTGTTCATAAAATGCAATGCAGTGTGTAATGCAACGAGACCCTGCACTGCAGTGCCCAGGCACCATTTCAGCAGCAATCACCATCAATGATGTCAACATCTACTGTGGATTCATTTGTTTAATTTCACTATGTTATCTTGTAAGCCATTTCCTTTTCATTTTGTCCTACTCTGTGTCTCTGTGGTTTCTCCTTTTGCTCTCATTTATTTTTCTTCATTAATATTACTTTTTTTTTGTTTTTTTTTTTTAGTTTTCCTGCCTGCCTAAGTCTCCCCTGTGTCCAGATTTTTAAGTTATAGTCATCTCCAATAAAATATATTGTAGGAGCCAGCAGATACAGAGTTTGTATGATGTGCCTCTTAGAAACATAAAACACCTTAGGGAGAATACTTTCTCAGCCCAAAACATTGTATTTTTCCTTCTTGCAAGATTATTTAACTTTCTATCTTTTTCTCATCTCTTTTTAGATTCCTACCATGCTTACTAGGTTGGTGGGTTTTTTTCCCTTAAAAGGAAGTATAAAATAAAAATCACCAAGCCATTGGATCTAGGGTCTTTTTAAAATATATTTCTGCATGTAAAAAAAGGGAAAATAAAAGTTCATAAGCAGAGAGACTGAAAAAGAAAAGACTAGAAGTCAAGGAGAGTCTGTGCTATAGGTCAGCAAAGAACACAGAGATTGAGTGCAGATCAAAGAAAGTTAAAAATTATTTGACAGCATTTGATTTAAAACAGCCCTGCTGAGAAGTCTCCTGTAATAATTTATCCTACCTTTCACTCGTAGATTGCTGAGCTGTCTTGAAAGAATTCAGAGACTGTGGAATGCAGCCACTATTTTCATTTATGATTTGAGAAGATGGGATGCAATGTAATGTGTCAATGTGAGATCAAGATGTCACCCTCTATCAGGATGACTCTCAATGATTTTCTACAAAAGGCTGCGAACTTAATATTCATGAGAAAGAAGGAGTTTATCCTATGCTTTATGAGGCTGATTGAAGAAAGCTTAGAATCAAACATCACCGTATAGAATCGTACCTTCTTCTGAGATTATTTCATTTTGTAGAAGCTCTCTCACATTATGAGTGCTTTTGTTGTGATGGGGAGGTACAATAAAAATGGAGTGAAATAGGCTGTGTTTAAGGTTAGTTTGATGTGGTATCTGGTGTGTTTTGTGTCTTAGAGACTTGCTTCTCATCTCAAGTGTATGTTAGAATCCTGACATTCCATTGAGTACAATCCTGTTCCTCCTGAGTTAGACACCATAATTTATCGCAGAGGCAGAGAATATAAATCATAAATGAATGCATAGAGGAAGACAAGCTGAAATGGCACTCATCAAGATTGAACTTTACTGCCTCAACTACAAAAATGTTGTAGGAAAATTTTACTAGGGTCCTGAAATATTCTTGTGGGGACTTCTGCTGTTAGATATGCAGGGCTGCCTTGACATCTGTAGCATCTGCTGCAGTGCAATGTCCCTGCTGGTGCTACACCTGCTGAATTCACATGTCAGACCATATCCTTCAAACTCATGAGGGTGTTTTAAAATTGGGAAAAGGTCATTCGGTGTTCTGAGATTGGGGGCTTTTAGAGTCACACCCAGTGGAACATGTCCATGAGGCAGAGCAATGTCAAGGTGTGTCATTGAGTAAAGTAGAAGGCCCAAATGCACTGGAGCTGTTCGTACTCTCACCACCCTTGGTGGGGACCACCAGCCAAACAACAGCTATACAGAGAGTGATCTGGGGAGTGCATTTTGCTGGCAGTAAATGCCTAATAATAATAGTAATAAATACTCTGAAACGTTCTACGGCAATTCCATTTTGGCTTAGACAACAGTCAAATTAGTGTTGCTGTTTTCACTGATGGATGTGGCCTGATTGGCAGTGGAACATAATTCAAGTATAGAAGGTTTCTGCTGCTTATCACAGGAAATCATATAAAATATGGCACAGTAGACCTTTTACATTTTTTGTCTGTTTCTATTATGTTTCTTTAGAAGGAAAATGACCTGTAGGAAATTAATTAATGAGCACAAATTAGATGCCAATATGTTTTAAGGGATGTAATTTAGTTTTTACTAGAACTCACAGAAGCTCCATCTAGAAAAAACCCCATGCATTTAAAACAAGCAAATAAACAAACAATGATGCCGAGTACTCATGCCTGACCAGTATGTTTCTTCTGGAAGAAGGAAGTCTGAATTACAAGTTTCCAGAAAAGGTTGATTAACATCAGCTTCTAGTCTTATACTTTCTTCTGTGCGGATGGTGTTTAGCACTTCTTCAAGAACATAAGTAAAGGTATGAAAGCAACTTTTGAGCACACACAGTATGCTGGCACTTCTTTTCTACTATACTGTAGCAGGAAAATTTTAATTATAGTAAGAACCATGACAAGATGTGTTTTTCTGCAGTTGTGCTGCTATTTCATGGCTAGATGACAGCTGTCTATATAGGAGACTCCTTGGACTTAAATATACAGGTTTACATCATCCACATCTATTTTTATTCAGATGCATCTGATCCTCGGCCTCTGGTTTGTCTTTAAGCTTTCACATGACTTCTTTAGCAAGTTTCTAATACTTCTTCTGTTCCGTTTTGAGACTATGTGTTTTGTTATTACCACATATCACTTCTAATTCTGCCTTGCTTCTTATTAGAGTTTTTTGACTATTTGCTGCCTACCACATCTCGTGTCTTACTTTTGGGTCTTCCTCCCTTTCAAGTGCTCATGTGTGCAGTGATTTCAATGAGCCCCACTTTAAAGCTTTCCTAAATTTTGTGAAATGTAAGCAATAAATATGTCTGAGCTGCTCACTCTTTTACTATATATATATGATTGAGGCTCACTCTAATTGGGTGTCTACTTCACAAGTGAATTTAATTTCTTACTGCAGCAAGAAATCTGGAATGACTGGGTAGCCTATGACCAGTTGTGGTGGTTTCCACTAAGGCCAGTTGATAAAGAACTTTATCAGGGCAACCAGCAATAAGGGTCTAAACTGTGTGGGTTTAATCGTTATTTGGAGGGAGTAGTACTCTTTAATGATGTCAGACCATGAAAACTGAGATTCCTGTCAGGAAAATGAAGAAACTAAAGCTTATTTTTTAGCCTAAGAGCTATAAATTTCAGTGAGACTTAACAAATTGTGTTAGTTTAAGCAGAGATACAAGCTTTTCAATAGGCTTGTGTAAGTCTGTCTGAGCAATCCTCACTTTTCTTTCTTTGAATTAAGACTACTTTGATTAAAATGTTCATATTAAATTCAACACCTCAGTGAATTTTTTTCCAAGCTTTGTGGAAAAGTCTTTGAGGCTTTTAATATATTATGTTTCCTCTAGTTCTATTTGAAATCAGAGTACATGCAAAGTGTGTATTTCCAAGATTATTAGAGTAAATGCTGTAACACTGCAGCACTAGATCAAAGGATTCACCAGTTACAATATGGATTTTACCATCCTTGCTTTAAATGTGTCTTCGAATGCAATATCCATCAGTTATGCTTGTGGCTTTCTGTTTTCTAAATTGCTGTCTTGAAAGATCTGCTTAACATCTAATTGCTAACAGTTTGCTTAAGGTTTGTAGCCTAAAAACAAGGCCTCGCTTTAGCCAGTTAATGTGGGGTTCACTTCTGTTCACTGTCTTCTGTAGACCTGATGTAAGATGATATTCCTTTGACCAGCCTCAGTTGTACAGTGAAGAATGTAGATGCATCTTTCCTTTATTCAGAGATACATTTGAGCAGCACTTCAGGGAAGTTGTTCAAGTTCCTTATGCATCTATGTGAATTGTGATTATTTTGGTGTGGGTTCAGTCTATGCAGTAAAAATAGAGTCCTGTGTTTCAGTGCAATTTTCCAAATACTGCATTTTGAGGTGTGACTTATGATCCCTGGTTTATATATATTTTTTCCCACAGATTCTGTGTCTATTTCAGCAGTGGCTAGTGAAGTGGGAATTCCAGTTTCCCAGATAACCAGAAGTCTTAGAATCATAGAATCACAGAATGTTTTGGATTGGAAGGGACCTTAAAGATAATCTAGTTATAACCCCCTGCCATGATCTTCTACTAGACCACGTTGTTCAGAGCTCTGTTCAGCCTGCTATGACAGGTCCTGAAATATTATTAGAATATGTCTGCACTTGTCTTTATATCTGTAATTAGGCACCTGTGTCTAAAGTCTGAATGAAGTTATCCTCTTGAATGATGCATAAAATGATGCATACAATTAATTCCCTGTAATCTCTATGACTTGTCCTAGTGTTGCTGCAACTGCAAGTGGATCTCCGTGTCATCTGCATTATCTGAGTTGAGCTCTGCTCTGTTTTTGGAGAGCATTTTCCTAATGAAAGTATTTTAATATTCAGATGGTATTATTTATTATTGTTGGTTTCATTTTTCCAAGCCATGGCTGTCTCGACTTTCCTAATCAGTGTTTCTCTAATGTTGCCTCCCCCAAAGATCTGGTGATGATCTACCTGAAGTGATCTGCAAGTGTGTTTTCTTGTGCCAGACACTATGTCCAAAGTCTAGTAGACATGAAATTCAGAAGTCTGCTGTAGTCACTGTGATGTGCTGTCTTGCACAGGATGTTGGCCTGTTGGTCTGTTCCCATAAATCCCAGTGAGAAGGAGAAATTGAAGGGGAAGCTATAGCCCCAGTGGCAGTTTCCTATGTACTATGAGTGAGCCGTAGGAAGCCAGCCCTGGGTGTCACCCTCCCCTTCCATTGACATCTTTTTCAACTGGGGACTTGATACTGTCAGGTATCACTGATGCTCCTCACCTTTGCTGTGCACCTTCCAATTCCATCACTGTTTGAGTCATTTTTGTCATGAACACTTTCTAATGATGTAATTGCTTTCAGCGAGTTACAAATTACCTTGCCATTGTTTTGGCTTACACTGTCATTGTGGAACCTGTGGAATCTCAGGTTCTAACCCTGTGTGTACTCCTAGAGTTGTCTTTTGGTAGTTTCAGACCAATACATGTGTCAGTCTCAGATGCAAAATAAAGGCATTTTCGATGTTGTTTCTTCCCCAGGGTCACCTGCAAAATACACAGTTCACACATTCAGCACTTCAAGGGAATAGTTGGAACTTAGAAAGGCCAGAAATGGGAGCATTTCTATTTTCCTAAAAACTGGATCATATTTCCATGTGCAGAAGGTTGCATGAGCAGTCACCCAAAGCTCAGAAACTGAGAAAACTGTGTGATTTTAAAGGTACTTTTCAGCTATACGCAGCAGGGAAGCACCATTTCACCTGCTGCACATACATGTAGCTACCGGTGGCTCAAATGAGAGAGATCAATCTTATGCTCAGCACTTGACTGTGGCTGAAATGGTGGTGGCATGTCAACAACCACAACAGGCCATGGGACTCTCAGATGAGGAAAGGATTTGAAGATCTAAAGCTGAAATTTAGGTGTATTTGTGAAGGGGAATGCAATCAAAGGATTCATTTTTTTCAGTGCATCAGAGGAAGGGGCTCTAAATACCCTCTCCCGAGGAATTCAGCTGCATATCAGTGAAGGTAAAGTGGATATAAGAAAAATGCCATGTATATGGAGAGCATTAGGAAAGGTCATATATTTCAAGAAAGAATATTGTTTACAAGGAGTGTTAATAGGTTTCAAGGGAAATGTTAATTTTTTTTCCTGGCTGAAATAGCTACTGTAAGTTTTTAATGGTTAATCATTCATTCTTGAATTTTTATATTAAGCATTTCATATTACTTTATTGACTTAACTTTTATGCTCTTCTTCATTTTGACAGTAAAGAATGACCAGGCAATACTCTTTGAAAATTGGAGACCATTTGCAGCTGCTCTCTGCTGAGGAAAGTGAATAATAGGGTGCCCTCAAGGAATTTCAAAGGTATCACTCAACAGAAACTTTTGTGTCTGAAGAAAACTAGATCATTTTATCATGGTAGGCATACTGATATGTTTGCTTTAATAAAATGCCATATTTCTGCCTTTAATCTCTTGTCAACCAGCTATTAAAACCCCAAAGTGTATGCGTGCAGCACATGTAAACACTTGTAGTTTCAAGTTTGTCACACAACATGCAAACAAAGACTGTAATTTTTGTTGAGTGAACAATCTGTAATAAACTTACTGAGTAATGGCAGTAAGGCTCTTTTTCTCACCCCTTCCTCAAGCCAAGAAATCAATTTGGTTTAATTCAATAATCCACGCAATTTTTTAAAAGCATTATCTAAATCCTACAGAGTCATCCGAAGTGGCCAGATGATGAAATAATGACAACTGTTTTCCATGTAAATAGTGAGGAGCACCTGAAATAATAGCAGTGTTGGAAGATGATTACTTATGAGAACTGACATTATGTGCCTTGAGCCCCCGGAATTTTGCACCTGCACTGAACAGTTCCCCTTGTCTTTCAGCATGGCAATTCTGTGCTGTTAACTCACTCATCATTTCTTGCCTGTTAAGGCAAGGCTTGACTCGGTGCCCACAGTAATAGAAGCTTGCTTTGGGAGTAAAAGACATTGTTTGTGACCCAGGTCTTGTGGTCCTTGCATCATGTTAATTCAGAAATTCTGTAACGTTTTTGTGGATACCTTAACGAGTTTGGGAATTATTTCAAATAATAGTAGAAGACTAAAAGATAATATTTTCAGAACAATGGCCAATAAATATTTTCTTAATAGCAGTTATGCTGTTTATGAAATAGGTAAAAGAATAATTACATTAACAGTTATCCATACCCAATTCTGCCAATCTGCTCAGGTATTTCAGAAGGTGGTATACATGAAAGAAGCCTCTTTGTTGATAAAACACTAACCCAAAAATGCAATGATAAAGTCTGATAAAAACTATATATTTAAGATTGTCAGCAGTCATATATCACACCAGTGAACCACAAGTATTGGGAAGTGTAGGGGGTTGAGAGGGAAGAATAAAGCCTCACATAAAGGCTGCCTGTGCTTGTGTCTGTATGATGGACCTCAGCACCTGAATGTGAACAAACTGGGAGTGAAGATTGCGTTTCCCTGAGCCCAGTGGAAAGGGAGCCATAGTTACTCTAAGCCAGTAGCAACACTGTAAACTGCCTGATTGTACCCATCCTTTTCCCCATTACATTAACTGTTGTCAGTGTTTCTTTCCATGGAATAGTGTTAAACTTTCTTATTTCTACTTCTGGGGAAGTTATTCAGCACCACTGCTAAGTTCCGTGCCCTTTCTTTATCTCCTATGTTTTATTTAAGATGGTGTTTATCATAATGAACCTACTATTAGAAGTACAAAATGTAATAAATTTCAAAAGTTACTATTTCATTGTTGATATTCCATAAATGGAACCCATAGTAACTTTTCATGTAGGGGAATGGTCAAGAGCAACATACCTTCATACAGCCGTGCAAATTGTTTTCCTTTTATTGTTACAGTGTTCTAGGTTTTCTTCTATTTTTCACTGGAGTAGCTACTTATACATGTGTGAAACTAAGATTTTTTTTTTTCCTTTCAGAGAAAGTTAATAGTCCTTTTCTGTGTTGAATTTCAAATACATGGTGCCCTAGGTTTTTTAGGTCCTTTTAAATCTCCTATTAATCTTCTTAGTTTTGGCTAGCTCATATAATTTAGCATATTTTACCACCTCTCTATAACCTTACTTTCTCCTGTCATGTATTTTCTTTGTTTAGTTTGTTGGATCCGTGTTCTAATTCTTCCTAAACTGTAAACTGGTTAACTAGTTTCTAAATCACAGGAAGATGTTCCTGTAATCTATTATTTTGTTTGTATCTTTTCACTGAACTTTTTTCTTCAGGTATGATGCTTCTCCAAACCTTTTTATTTTTAATAATAATAATAATAAAAAAATGACCCTGCTGATGAATCCTAATGCATTGAAAGCATAGGCTTGCATCATGGAATTTATGTTCAACTGCCTGTTTTATCCTTGGATTTTTGTGTCAACCTGTTAACTGAGTTATTCTCATATCCAGGATTGCCAATAGCACTTTTTCATTCACATTTCATATAAAAATATATTGATAAAATGATTAGTATAAGTTAACCATTGCACAATAAGGACTAATAAATTATTGAGCAGGTCAGTGCTGTTCTATATGCAGTGTATAATCATGGCTTGTTAGCATGTGAGCACATGTTCATGATTTCCTTCTTATTATCTATTATTGTTGCTTATTTTTACCATGCTATCTGTTAAGTATTTTTTAACTTTGTCTAAGGTATTAGTATCCTCTACCACATTTTTGCTAGTAACTTGGACAATTTTAAATCTCTTAAGAGCCTTTGCTTTGATTTAGAGCTGGGTGTGTGGACATCTTGAGACCAATCCTGAAGCTGGAAACTCTCTCTCAACTTTTGGTTCAATGTTGGCTGTTCTGACCCATGATTTAAATGATTTTTCCCCCCCATTTTTTCATGTTGTAGCATAATCTTTGACAACTTTTCCATGTTGATAAATTGTGGATTACCCACTCTTATGAGTCTGCAAGGGACCTGGCTCTTGTAGTCTGCTACATCTTTTTAGTCCTCGATTCCTGTGGTCTCCAACATTAAATGTTTTTACCTGAGTCTGATGGCCTGTGATGGGAATTTTACTAAGACTCTGTCTGTAAGGTATGCAGTATTCTTCAGCTCCCCTGGGAAGTTCTAGGATAGGGTTTTTTTTTTTTTTTTTTGGTTTTGTTTTGTTTTTGTTTTTTTTTTTTTTTTGTTTTTTTTTGTTTTGTTTTGTTTTGTTTTGTTTTGTTTTGTTTTGGTTTTGTTTTGTTTTTCTTTTCTTTCCACTAAGATGTTTGCTGGAAAAGGCTTTTTTGTAGAAGTAGAAGGCTCTGGCAGTCTCAAAACAAAAAATGCTACTATTAAATGTTGGAACAGGCTAGGTTCTTTTAGCAAGGTGTCCTCTTGCTTTCTTGTGTTATCTTATGCTTAGTATTTATGGCTAAATCTCAGCCAGTAAACCTGGTGGTGTTTCTGGGCCCTGAGACAAGATGTGTGTTTCAGACAATGTTCCATATTTTTTCAAAGTCTAAATGTGATTCAGTATGCAGTGCTTAGGTTTCTTTCACTGATATGCCATAGGTTTGGATAGATTGGGTTACTGCTTTGCACTGAAAAGTGAAAAAGGGAAGCTGTGGTGTACAATCATGAATTAACCAGGAAATTATTATTCTGTTGTAACACAGCTTAATGCTAGTCTGTTACAACCATTAAGTTTCTCTATTGAATTTATTGCTGACAATTTGCTTTGTATAGTCTGGATTTAATACTTATAAAATGATTGCAGGAAGAAACTGTGCTTCTTTTCTGCATTTTGTAATGGAATATTTTGTCAATTCATTTGAGTGTGGCAGGAGGTCTGACAGACAACTGATGAACCGTAGCAGCTCTTGGGAAAGAGTGCAGGATGCTGCCTTTAAAAACTGACCCTTATACATGGGAACATCGTGTTTCAATATTCTAAAAACATGCATCAAATATGTTTTGAATTACACATTCTTTACTGCATGGAGGCAGACAACAAGCAGGCAGGCAGTAATTAGCATGGAGCTACAAGAAAAAATCATTTTAATGAATAACCTAATAATGGTTATCCTTAGGCTTAGACTTTTTTTTTCATTACAGGTAACAAAATGTATATTGTTTAAAGTTGTCTTGTGTGCACGTGTCTAGTTTCAAGTAGAGTAGCTCAGCTCAGGTCAAGCAAAACAGAAAATGGAAGTGTGGCTTTGCAGAAAGTTCTGGCCATGATAACACTGTGCATTCGTTAGCAGTAATTTGGGCCTTGGTCTTCACTGCAGTCCTTCACAGTATTCAGGAGTGTGCAGAATCATCTTCCTTACATGTGGTTGTTTTGGGGATGTTAAACTAGACAGGCATCGTGCACACTTCCTGGGACATGTGAAAGGCCAGTCTCCTACTTCTGCACAAGAGAACTCTTGTTATAGAGGAGTACCTACAGTACTAGAATTGTGGGGGAGCCTTTTTGTTTCTGTTCTTCCTTATCGTAATCTTTGGCAGTGCAAATGTGGTTATTTTCTCAAGAGAAGCTCGCTAAAAAAAGCACATTTTGTGTGGCCTTTGCTTACTTTGGGTCACCTCAACAGGGCAGGCAAAGTATTTATGCAAGTAAAAATGCACAAAGTGTCCTGTGCTAATCTGTATGGCACACTGGACGAACAGGGTCAGCTTCTCAGTCTGCCATCATCTTTTCATGCACATTTAGACAAAATGCATGTCTGCTTTCTCTACAATCTGTAAACAGTTTAGGACAAAACTTTATCTGCAGGACAGAGTGCAATGAAGTCCAGATTTTAGCTTTGTCTGCTGGAAACTATTTTCAAAATGGCTTTGTGGCATCTCTCTAGATGCACATTTCAGTGCCAAGAGTCAAAGATAAAAATGAATGTTGTGGTCTCATTTTTGTCCCGTTTCTATCCAGGCTTATCTAACACATGCCTGTATTTGGAAAACAAGGACTTCTGTGGTCAGAATAGAACTGGACTGTTTTTCAGAGGTATGTAGAGAATTACAAAAGCTAAACCTATTATTTCCTCTTGCTCAAACTGAAAACATAAACATAAAAGACTCAAACTACTTGTGAGGTACCATGGTCATGCTTTTTCATGAAGAATAAAAGATGTCCTTCAATCTGATTAGATAGGTGGTCTTTGTTCATCCTTCTTGATGAAATAGTAGTGGAATGCAGGAGTCCAGGAAGGGACTAAAATCCCAGGGTGGTAGAAGGTTCACAGTCTGGACTTAAGTTGGGATTTGTGTATGTCAGGTGCCTACGAACCTGCTGCTTATGGGATAACAACAAAGCTGTGCTGTTTGGCAGCAAAAGCAGCAATCATGGCAAATCAACTGTATAAGCACTCTTTCACCCACTAGCAGGGTTTCCGTTTTTTCCCAGATATAGGATGAAATAGTTCAAAGACCTCCTTCTGTAAATACCTTTCTGGTATTCCTGCAGGGCAGAGATTTAACATGCAGGGTGAAGTAGAGCAGAGAGACAGAGCTGTGTGTCATCAGTGCACTGAAACTCCTCTCTGTGCTCACATGCAATCATCCCAAGGAGCCCTCAATACCGTGGCCTTTCCTGAGAACTGCTCTTACAGGATCACCTGGAAGCTGCCATTGAAGAGAAGAGTAATGCTCTCTGATATTGGTGGTTTGCATAAATAACCAAGCATAAATTCTCGTGTAGGTGGAAGTATTTTAGTCAGTGTAAGGCTTTGGAAGCTGCTAAAGGAAAAACCAAAGCATGGGAGGTCTCTGCCCAGTGTGAAGTGTGGCTGAATATTCTAATATGCTTAATGCTTTCATAAATTTAAGAAATAAACAGCCACACAAAAACTCCACTCTCAGAATGAAAATTCTAAGTATGGTAAATGCAAGATGGCTCTGATAGGATCTACCTCAAACTCCTATTTCACTTGGGCTTTTTCTTCTTATTTGCAGAGACTGGCAGGATGAGACGACAGTTTTTTCTGATGGCCCTGTTAATACTTTTCACTAACAAGGAAAGGGGAAGGGAATAATTCTCTGCAATAATATTGACTTCTTATGTGATCTTGGGTAAGTCACTGGACTATTGTGTGCTCAGCTTCCTCAAGAAGAGAACAATACTATTTCTGTAGCTTGCACAGGTGTTACGACTGTTACAGTGAATAAAGGATATTTTGTTTTTCATGGGTTGAACCAGCACAGAATGTTTTCAGTTTTCTCTTAAAAAAAAAAAAAAAAAAAAAAAAAAAAGGAAGAAAAAAAAAGGAAGTAAGGAAAACTGTTTCTAATCAGTCAGAGTGCTTTGGCCAGCATATATTGAATTATTCCATCCTGCTGTATAAATATGAAGTTTTTGATTTTTTTCTTTGTTAGTTTGTTTTAAAATATTTAATTTTTTGAAATCGTAGGTGAATTTTTAAGTGAAAACTGTGTTTCCGGGAAAACCAATTCTCTTTAGAAAATACTGAAGATGAATGGTTTTTATATTTCAAACAGTGAAGTCCTTAGCATTTCTAAAATAGCTCTGTCAGAAAAAAAGCCCCAGCTACTCTTTGACATGTTCAATTACTTCCTATTCCAACCCCATATTTTTTTCAGCCAAACTGTGTGTGACTTTATTGTAACAGTAGAATTGTTTGAAAGATGAACTTACAGACCAAGGTGCATAAAAAAAGCTGAGGTGACTTTAAAGAACCTTTGCAGCTTTTGGACTCCCATCTGATTTATAGATATTTGTACTCGTTTGTCTTCTCTTCCGGGGCTTCCGAAGGAATGAAAAGAGTGACAAAATTTCTTCCATGGTTAATTCCAGCACTGAAACATTTTTCCAGAGTTCTGGCGTTGGCGAATGTTGTTATCCCAATGTGTATTTAGAGCACCCCAGAAGGCAACGGTTGAGCCCTTTTGTGTAATGTTTGACTGGGGCTTTGCAGAGACTGCCTGCTCTGTCCCTTATTGCAGGTCACCACCTGGGCACAGCCCCATTACCCAGCAGTGTCTGTACCACCAGCTCTTCTAAATGCTTTCTATATGATTTAGAGTTATGGTTAGACTGTGGTCAGCTATTTGAACAAAAATTCCCATCTTCTTCATCAAAGCATGAGTGTTTATAACAGCTGGTAGTTTGCCTGATAAATATTTCTTAGTGCTTGCATGATTTTCTGGATGCCTTGAAGACAGCTTTTCCAAATTTCAAGTGCAAAATTTTGTGTAGGAATAACACACCTATTTCATCAGGTCTTACAAAAGCCAAACCCCAAAAACCTCATTCAGAAATTCATAGCATTTCATATCCTCATTCATACCCTCTTTCTTCCTGTAAAGGGTCTGAAGAAATATTTAGTTTATATTAATTAGCTATCTGCTGAAACTTGTTATAACAAGACAGAAAGCAAACTTCCCTTTTGGTGAGCAATCCTGTGATTGCACATTTATTAACAAACTATGGTTTGTAAATATGAAAAAAAATTTCCCAGACTGCTTAAAACATAATTATTAATGTAACAAAGCAAGGCAAGAGCAGCATCCAAAGAATTTATGTTTGAAGTCACAGATAATCCTGTAATTGCTACTTCTTGGTAAAATTCTGAGTATGTGAGAGAGAGCCTTTATTTTAAAATGGCACATATACATCAAAGACGCTTTCCTTGTCTTTCATACAGCTTTCTTTCAAGAAACACCCACACAGAAAAGGAAAAAAAAAGTTCTGTTGTGCTCAAAAGTACGTTCATTTCTACTCAAAGTAAATGCTGGTTTTTGGCAGCCCACAGATGGAAATGTGTTTAACACTGCGAAGGTGAATTGCTGCTACAGCAAGGACTGGAAGTGGATGTGAGCACAAGGGAATGATTGTCTGTTTTGTTGTGGCTGGTTCTTTGCTGAAGGGTTTTGGACTGGCCATTGCCAAGCTTAGAGCAATGTTTGTTTCCTTCCGTTGCTGATCTTCATAAGAACATCATGCTACAAAAATTTGCCTTTTTGGGCATGAGAACATATTGCAGGTTTCTTTATTAAAACTGTAATCCTGACTCCCACATGCATGGAGGCTGCTAGCAGTGCTGTCTGATCAGCTTTCCTGAGATTAGCAACCCCACTATTTGAGACAGATGTCAAGAACCTGCAGTGAGGATTTTTCTCACACTGTGATTAACCAGGACTTGAACATCACCTGTACCAAAACTAGTGTCTTAGAAGTTAAGCACCCACTTTTTAATAGAAATCGGTCTACCAACACTCACAAAAAATAATGGAAGATATCTTATATATATGATTTTTATCCTCTTATGGTCCTATACTCCTGTATACTGCAGAGTATGCAACTGCATTTTCATCTCCACAAAATTTTACAAAACATTTATAAGTGTTCTGTTTATTGGAATTTCCCACTTCTCTTTAGAGTGATTGGCGGGAGCTGGTGGAAATTTGGTGTATTCTGTAATTGTGCTTACTTGTAACTTTTGCTAGCTTATATATTGTGGGTTAGCCCAGGTGCCCACCAGAGCTGCTATATCACTCCCCTCCTCAGCTGGACAGGGAGAGAAAATGTAGCAAAAGGCTTTTGGGTTGAGATAAGGGCAGGGAGAGAGTACTGACCAATTACCATCACAGGCAAAACAATCTAGGGAAAATTAGTTTTACTTATTGCCAATCAAGGGGACAATTAGTTTAATTTATTGCCAAACAAGTCAGAGTAGCATAATGCGAATTAAACACTAAATCTTAAAAACACCTTCTTCTACTCTTCCCTGCTTTCCTGATTCAACTTCACTCCAAAATTCTCTACCTCCTCCCCACAGTGGTGTAGGAGGCTGTGGAACTGGGACTGTGATCAGCTCATCACACATCCCTACCACTCCTTCCTCCACAGAGGGAGGGCTCCTCACATCTCTCCCTGGCTCTGGTGCAGAATCTGTCCCACTGGACACAGTTCTCCATGAATTTCTGCAAGGTGAGTCCTTCCCACGGATTGCAGCTCTTTATGAACTTCCACAGGGTGCAGTCCTTCAGGAGCAGCCTGCTCCAGTGTGGGTCTCCCACAAGGTCACAAGTCCTGCCAGCAAACCTGCTCCAGGGTGGGCTCCTCTCTCCGCAGGCCACAGATCCTGCCAGGAGCCTGCTGCAGCACGTGCTTCCCATGGGGTCACAGCCTCCTTTGTGCACATCCACCAGGTCCTCCCTGGGCTGCAGGTGCATCTCTGCTCCACTGTGAACCTCCCGGGCCAGCAGCAGGGGAATCTCTGCTCTGGCTCCTGGAGCACCTCCTCCCCCTCCTCCTTCACTGACCTTGGTGTCTGCAGGACTTTTCTCTCACATAGTCTCACTCCTCTCTCCAGCTGCAATTGCTCTTGTGTGACAACTTTTTCTCCTTCTTAAACATATTATCTCAGAATTGCAACCACTGCTGGTCAGCCTTGGTCCGTGATGGGTCTGTCTTGGATCTGGCTGGGAATGGCTCCGTCGGACATGAGGAAGCTCCTGGCAGCTTCTCTCAGAAGCCACCCCTGAAACTCCGCTGCTACCACAACCTGGCCCCAAAAATCCAAAGCAATAAATCATTGCTGTCTCTGCTAAAGAGCCTTTTCTGAATTCCTGACAAAAATCCATCAGAACTGTGGTAGTGACCTCCCTTCTTTTAGTTCATGTTGAATATAAATCTTTTGTATAAAATCTTTGTATATAAATCTTTTTGATATTTGTTTCTTCTACTGCCCACCTTCTTTTGTCTTGAAACTATATGATTGTTTCAGCACAGATTACCTGTTATTTAATGTGTGTCATCACATAACCAAGTTGATGTCTCTTCCTACTACTAAAGTGGAGGTGGCAATAAGTTTCATGTTTTAGTCCCAAAGATAGCTCCCTTTTAACTCTGAAAAGCATCTGGGGTTTTTTTGCTTTTGCTGAGCTTGGATACCAGCACTTGGAGTTAGTCTCTTGTTTTCCAACAGGTGCTAAAAACCACAGAGCTGGTATGGAGCACTGGGATATAGGTGAAGTGTTTGGTCAGTTGTCTCTCTGACTGCCTAAAATATATTTCCAGACCACTCTTTTCATTAATCGTTTACAGAGAAGAGGGAAAAATATGTTCTCTGTGGGCAGATTTGGAGATGTCCCTTCTGGTTCTCTTGCAGGACCACCAAGTGATTGGAAGCAGGAGCTGCTCAGACATGATGGAGACAACAGAGCTGAACCTCTCCTAGAAAATCATAGGCCACAGTGAGCTGCGAAGCCTTCAAGGACAGTAAGTAACTAAATAAACCCAGCTGATTGTGTATATCTGATCTGGGTGTAAGGACACTGTCTTAGGGGACTTAAAAGCAAGCAATGTAACTGGCATAACTCATCCTGTTAAAATGAAGAGGAGTTTCATCAGGGGTTTATAATGGCAGTTGCACTTAGCCAGAGCTGGGGGCTGCAGAACAGGATCCTAGTAAGCAGTGTATCAGAAGACCTGTATTTCTCACTGATGGTTTTCTTGTGGTTATAAACCTTGTTGCCAACAAGTGAAGCCCTTCCCAAACTGGAGTTCTTTGCACAACATTTCTGCAACTCCTTCTTCCCAAGCTTTTTAGGCTGTCATGTGTGCCATCGGAGTGCACTGCTGGGTAGACAGCAAAATCCTCTTTCAAGGAAAAGTGTATGCTTGCAAAAATTGAGTGTGACCCCATGCTTCAAACACACAGTCCTGTTGTAATAGAGATCATTATGAGGAAAATACAGGGATTTAGAAAGGGAACAGAGAGAAATATTTATTTTGCTGTAAAAAGTGACCTTGAAAATGTGCATATCAATTAAGCAGCATCTGCCAAGAAGTTTTTCTACAAATAGAAAACTAAAGAACTTGCATAAAAGTACATTTGTCTCTCTGAAAAAAACGGCTGGATGCCCACATGAATACTGTATGGTGAAGACCAAAAATGTATATTTTTAAAAATATCTTATCAGATATACTGGGATGAAATTAGTCTTGAGAAAAAATGCTGTTGAGAGCCAAAGGAAATTGCAAATAAGAAAATCCACAGTTGCAAATGCTAGTTTAGATCTTTTCACATTACCCTGTTAAGAACAGAACTCTTGTGCCTCTTAAATGTTTTCATAACTCTTCCAATATCCAGCTCTGAGAGCGAGAGGGCCTTGAGTATTCACTGCATGTCAAATGCAAGAGAGAGACAAAGGGCTAAAGGATTGAAGCTCATTCTGGATAAGCTAACCCAGAGCTTAGGCAACTGCTAATTCTGTCACTGCCCCTTGACAGAATGAGTTTATGTGTACTGAATAATTATGGTTACTTATCTGCAGTGGTTTGGTTTTGCATGTCTTTTTGTTACAGCTCTTTTGAGCTTTCTGATAGAAATAAATTTCAGGAATTTCATTCTCCAGAGTTAAAAAATGGGGTAAACGGGACAGATAGTCTTGAGACTGGTGGGTGACTCTGGGAAATGGAAAAGAGAGGGATTCATTAAAGTGAATCGTGATGTTTCAGTTGGGTTATGTGATTTTTGGTCTAGCAAACTGAATGATTACTGAAGCCCAAACTTTATTGTAAATTACACAACAAAAAGCTTATGTACATAAGCTTTATGTACATAACTTCCTTTTTAACTTTTTTTTTTCCTTTCAAAAAATACATTGCTCTTAATTTGTTTCTCCAGAAAGGAGGAGGAAATAGACAGTTTTTATTAAACCTCTGCTTGGGATAACATTGTCTCCGTTCTGAGGGATACTAACTGCTTATCCTTGAACCTGTGGTTGCTGAGCACAGGTTGATGGCTTGTGAGCACAGCACACAATTGGATAGATTAAACTCTGTCAATCACCCCAGTAACTAGGTCGACAAAATCCACCTTATTTTCACACACAGAGCTTTGCCTAATTTCTTTTTGTGTGAGAGCTGGAAGACACTGGATGGACTCTGGTGATTTTTCAACATATTTATTCAAAGTATTTCAGTTTTAGCCTCAATATCCTGAAAAAAAACCAACTCTATGTCAATAGCTTCAGTCCATTCAGATTTTTAAAACTGAAATTCCCTTTTCGAAGCAGAATTAATCATAAGCTGCCTTGTGCTTGTAGTTGATAACTGTTCCTGTTACATTCTCCTACTACGTGCCTGATCAGATTGAAGATTTGGCAAAAAAATTAGTGCCACATTGAAATGTTTTTTTGAACGCTTCCAGGGATGGTGATTCCACCATTTCCCTTGACAGCCTGTCCCAATGCTTGCAAACCCTTTCGGTGAAGAAATTTTTCCTGATATTCAATCTAAACCCCTGCTGATTCAACTTCAGGCCATTTCTTCTTGTCCTATCACTTGTGACTTGGGAGAAGACTCTGACCCTCATTTGGCTACAGCCTCCTTTCAGGTGGTTATAGAGAACAATACGTCTCCCCCTGAGCAAAGATTTCCCCCTGAGCAAAGTTTTCTTCCTTTTCTCCAGGCTAAACATCCCCAGCTCCTTCAGCCACTCTTCACTGGACTTTCTTTCCAGACTCTTTACCAGCCTTGTTGCCCTTCTCTGGATGTGCTCCAGCACTTCACTATCTTTCTTGTAGAGAGGCCCCAAACTGAACACAGGATTCAAAATGCAGCCTCACCAGTGCCAAGTCCAGAGAGAGAATCACTGCCCTGGCCCTGCTGGCTCCACTCTTTCTGGTGCTGGATGGCAGTTTCACTCTCTCCAAACATACACTGTTAGAGCCATAGGTAATTCCCTGATTCCCTGCAAGGGAGATTGCATCTGCAAATTCTGGTCTTTTCCCACAGGCTGAGGGAGTCTTTGTTGGTCCAAGGAGTTCTTTGCTGGAGTTGGCAGCAATATGGTGGCATTATAAACCAATGATCAGCAATGAAATCTTTTATTTACCTCATTTCCCAAGAGGAAAAAACACAGTTAAAGGCTAAAAACATGATACTTTATGACACCAAAATCTCCATCATTTTACAAAGAACTTATTGCAAATGGAAAAATGTTTCTTTGCTGTAAAAGAAAAGGAGTGGAATGAGATGAAGTTTTCTTTGAAGACAGCAGAGCCATGAAAGTTAGTGCATTTCCATGGCAGTGGCTTACACACAGTGCAGGTACTGCTGTGCTGCAAAAATGGGTGCTACCTGGCATTGTCTGCCAAGTCCAGTAGCTTCCTGGTTTGCAAATTGCACTGGTTGAAGTATCTGGTTTGTTTTCTACTCACCTAATTTTTCAGGTGGAGCTTTGGATTTGCAAACAAAAAAAACCCAAAAAACAAAAAACAAAAACAAAAACAACCCAAAAAAACCCCACACACCAAAAAACCAAAAAACAAAAAACCAACCCCCCCCCTTAAAAAAAAACCAAAACAACACCACCACCAACAACAAAACCACCAAAAAACCACCAAAACCACCAAACCCAAACCTTTTCTTTTTTGCTCCTTTACTTCGTGCTGGGCATTTTTCTGTCAAGATGTCCTAGCTAGGTGATAAGAACGGCAGTAGGAATACTGTGCACTTAATTGCATGCTAGTCAGGCAAGAGAGAGCATACAGGAAGAGCTTTAGCTGACTTTTGTGTGTAGTACACAGTTAAATATGGATGTCACCTTCTCAAAAGCAAAGAAAGCCAAAGCAAAATGCTTCTGGCCATGAGTCCTAGCCATTAGCACAAAACATGAGAGTTTGGCTGTGAAAACTAGGATGGACTTGTGGAGATTTTAGATAGATATCAGTGGCCTTTATGAGGAGTGGGAAAAGCTCTTTGTGACCTAGACACTCATTCATAACTCACAGATCTTGTTGTGATTAGGGAATTAATTTATTTCAAATTAGCTGTGGAATGGTTTATGAAGTAAATTTGACTTGAGTTCCTAAATTCTTTGGAAAAAATTTAGCATGAGCTACTTTTCTAAACTCATGCTGTAATTTTCAGCAAATTTTGTTCAAGCAATTAATTTACTAATACAACTAGAAAAATGCTTCATTCTGTGAACAGAATTCAGTTTTTCCCTGCAGAACTGCTGCTTTTATTTCAAAATCCATGTCCTTACAAGCTCCTCTTCATCATTCATCATTTTAGAATTGTATGGAAGCATTTGCATGCATGGTACAGTAGAGTGTGTTTGCCAGAAAGCTTGATAGCTAAATTCCTGGCCATTCTGTCTATTCATCTTCAAAATAGGATAATTTCTCACCACAGAATGCTTCTGTCTCTTCTTGTGTTTTAGAAAACAACCCATATGATAGCATGAATATCTCCAGCTAGCTCAACCTACTGGTGCAAGTCCTATTATAATTTTGATTATGCCAGCATAGACTACCTGGTGAGCAGTGTATGTCTATCACTTCCCTGGGATATTTTTCTGCTGGTGTTGCTGTACCACGATCCCTCTACTGACATTTAGGTACATTTCCATCATGGTGCTGTGGTCAAAACAATAACCACAACTTAGTTCAGTGCTTGAATCTGTCCTTGTCTTCTGTCTTCCTGTTTCCATTTCAATGTGTTTTAATATGTGAGGTCAAAATAAAAATCTTTCTGGAATAGATGGCAAATAATCGGCTTCAGCTTCTCATATCTTTCCTTTCCCCACTCAACCCACCTGGGCTATGTTTATTGAACTCCATACATTGTCAAGACAGTATTTGTAAATGGAATTTAACTGTAGGTGAACAGTACAAACATAATAATATTACACAACTCTTGTTTAATTTTGAAAGCTCCATCCTCTGCAACAGCACTTATAATGGACGGTTCAAGCTGAATTATCCATTATTGCTCCCAAAGTTTACAATTAAACTATCGATCAAAGCTGGCAGAAAATTCTCAAGCAGTCTGGGTGTGTACCAGGCTTGTTTTAGATGCAGGCTGAGGGAGAGAAAGCCAGAAGCAGCCTTCAGCTAATCCTCTTAGTGCTAACTGTCCTTGATGCAGCAGTGATTATGTATCGTGCTTATACAGTTTTAATAGTGCAGGTCCTATGCAATTTGCGACCTCTATTTCTGCCTGGAAAGATTGGAGCTTAACAGGTTTGGATCCACAGGGAACCAGCTTCGGCTTTTAGGCTTCTTCAGACACTGCAGAATGCATCTTTTCTGGGGAATTCCACAATAAAATGACTGTTATTTATCATTACAAACCTCTTTATCATTTAGTCAATAAAAGGCCTCTCTCTCTCACTTTTTTTTTTTTTCCATGGTGTGCTCAGAGTCAGAAATCTGTATTAGTCTCCCCTGGCCTGAAGGCAAGAGATGTCAAATGCTAAATCATGATCTGCCCTGGCTTTCTGGCTAAATTGTGTATGAAGGCCTGAGGCAAAAAGGTGCACATGCTCATTATTTGAAACAGAATGATTTTTTCCCCTTTCTTTTCTTTTTTTTAAAAAACATATTGAGACATATATGGTAACACACATACAGTAAGATTCTGAAAAGTATCAAACCTGAAACAAACCAGCCAGAGCTAAATATCTCAAATATATATACTTGCAGATTGGGAAATAAGAAAGGGATTGTCAGGAAAAATCAGATGATCTTCCCCTTTTGAACTTTTTGTTAGCAGTGGGGAAAAAAGTGTTAGGAGTTGACAGCAAGGTGACAGATGTGGTAAATAATGCATCTGGTGAATTCACCCTTCTTTTTTTGGAGGGGGGAGGAGAAGTTTGAAATGAATCTTAGTTTGATATTGGTCAGGAAATCCTTATGGAAACATATTTTAAAGCCTGTGATTGTTTTGCAAACTGTTTTGTGTGGTTTTTCATCTACTTATTTGTTTGCAGTTTGTGATAGATCATCTTCCTTACAGGGCATTTTTACTACCCCAGGTTGACAAAGAGGCTTTTGTGAAGAGGATTTAGGACAGTCCTCCCCTGGGTAATTTTTTGTATGAACATATTTGCATATATTTGCCAAAGTCCTTCAATTCAGTAAGTCTCTGAGGGGTGTATCATGCTTACCAAAATATAGGTGGAAAACTTATTTGAAGGGTCATGCTTGTCTTTGAAGCAAAATTAAATTTGTTATTTATTTATTTTGACACTAGGGAAATGTTCCAGATTGTTGTTTTCCAGTATTTGTTCAGCAGAAGGTGACAAGGAGTTTCTATAAAAGCATATTAAACATCACTGTTTCCACACTGTGGACTGGAGTTTCAAAAGCTGCAATGAAACCTGCGTAGCTCCTCTGGAGAATCTAAACAATGTATGTATTATTTTTAGTGCTCAATATTTCCTGTGTTCAACAACAAAACATTCTACATATTTATGCTGACCACCTGCTCTCAGTGTGAGCATGAAAGCAACCACAACTTGGAGAAGAAAAAATGCTCATGTGTAACAGGGACATGGTGTTCAGCCAGCAAAATTTTTGACATTGCAATTTCAATTTATATTCCAAAAGACAATTTATTCAAGTGCTTTGTTGCTAGTTACAAATACTGGGAATGAGCTGAGGCTGCTTGAATTCAGATATCCTCTTTCTGAAGGGTTTGGGGACATTATATGATTGGATCAAAGCTTTCAGGGAAGACCCCTCAATGGGATGGTGTGCCACTGGCTGACACCTCCACCTAAAAAGCAAACTCTGTGAGCTCAGCATCTTTTGAGATGTTCAATTTCCAGTTCTCAGTGGAGGGCTTTAGCTTTAGATATATCTTAAATACAAATTGGTTTGGTTTAAAATGTCACTGATTTATTAGAGCTGTTCTAATATGCAATTTTTTAGTTATGACTGAAATGGTCTGCATTGTCAGTGTGATTTTTCCCAATTTCAAATAATGCATTTTGAGAGCTCTTATATCCTGGCCTTTGTAGTCAGATAAAAAATGAGGCTGCTCTGTACACATCACTGCTTCTGTATTTCTTCCAGAGAAAATGATGTCCTCTTGAAATTACTTGAGCTCTTCCCCAGCTGTCACATGTATGAAAGTGAAATTAAGAAGAGGACTCTGGTTTTCAAAACCTAAAATGATCCCTTCTAGTTTTTAAAGTTCAATTAAAACCATCTTTATTAATTTAACATGCAATAATAATACCTGACACTGATCAGAGCATAAGCGAGTGAAATGAGTTGATGTTTTCATGTTTGTCATGTTAAAAACAAAACCAAATACAACAGACAAATATAAAACAGATATTCCTCTCATGAACTTTTCAGAAATTTCACTTTTCCCTTCAGGTTTTCATAGAGCTTGCTAGAAAAGACAAGTCCTTATTAAGCACAACACTTCAGAAACGTTAAGGGGATTCATAAAAGTTTTAACAGAATCTGCTTGCTTCTGCAGTTTAAGCATGAAACAATTCTGTGTTCCTTCCTTCTGCATGTAATCTTCCATGTTTTGCAAAGTTTGACTTCTTTGCTGCCTTTTTGTTTCCAAGATATCACATGCTCTTTTTCGACTTACATTCCAAGTTCTTCAGTAGAGTTCTTCTGCTACATAATGGAAATGCAGAATTTAAGAACCCTATTTGTCTCTTAAATTTTATTGCAGAATTCTCACAGGTCTTCACTTTGCTTGATTTTTTTGCTTCTATTTTTCTTTTTCTTTAGAACTGAATCCAGTGGGACCACATATTGGTGCAATATGTCCTAATTCTTTTTGTACTATGGTTGTCACTCAAAACAACTCCACTGAAAGCATAACAGTTTCACTAATATAAAGTGGTGAATTAGCCCTGTAAGTTCTTTATTTGTTACACAGGAGCAGAAAATGCTTGGGACTGACAGACTTTTAATTGTTGCCTCCTTTCAATTTAATCACTGTGTCTAACTTTCTTCGAAAGCATTTTAAAATTTACAAACAGAGGAAAAAAATAGTAGTGCACCTTTGAGGTGAGACCTTATACTGACACCCTTTGTCATACTGTGGGATTTTATGCCTAGTTAGAAATCATAAAAGGTAAGATTTGTAATGTAAAAGCTAAACAACACAGAAGCATATCTGTAAGAAACGAGAATCACAATTATGTAGTCTGAACTCCCTACATGATTCTGAAGTCATATATTTCATTAGAAAATACAATTATAATTGTTTCCTCTTTTTTTCCCCTTCATTTTAGCAATGTGCATGAAGCTAATCTCACTGTCTGTTTCCTCCAAACTGAAGATGCCTTCAAGAAAAGGAATACTTCTATGAATGAGGCTGTTTACATACTTTTAATGATATGTTTGCTTTAATTTAGTTGTAGGTTCATGCTTCTGTAGGATCTATCTGAATCTTATCCCCCAGCCATATGTGTAATTCAGGCTTCCTGTTTTAAGGTCATTCCTAATACAGAAAATTGTCATTATATTGGATATAAATGCAAGAAGGGATTTTAAAATGTTCATGAGCTTAGTATAGTTCTCTTATTTCAGAAGTCGGCTTCTGTATACTTCCTATGTGGGATCTCTGGATAAAAATTGTTAATATTCTTTTGTTAATATAAGAATAGCCTGAGTCAAATACATTATGTCAACCATTCCTTCTCTTTTCTCATGGATTTTCTTTGTTCATCTGAAAAATAGATTTATTTTAGCTTTTTAATTTATAGTTCCTATAGCATGTGCCTGTTAAAGTCCCATATATGAAACTAATAAAGAAACTTCACTCTGTCTTTTAGCTCATCAAAACTCAATCAACTGCAAATAGAAGCAGTATTTCTGTGGGAACATTCTGAGATTTCCTTTTTTAACTATAATCTCTGCAGCCTTTGGTACCACCCTGTCAGTTCCATGATCGGGCTACTCGGGACGTGAATCAGTCGGGTGCTAAGTGTCCGTCACTGTTGTCCCGTCAGACGTGGCTGTGTTTACAGGGCTGATCACACTCCAGACCCTCTGCATTCTTGATATGTGGGAGCATGCTGGGGTCTAGATGTAAGCTGAGCTTCAGAGCAGTGTGAGCTTGGGAAATGGGACAGACGTGGGGGTTCAGCAGGTCGTATCACATTGCACAGACAGCCTGAGGACCACGTACATCACCTGGAAAATGTCAGTGATCAGTCTGGGGTTACCTACCATGCTACAGCTGTAATTTAAGGCCACTTGCTCTGGTGGAGTTCTGCTTGTCTCCATTTGTGCCATCTACTCTAAAACAGTTTGTCCTTTTAACTCTTCATGTTCTGTCTTCTATTTTCATAGTCCTAAATTATATGTTATCTGAGGCTGGTGTTTTCCCGTTCCTTTATTTCTAAAGCACACAGCAACATTCTCCCTGTTGTAGCCTGCCAAGTACTGCTGGATTAGAAAGAGCAAGCAGCAGAAAGAAGAATGGACAGTTATTGACGCTGTGCTTATAGGGCCACTGGCAGACTTGCTTCCTGCCACTTGGGTACTGGAATTGGATTTTAAAATCAAACATTATTTTCTGTAAGGAAGCATTTATTTTCAGAGTCCTTGGCACACAGTGGCCTGAATACTGCAATCATAATTCTGGCAAAACTCCCAAAAGACATCTAAGTTACTTTTTCCTTGATTCAGGTCTGCAGGACTGTGCTTTTCAGTACAAACATGTCATACGTACGTGGCCTGATTCCCAGAAGCTCTGAGCAGACCCATTGTATGTTGCCAACAAAGGGAGTGGAGAGAACAAGACAGCTTGAAATGTAGTTAATGAAATTATTCATGTTGCTTTCATAATTACATTTATAACTGCATCATCATAATGTGATGTGTTGATTAGTATCCGGAGCCGTTCCTATAATTAAACCGAGCGTAGGGAATTAGCAGAGTTAGAGAAACACCATGGTGCTGTTTCTAGCACAATTCTGTTCACAGCTGTTTGATGGATTGAGAGGTGACCACAGTGTGAGAACTGATGGAGAGGCAGTGGCTCCCTTCCTTTGCATGCTGGTGTCATCCTGTGTCTGCAAAGGGAATTTTCAGCTGCAGCATCAGTGTGGTGGGTGTTTGGGACTGGCCCTTGGTGATGAGCATTACCTGGGTGCTTGATCTTGGCAGGCAGAAAGCACCCATAAATCTGCTCCTTTTTGCCATAGATGTCCGCAAAGTTTGCCATGAGCTGCTGCCAAAGATCTGTATTCAGCAGCACACTGCATCTGGAGTGCACTCCCAACACTCGGTCTATCAAAATACTAAACGTGAGCAAAAACCCCACATCACTCACAAGGGGAAACTTGTGCATTGTCTCTGGTCTAGACTTCAACTGTCTGACCATAAGCAAATGCACTACATTCTCTTTTGCCACATGCCAAGTTACAGTTGTGTTTGGGAATGTTAGCAGGGCTATATGGCATGTGTAAAGGAATTTGAATGGGGAGCTTAAATAGTTGCAGTCATTATAGAGTATTGACAAATATTGGGTGTGAACAATATTTATGTTCAGTGAAGTTCCATGACAAAGACACCAGTCACACAAGCCTCTGCTAGTCCAGCCAAAAAAAACCCAGTTTCTGCTAGGGAAAAGAAGTGGCAATATCTCTTTAGGCTGGAGATTAGAAGAGGAGATCCAGTTTTGGAGATTTTCATGTTTGTATATTCTAAGACTATTGACTCAGTAACCTATCCACTAATGGATAGTACCAGATAATCCATAGCCATAAGATCCAATGGCATGTTTAGCAAACAAAAACAAGGAAAAAGACACAATCCAATGGCTTAGATTTACTTTGTAATGCTTTCCATTTTGCCAGATTGTTTGTAATCTCCTTTCAGATACGTTGTAAGGTGATTGCAGTGTACAAAATGTTCATATGGGGTTGGAGAGAGTTCAAGGAATTGTGGCAAATTAATCAAGTGTCTAATCTGCATTTTATGTGGGTGCTTGAAAATAGTTTACAAATATAATGTCTGTGTTGTAATAATCCTCATTGGTTTTGATAAAAAGATGTGTTTGAAGGCACTTTGTATATGCATGTTACTTGTTTCCTGGCTGTATTCTGAACCACATTGAGATAGCAATGTCAAAGTGTTGACAACTCCCTGATATAGGTTCTACTTTTTACACTTGTGGATATTTAAACTCATGGCTGTTTCAATTTTCTGATGTTCATG